>NW_016803271.1:436324-443227 GCF_001698545.2 Rhinopithecus bieti | reverse complement strand
TTTCTAGTTTTACCTGGGGACATTTTGTTTTCCTCCATATTCCTCAATTGTCTCTGAAATATCCCTTCACAGATTCTCCAAAAAAAAAGTGCTTTCAAACTGCTAAATCACAGAAAATGTTTCACTTTTTGACATGAATCCACACATCCCAAAGCACTTTCAAGATAACTTCTTTCTGGTTTTTATCAGGGGATATTCTGTTTTTCCACATGGGCACAAATGGGCTCCCAACTGCACCTTCACACATTCTACAAAAAAAAGTGTTTCCAACCTGCTGAATCAAAAGAAACTTTTATCTCTGTGAGATGAATCCACACATCACAAAGCAGTTTCACAGATAGGTTCTTCCTAGTTTTATTTATTTATTATTATTATTTTTTGAGATGGAGTCTCACTCTCTCACCCAGGCTGGAGTGCAATGGCACAATCTCAACTCACTACAAGCTCTGCCTCCTGGGTTCATGCCATTTTCCTGCCTCAGTCTCCCAATTAGCTGGGACTACGGGCACCTGTCACCATGCTCAGCTAATTTTTTGTATTTTTACTAGAGACGGGGTTTCACTGTGTTAGTCAGGATTGTCTTGATCTTCCAACCTCGTGATCTACCTACCTCAACCATCCAAAGTGCTGGGATTGCAGACATGAGCCACTGCACTCAACCCTTCCTAGTTTTTATCTAGAGGTAGTCGGTTTTATCCTCTAGGTCTCAGTGGGCTCCCAAATATCCCTTAGCATATTCTCCAAAAAGAGCGTTTCCAAACTGCTGAGTCAAAAGAAAAGTTTAACTCTGTGAAATGAATGCACACATCACAAAGCAGTTAAACAGATAGATTATTCCTAATTTTATGTGGGAATATTCAGCTTTTCTTCATTGCCCTCAATGGGCTCCCAAATGTCCTTTTGCAGATTCTCCAAAAAGTGTTTTCAACCTGATTAACTAAGAGAAAGCTTTAATTCTGTGAGATGAATCCCCTCATCCAGCAGTTTCACAGATAGCTTTTTTCCTATTTTTTATCTGAGGATATTGGGTTTTTCACTATAGGCCTCAATGAGATCCAAAATATCTTTTCACAGATTCAACACTTACAGTGTTTCCAACCTGTTGAATGATAACGAAGTTTTAACTCTGTGAGATGAATCCACACATCACAAAGCAGTTTCACAGATAGCTTCTTTCTAGTTTTTATGTGGTGATATTTGCTTTTTTCTCTTAGGCATCAATGGATTCCAAAATGCCCCTTTGCTGATTTTCCAAAAACATTGTTCATTACTTGCTGAATCAAAGGAAAGATTTAACTCTGTGAGATGAACTCACACATCAAAAATCAGTTTCACAGATAGTTTTCTTTAGTTTTATTCTGGGGATATTACTGTTTTCCCCATAGGTCTTAACTTGCTTCCAAATGTCCATTCACAGATTCTCTAAAAATACTTTTTCAACTGCTGAATCAAAAAAAGTTTACCTCTGACAGACTAATCTACACATCAAAAGGAGTTTCACAGATAGCTTCTTTCTAGTTTTATCTCGGCATATTTGTTTTTTCCTGTATGCATCAATGGGCTCAAAATGCCCCTTGCAGATTTTCCAAAACAGTGTTTCTCACCTGCTGAATCAAAAGAAATATTTACCTCTGAGAGATAAATCCAAACATCACAAAGCAATTTCATAGATTGCTTCTTTCTAGTTTTTATCTGTGGATACTCGGTTTTTCCCCATAGGCCTCAAAGGGATGTCAAATGTCCTTTCAAAGATGCTCTAAAAAGACTTTTTGCAACCCACGGAATCGAAAGAATGTTTTAACTCTGTGAGATGAATCCACATATCACAAAGTAGTTTCACTGATAGCTTCTTCCTAATTTTATCTGGAGATATTTTGTTTTCCCCATAGACCTCAATGGGCTCCATAATGTTCCTTCTCAGATTCTACAAAAAGAGTGTTTCCAACCTGCTGAATCAAAGGAAAGTTTTAACTCTGTGAGATGAATTCACACATCACAAAGGAGTTTCACAGGTAGCTTCTGTCTAGTTTTTATCTGGAGATATTCAATTTTTCCTCATTGGCCTTAATGGACTCCCACGTGTCCCTTAACATATTCTCCAAAAGACTGTTTCCAACCTTCTGAAGGAAAAAAAAAATTAACTCTGGAAAATCTATCGAGACATCACAAAACTGTTTCACAGATAGCTTCTTCCTAGATTTTATCTGGGTATAGTCCATTTTTTTCCCTATGGCTCAGTGGGATCCCAAATGTTCCTTAGCAGATTCTTCAAAAAGATTGTTTACAACCTACTGAATCAAAGGAAAGATTTAGCTCTGAGAAATGAATATGCATATCTAAAAGCCATTTCACGGCATCTTCTTTGTAGTTTTTATCTGGGGACATTCTGTTTCTCCCCATAGTCCTCAATGGGCTCCCAAATCTCCCTATGCAGATTATCCAAAAACAGTGTTTTCAACCTGTGAAATCATAAGAAAGGCTTAACCAGATGAGATGAATCCACACATCACTAAGCAGTTACACAAATAGCTTCTTTCTAGTTTTTATCTGGGGATATTTTGTTTTTCCTCAAAGGACTCAATGGGTTTTAAACTGTCCCTTACAGACTCTAGAAAAGGAGTACTTCCACGCTTCTGATCCAAAATAAAGATTTATCCTCGTGAGATGAATCCACGTATCACAAAGCAGTTTCTCAGATAGCTTCTTCACAGTCTTTATCTGGCAGTATTCTGTTATTCCTCATGGGTCTCAAAGGATTTTGAAAGGTCCTTTCATAGATTCTAGATAAGGTGGGTTTCCAATCTGTTGAACCAAAATAAAGGTTTAACTCTGTAAGGTGAATCTACACATCAGAAAGCAGTTTCACAGTAGCTTCTTTCTGGTTTTTATCTGAAGATATTCAATTTTTCCCTGTAGGCCTCAATGGGCTCTGAAACTTCTCTTTGCAGATGGTACAAAAAGAGTGTTTCTAACCTGCTGAATCAAAAGAAAGTTTTAGATCTGTCAGATGAATCCACACATCACAAACCACTTTCACAGATAGGTTCATTCTAGTTTTTATCTGGGTATATTCCTTTTTTTTATTCCCCTGGAAAAAATGGGCTCCCAAATGCCCCTTCACAGATTTTCCAAAAACAGTGTTTCTCAGCTGCTGAATGAAAAGAGAGGTTTATCTCTGTGACATGAATGCACACGTGACAAAGCACTTTCACAGATAGCTTCTTTTAACTTACATCAGCGGATAGTCAGTTTTTCCACATAGACCTCAATGGTCTCCCAAATGTCCCTTGGCAGATTCCCCCAAAAAGTGTTTCCAACCAACTGAATCATAAGAAATGCTTAAATATGTGAGATTAATCCACACATCACAAGGCAGTATCACAGATAGCTTACTTCTAGATTTTATGTGGGGATATTCCTTTTTCCCAATAGGCCTCTATGGGCTCCCAAATATCCCTTTGCAGATTCTACAAATAGAGTGTTTCCAACATGCTAAATCAAAAGAAATGTTTAACTCTTTCAGATGAATTTACACATCACAAAGAAGTTTCACAAATAGCTTCTTTCTGATTTATATCTCCTGATAGTTGTTTTGTTTCATGGACCTCAAAGGGCTCCCAAATGTCCCTTGGCAAATTCTGCAAAAAGACTGTTTCCAAACAGCTGAATTAAAAGAAAGGGTTAATTCTTTGAGATGAATTGGCACATCACAAAGCAGTTTCACAGATAGTTTCTTTCTAGTTTTTATCTGGAAATATTCAGTCATTTCCCATAGGCCTCAATGGGTTTCCAAATGTCCCATTGCAGATTTTCCAAAATATGGTCTCCATACTGTTGAACCAAATGAAGGTTTACTTCTGTGAGATGAATGCACACATCACAAAGCAGTTTCACAGATGGCTTCTTTCTAGTTTTTATATGGGAATAGTAAGTTTTTCTGCATAGGCCTCAGTGGGCTGGCAAATATCTTTACACAGATACTACAAAAACAGTGTTTCCAACCCGCTGAATGAAAACAAAGGTTTGCCTCTGTGACATGAATCCACAGTTAACAAAGCAGTTTCACAGATTGTTTCTTTACAGTTTTTATATGGGGATATTCGGGTTTTCCACAGAGGCCTTAAAGAGCTCTAAATGTCCCTTCACAAATTGTTCAAAAAGAGTGTTTCCGACCTGCTGAATCAAAAAGAATGGTTTAGCTCTGTGAGATGAATCCACACATGACAAAGAAGTTTCAAATATAGCTTCTTCTGAGTTTTATCTGGGGATATTTAGTTTTTACCCATAGGCCTCAATGGATTCCCAAATGTCTCTTTGCATATTCTACAAAAAGTGTGTCTTGAACCTGCTGAATCAAGAGAAAGGTTTAACTTTGAGAGAAGAATCCACATATGACAAAGCAGTTTCATAGGTATCTTCTTTGTCACTTTTATCTGGGAATATTCGGTTTTTCCCCATAGGCATCAATGGGCTCAAAAATGTCCCTTGGCAGATTTTCCAAAGAAGGGTTTTCATCTTCTGAATCAAAAGAATGGTTTAACTCTGTGAGATGAATCCACACACTACAAAACAGTTTGACAGATTACTTCTTTCTAGTTTTTTTCTGGGGATATAAAGTTTTTCCCCTACACCTCACTGGGCTCCCAATTGTCTTTTCATAGACTCTACAAAAAGAGTGTTTCCAACCTGTTGAATCAAAAGAAATGTTTAACTCTGTGAGAGAAATGCACACATCACAAAGAAGTTTCACAGTTAACATTTTTCTAGTTTTTATCTGGGGATTTGCTGTTTAGCCACAAAGGCCTCACAGCGCTCCCAAAAGTATCTTCACAGATTCTACAAAAATAGTATTTCCAAACTGCTGAATCAAGAAAATAGTTCAACTCTGTGAGATGCATCCACACATCAAAAACCAAGTGTCACAGATAGCTTTTTTCTAATTTTTATCTAGAGTTTTTCCCTAAAGGCCTCAGTGGTCGCCCAATTGACCATTCACAGTTTCTCTGAAGAGAGTGTTTCCAACGTGCTGAATGAAAAGAAAGGTTTAACTCTGTGAGATGAATCCACACATCACAGAGCAGTTTCACAGAAAGCTAATTTCTAGCTTTTATCTGGAAAGATTCAGTTTTTCCCCACAGGCCTCAATAAACTTCCAAATGTCCCTTCACAGATTATACAAAAAGAGTGTTTCCAACCTACTGAATCAAAAGATATGTTTAACTATATGTGATGAATTCACACAACACAAAGCAGTTTTACAGATAGTTGCTTTCTAATTTTTATCTGGGAATATTCCATTTATCTCAATAGACCTCAAAGGGCTTTCAAATGTCCCTTTGTGTATACTCCAAAAAATAAAAAATAAATAACTTCCAACTGCCTGAATAATAAAAAAGGTTTAACACCGAGAGATAAATCTACACATTATGAAGCAGTTTCACAGGTTGGTTCTGTCCAGCTTTTACCTGGGGATATTCTTTTTTTCTCCCCCCATAGGCCCCAATTGTCTCCCTAGTGTCCCTTTGCAGCTTCTAAAAAAGAGTGTTTCCATTCTGCTGAACCAAAAGAAGGTTTATCTCAGAGAGAGGAACCCAATATATCACAAAGCAGTTTCACATACAGCTTCTTTCTAGTTTTTATCTGTGGATATTCGGTTTTTCCCCATAGGCTGCAACAGGCTCCAAAATGTCCCTTCACAGATTCTACAAAAGCAATGTTTCCAATTTACTCTTTCAAAGGAAAGGTTTCACTCAGTGAGTTAGCTCCACAAATTACAAAGCAGTTTCACAGGTAGATATTTTTATCTGGGGATTTTTTTCCCCATAGGCTTCAATGGACTCCCAAATTTCCCCTCATCGACTCTCCAGAAAGATTGTTTTAAAACTGCTGGGTCAAAAGAAAGGTTTACCTCTCTGACATGAATACAGACATTACAAAGCAGTTTCACAGATACCTTCTTTCTAGTTTTCACTGGGGATATTTTATCTTTCTTTATAGGTCTCAATGGGCTCCCAAACATCCTTTCACAATTTTTCCAAAATCAGTGTTTCCAAGTGGCTGAATAAAAGAAAGGTTTAACACTGTGAGATAAACCTACATATCACAAATCAATTTCACAGGTCGGTTCTGTTCAACTTTTACCTGGGGATATTCCTTTTTTTTTCCATAGGCCTCAATGGGCCCCATAATGTCCCTTCACAGACTCTCCAAAAACAGTGATTCCAACTGGCTGAATCAAAAGAAAGGTTTACCCGTTTGAGTTGACTCCACACATCACAAAGCGGTTTCACAGATAGCTTCTTCCTAGATTTTATCTGGGCATATTTGGTTATTTCCCATAGGACTCAATGGGCTCCCAAAATGTCCTTTTGCAGATTTTCCAAAAAGAGTGTCTCCAAACTGCTTAATCAAATTAAGGTTTAACTTTGTGAAATGAATGAGCACATTGCAAAGCTGTTTCATAGATAGCTTCATTCTAGCTTTTTGTGGGGATATTTGGGTTTTCCCCATAGGCCTCAATGGGCTGGCAAATACCTTTACACAGATTCACAAAAAGACTGTTTCCAACCCTGTTGAATCAAAATAAAGGGTTGACTCTGTGAGATGAATCCACACCTCACAAAGTAGGTTCACAGATAGATATTTTTACAGTTTTTGTATGGGGATATTTGGTTTTTCCATATAGGTCTCGAAGGGGTCCTAAATGTCTCTTGGCAGATTGTCCAAAAAGAGTGTTTCCAACCTGCTGAATCAAAAGAATGGTTTAACTCTATAAGATGAATGTGCACACGACAAAGCAGTTTCAAACATAGCTTCTTTCTAGTTTTAATCTGGGGATATTCAGTTTTTACCCATAAATCTCAATGGATTCCCAAATGTTCCATCGTATATTCTACAAAAGGA
>NW_016803271.1:408415-435861 GCF_001698545.2 Rhinopithecus bieti | reverse complement strand
GTTTCACAGATAGCTTCTTCCTAGATTTTATCTGGGCATATTTGGTTATTTCCCATAGGACTCAATGGGCTCCCAAAATGTCCTTTTGCAGATTTTCCAAAAGAGTGTCTCCAAACTGCTTAATCAAATTAAGGTTTAACTTTGTGAAATGAATGAGCACATTGCAAAGCTGTTTCATAGATAGCTTCATTCTAGCTTTTGTGGGGCTATTTGGGTTTTCCCCATAGGCCTCAATGGGCTGGCAAATACCTTTACACAGATTCACAAAAGACTATTTCCAACCCTGTTGAATCAAAATAAAGGGTTGACTCTGTGAGATGAATCCACACCTCACAAAGTAGGTTCACAGATAGATATTTTACAGTTTTGTATGGGGATATTTGGTTTTCCATATAGGTCTCGAAGGGGTCCTAAATGTCTCTTGGCAGATTGTCCAAAAGAGTGTTTCCAACCTGCTGAATCAAAAGAATGGTTTAACTCTATAAGATGAATGTGCACACGACAAAGCAGTTTCAAACATAGCTTCTTTTCTAGTTTTAATACGGGGATATTCAGTTTTTACCCATAAATCTCAATGGATTCCCAAATGTTCCATCGTATATTCTACAAAAGGAGT
Source organism: Rhinopithecus bieti (assembly GCF_001698545.2). Classification (NCBI taxonomy): domain Eukaryota; kingdom Metazoa; phylum Chordata; class Mammalia; order Primates; family Cercopithecidae; genus Rhinopithecus; species Rhinopithecus bieti. The sequence continues at coordinate 435,245 of NW_016803271.1, read as the reverse complement.
TTTTCGAATATGCAGAATCAAGAGAAAGGCTTAACTTTGAGAGATGAATCCACACATCAAAAAGTGGTTTCACAGGTAGCTTCTTTGTAGTTTTTATCTGGAAATATTCGGTTTTCTGCCTAGGCCTTTTGCAGATTCTACAAAAGAGTGTTTCCAACCTGCTGAATGAAAAAAAAGGTTTAACTGTGTTAGATGAATCCACACATCACAAAGCAGTTTCAAATAATTTCTTTGTATTTTTTATCTGGTGATAATCAGTTTTTACACGTATACCTCAATGGGCTCCCAAAAGTACTGTTGCAGGTACGCTGATTATTGTGTTTCCAACCTACTGAGTCAAAAGAAAGGTTTAACTCTGGGAGATGAATCCACACATCACAAAGCAGTTTCAAATAATTTCTTTCCACTTTTTATCTGGCGATGTTTCGGTTTTACCCATAGGCCTCAATGGGCTCCAAAATATCTCTTTGCAGATCCTCCAAAAAGAGTGCTTTCAAAGTGCTGAATCAAAAGAAAGGCTTAACTCTGTGAGATGAATCCACACATCACAAATTATTTTCATGGATAGCTTCTTTCTACTTTTATCTGGGGATATTTGATTTTTCCCAATAGGCCTCAAGGGGATTCCCATTGTCCCTTTTCAGATTCTACAAAAGAGTGTTTCCAAAATATCTAATCAAAGGGAAGGCTTAATTATCTGAGATGAATTCATACATCAATAACAGTTTCACTGATAGCTTCTTTCTAGTTTTTATCTGGGGATATTTTGCTTTTCCCCATAAGCATAAATGGGCTCCCAAATGAGCCTTCTCAGATCTACAAAAAGAGTGTTGCCAACCTGCTGAATCAAAATAAAGTTTTAACTCTGTCACATGAATTCACACAACACAATTCTGTCTCACATATGACTTCTTTCTTGTTTTATTATGGGGATATTCTCTTTTTCCTCTTAAGCATCAATGGGATTCCTAATGTTTCTTCACAGATTCTCTAAAACTAGTGTTGCCTAACTGCTGAATCAAAAGAAAGATTTAACTCTGAGAGCTGATTCCATACAAAGTTCAGCAATATGTGCTTCTTTCTGATTTTATCTAGGGATATTCTGTTGTTCGCCGCATAGGCCAGCCCTAACTGTCTGAATCAAAAGAAAAGATTTAACTCTGAGAGCTGATTCCATACCATCAGCAAGCTATCAGTCAGTTCACCAGATAGCTTCTTTCAGATTTTTATCTAGGGATATTCTGTTGTTCCCCAATAGGGCCCCATTGCCTCCCAAGAATTTCTTTGCAGCTTTTCCAAAAGGAGTATTTCCAAACTGCTGAATCCAAAGAAAGACTTAACTCTGTGAGTTGAATCCACAACACAAAGCAGTTTCACAAATGGCTTATTTCTATTTTTTATCTGGGGATATTCAGTCCTACTCCCATAGGACTCAATGGACTCCAATATGTCCCTTTGCAGATTTTCCAAAATAGGATCTCCAAACTGCTGAATCAAAGGAAAGTTTAACTCTGTGAGATGAATCCACACCTCACAAAGTAGTTTCGCAGATAGCTTCCTTACAGTTTTTATATGGGGATATAAAATGTGGGGTTTTTCCACATAGACCTTACAGGGCTGCTAAATGTCCCTTCACAAATTGTCCAAAATAGTGTTTCCGACCTGCTGAATCAAACGAAAGATTAAACTCTGTGAGATGAATTCACACATCACAAAGCAGCTTCACAGATAACCTCCTTCTAGTTTTTATATGGGGATATTTGGTTTTTCCCCATAGGCCCCAAAGTCTCCAACATGTTGCTTCACATATTTGACATATTTGACGAAAGAGTGTTTCCTTCCTACTGAATCAAAAGAAACATTTAACTCTCAGCTGAATACACACATCACAAAGCAGTTTCACAGATCGCTATTTTCTAGTATTTATCTGGGAATATTGTTTACCCCATAGGTCTCAATTTGCTCCCAAATGTAAATTAGCAGATTATCCAAAAAAGTGTTTCCAACCTGCCAAATCAAAAGAAAGGTTTAATTCTGTAAGATGAATCCACAAGTCACAATGCAGTTCCACAGATTGCTTCTTTGCAGTTTTTCTATGGGGATATTCTGTTTTTTCCACATAGGCCCCATGGAGCTCCCAAATGTCTTTTGAAGAATCTCTAAAAGAGCGTTTCCAACCAGCTGTACCAAAAGAAAAGTTTAACGCTGTGAGTTGAGTCCACACATCAAAAACTAGTTTCACGGATAGCTTCTTTCTAGTTTTATCTGGAAATATTCTGTTTTTTTGTGTGTGTTTTTTTCCCATAGGCCTCACTGGAGTCACAAATGTTCCTTCACAGATTCTACAAGAAGAGTATTTCCGACCTCCTGGATCAAACAAAAAATTAACTCTGTGAGATGACTCTCCACATCATGTGAGATGACTCTCCACATCATAAGGCAATTTCACAGATAAATTCTTTCTAATTTTGCCTGGGGATATTTGGTTTTTCCCCATAGGCCTCAATGGGCTCCCAAATGTCCATTTGGAGATTCTACAAAAAGAGTGTTTCCAACCTGCTGAATCAAAAGAAAAAAAAAGGCTTAACTCTGCAGGATGAATCCACACATAACAAATCATTTTCAAAGATAGATTCTTTCTAGTTTTTATCTGGGGTTATTCAGTTTTTCCCCAAAGGCTTCAATGGGCTCCTAAAGATCCTTTCACAGATATGCCAAAAAGAGTATTTCCAGCCTACTGAATCAACAGGAAAGTTTATCTCTGTAAGATGAATCCACACAACACAAAACAGTTTCACAGACAGATTCTTTCTAACTTTTTAATCTTTTGATATTTACTTTTCCCCATAGGCCTCGATGTGCTCCCAAATGTCTCCTTAAATATTTTACAAAAAGAGTGTTTCCAACATGCCAAATCAAAAAAGAGATTTAACTATTTGAGATGAATCCACATATCACAAAGCAGTTTCACAGACAACTTCTTTCTAGTTTTTAATCTTCAGATATTCCATTCTGAACCATATGTTTCAATAGACTCCCAAATTTCCCTTTGCAGATTCTCCAAGAGGAGGGTTTCCAATCTGTTCAATCAAAAGAAAGATTTAACTCTGTGAGATAAATTTACACATCACAAACAGTTTCACAAATTGCTTCTTTCTAATTTTCTTCTGGGGATATTTGGTTTTTCACCATAGTCCTCAATGGATTCCCAAATATCACTTTACAGATTCTCCATGAAGATTGTTTCTAATCTGCTGAATAAAAAGAAAATTTCAACATTGTTAAATGAATCCAAACATTAGAAAGCAGTTTCGCGATAACTTCTTTTAGTTTTATATTTGGATATTCCTTTTCTTCCATAGGCCTCAATGTGCTCCCATATCTCTTTTCATAGATTCTACAATAAAAGTTTTCCAAACTACTGACTAAAAGAAAGGTTTAACTTAGTGTGGTGAATCCACTCATCACATAGCAGTTTTCCAGATAGCTTATTTCCGATTTTACAATAGGGTGTTCAGTTTTTCTCCAAAGACCTCAATGGACCCCCAAATGTCTCTTCAGAGATTCAACCAAAACATTGTTTCCAACCTGCTGAATAATAAAAAAGGCTTAACTGTGTGAGATGAATCCACACATTACAAAGCAGTTTCACAAAGAACTTCTCCCAAGTTTTTATTCAGGGACATTCAATTCTTCCCCACATGACTCAGTGGGTTCCCAAATGTTCCTTTGCAACGTCTCCAAACTAAGTGTTTCCAACCTGCTGCATCAAGCGAAAGCTTTACCTCTGTGAGATGAATCCACATATCACAAAGGGTTTTATGGATAACTTCTTTCTAGTACTTATCTGGGGATATTCGTTTTGTCACCATAGGCCTCAATGTGCTCCCAAATGTCCTTTGGCAGATTTTACCAAAGAACTTTTTCTAACCTGTTGAATCAAAATAAAGGTTTAAATCTGTGATATGAATCCACAGATCACAAAGCAGTTGCACAGATAGCTTCTTTCACGAATTTATCTGGGGTTATTAGGTTTATTGCCATAAGCCTCAATGTGCTACAAAATGTCCCTTCATAGATGCTATAAAAGGACTGTATGTTGCCTGCTGAATCAAAAGAAGGGTTTAATTTTGTAAGAAAAATCCACACATCACAAAGCAGCTTCACAAGTAACTTCTTTCTAGTTTCTATCTGGTGATATTCAGTTTACCCATAGGCCTCAATGGGCTCCCAAATGTCCCTTCACAGATTTTCCAAAAAGAGTGTTTCCAATCAACTGAATCAAAGAAAATGTTTAACTCTGTGATATGAATCTACACATCACAAGGCAGTTTCACAGATAATTTCTTTCTCCTTTTTATCTGGGTATATTCAGTTTTTTCCCTATAGGCCTCAATGGGCTTCCAAGTGTTCCATCACAGATTCTACAAAGAGCAAGGAGAATCAAAGGAGAAGCTTCATTCTGTGATATGAATTCAGCCATCACAAACGGTTTCCCACATAGTTTCCTTCTAGTTTTTATCTGAGGATGTTCCATTTTGCCTTTTTGGCCTCAATTGTCTTCCAAATGTCCCTTTGCAGATTCTACAAGAGGAGTATTTCACACCTGCCAAATCAAAAGAAAGTTTTAACACTCTGAGATGAATCCAAAAATCACAAAGCAGTTTTACAGGTAGCTTCTTTCTAGTTTTTATGTGGGGATATTCAATTTTTCCATGTAGGCCTCAATGGACTCCCAAATGTCTCGTTGTTTCTCAAAAAGAGAATTTCCAATCTGCTGAATCAAAGCAAACGTTTAACACTGTGAGATTAATTCACACCTCACAAAGCAGTTTCACAGGTACGTTTTTTCTAGTTTTTATCTGGGGATATTAGGTTTTTCCAAAAAGGCCTCAATGGACTTCTAAATGTCCATTGACAGATTTTCAATTAGAGGGTTTCCAACCTGCTGAATCAAAGGAAAGTTTTAACTCTGTGAGATGAGCCAACACATCACAACACAGTTTCACAGATATCTTCTTTGTAGTTTTTATCTGAAGATACTTGTTTTTTTCCACAGGCCTCAATGGACTTTCAAATTTCGCTTGCAGTTTCTCCAAAAAGAGTGTTTACAACCTTCTAAATGAAAAGAACAGTTTAACTCTGTGGGATGAATCCAAGCATTGCAAAGCAGTTTCACTGATAGCTTCTTTCTAGTTTTATCAGAGGATATTTTGTTTTGCCTTTAGGCCTCAATAAGCTCCCAAATGTCCCTTTATAGAATCTACAAAAGAGTGTTTCCAACCTGCTAAATAAAAGACAGGTTTATCTCTGTGAGATAAATCCGCATATCACAAAGCAGTTTTACAGAAAGTTTCTTTCTCGTTTTTATCTGTAGCTATTCAATTGTTCACCATAAGCCTCAATGGGCTCCCAAATGTCCCTTTGCATATTCTACAAAAACAGTTTTTCCAACCTACTGAATCAAAAGAAAGGTTTAACTATGTGAGATACATCCTCACAACACAAAGTAGATTCACAGATACTTTTTTCCTAGTTTTTATTTAGGTATATTCTGTTTTGCCCCATAGGCCCCAATGTGTTTCCAAATGTCCCTTTGCAAATTCTACAAAAAGGAAGTGTTTACAACCTGTTAAATCTAAAGAAAGGTTTAACTCTGTGAGATGAATCCAGACATTACAAAGCAGTTTCAGTTATCTTTCTAGTTTTATATGGGGATATGCAATTTTCCCCATAGCCCTCAACAAACTCCCAAATCTATCTTTGCAGATGTTCCATAAAGGGTGTTTTCAACCTACTGAATGAACAGAAAGGTTTAACTCTGTGAGATGAATCCACAAATCAAAAAGAAATTTTGCAGATAGTTTTTTACATAAATAAATTCTTTCTAGTTTTTATCTGAGGATATTTGGTTTTCCTTATAGGCCTCAATGGAATCTGAAATGTCCCTTCACAGATTCTCCAAAAAGAGGGTTTCCAACCTCCTGAATCAAAAAAAAGTTTAACCCTGTGAGATGATTTCATACATCTCAAAGCAGTTTCACAGATAGCATCTTTCTAGTATTTATCTGGTGATATTCGGTTTTTCTCCATAAGCCTCATTGGGCTCCAAAATGTCCCTTTGCAGATACTCCCAAAAGAGTGTTTCCAACCTGCTGAACAATAAAAAAAAATAAGTTTAACTTTGTGAGATGCATCCACACACCACAAAGCCATCTCAAAGATAATTTCTTTCTACTTTTAATCTGAAGATGTTTGGTTTTTGCCCATAAGCCTCAATGGGTTCCCAAATAACCATTCACAGATTTTCCAAAAGGAGTGGTTTTTTTTTCCATAGCTCTCAATAGGCTTTCAAATTTTCCTTCACAGATTCTCCAAAAAGAGTGTTTCTGACCTGCTGAATCAAAAGAACAGTTTAACTCCATCAGATGAATTCAAACATCAAAGAAGCAGTTTCAAAAAATAGCTTATTTTTAGTTTCTAATGGGATATTCAATGTTTCCCTTTAGGCCTCAATGGGCTCCCAAATTTCCCTTCACAGATTCTACATAAAGAGTGTTTCCAACCTGCCAAATAAAAAGAAAAGTTTAACTCTGTGAGTTGAATCCACATATCACAAAACAGACTCATACATGCCTTCTTTTGATTTTTTATCTGGGTATATTTTGTTTTCCCCCATAGATCTCAATGTGCTCCCATATGTCCCTTTGCAGATACTACAAAAAAAGTGTTTCCAACTGTTGAATCAAAAGAAAGGTTTAGCAATGTGAGATGAATCCAGATATCAAAAATCAGTTTCACAGTTATGTTGTTTTAAATTTTTATCTAGGGATATTCTGTTTTCCCATAGGCCCCAACAAACTCCCAAATGTACCTTTGCAGATGTTCCAAAAGGAGTTTTTCAAATCTACTGTATTAAAAGGAAGGCTTAATTCTATGAGATGAATCCACACAACAAAAAGACGTTTCACAGATATTTTGTTTTTTTATTTTTTTATCTGAGGATATTCGTTATTACTCCATAGTCCTCAATTGGCTCCCAAAAGTCTCTTCACAGATTTTACAAAAAATGTATTTCCAACCTGTTGAATAAAAGGAGAGGTTTAAGTCTGTGAGATGAATCCACACATCAAAAAGCAGCTTAACAGATAACTTATTTCCAGTTTTTCTCTGGGGATGTTCTGTTTTCATTTTTTTTTTTTTTCCAATAGACCTTAATGGACTCCCAAATGTCCGTTCACAAGTGCTCCAAAAAGAATGTTTACATTCTTTCTGAATCAAAAGAAATGTTTACCTCTGTGATATGAATCCACACATCACAAAGCAGATTCACAAATATCTCCTTTCTAGTTTTTATCTGGGGATACTCAGTTTTTCCCCATAGGCTCAATGGGCTCCAAAATGTCCCTTCGCAGATACTCCAGAAAGAGTGTTTTCAACCTGTTAAATCAAAAGAAAGGTGTCACTTTGTGAGATGAATCCAAACATTGGAAAGCAGTTTCACAGATAGCTTCTTTCTAGTTTTTGTCTGGAGATATTCAGTTTTTCCTCATAGGCCTCAGTGGAATGCCAAATATCCCATCACAGATTCTACAAAACGACTGTTTTAAATCTGCTAAATCAATAAAAAATATATTTAACTCTGTGACATAAGCACACACAACAAAAAGCAGTTTCACAGATAGCTTCTTTCTAGTTTTGATCTGGGGTTATATGTTTTTTTCCCTTGGCTTCAGTGGTCTCCCACATATCCCTTCATAGATTCTCCAAAAAAAGTGTTAAAATGATGAATCAAAAGAAAGTTTTAACTCTGTGAGGTGAATCCACGCATCACAAACAGTTTTACAGATAACTTCTTTCTATTTCTTTTCTGGGGTTGTAAAGTTTTGCCACATAGGACTCAATAGGCTCCAAAATGTCTTCTTGTAGATTCTGCAAAAAGATTGCATCCAATCTGCTGAATCAAAAGAAAAGTTTAACTTTCTGAGACAAATCTATACATCACAAAGCAGTTTCATAGATAGCTTCTTTCTTGATCTTAACTCAGGATATTTGGTTTTTCCCTTAGGCCTGAATGAGCTCCAAATTATCCCTTCACTGATTCTTTGAAAAGTGTGTTCCCAACCTGCTGAATCAAAAAAAGGGTTAACTCTGTGAGATGAAAGTGCATCTCACAAAGCAATTTCATACATATCTTCTTTGTAGTTTTTATCTGAGATTATTCAGGTTTTCCTCATAGGCCTCAATGGGCTCCCAAATATCCCTTGCAGATACTCCAAAAAGAGTGTTTAAAACCTGCTGAATCAACAGAAAGGTTTAATTCTGTTAGATGAATCCACACATCACAAAAGAGTTTCATAGATAGCTTCTTTCTAGTTTTTATCTGCAGATATTCTGATTTTCCCCATAGGCCTCAATAGGCCCTGAAACGTCCCTTCACAGATCGTACAAAAATAGTGTTTTCAATGCTCTGAATGAAAAGAAAGGTTTAACACTGTGAGATTAATCCACACATCACAAAGCAGTTTCACAGACCACTTCTTTCTAGTTTATATCCGGGAATATTCTCTTTTGACCCACAGGCCTCAATAGGCTCCCAAATGTTCCTTCATAAATTCTCCAAAAAGAGTGTTTCCAACCTGTTGAATCAAAAGAAAAGTTTAACTTTGCAAGATGAATCCACATGTCAGAAAGTGATGTCACAAATTGCTTCTTTCTAACTTCTTTCTGTGGATATTCTGTTTTCCCCCTATCCCTGAATGGGCTTTCAAATGACTCTTTGCAGATTCCCCAAAACATAGTGCTTTCCACCTGCTAAATAAAAAGAAAGGTTTACCTCTGTGAGATGAATCCATATATCAGAGAGCAGTTTCACAGATAGCTTCTTACTAGTTTTTATCTGGGGATTTTCGGTTTTTTCCCCATAGGCCAAAATGGGCTCCAAAATATCCCTTCGCAGATACTACAGAAAGAGTGTTTCTGACCTCCTAAATTAAAACAAAGTTTGAACTCTGTGAGATGAATCCAAACGTCACAACGCAGTTACACAGATAGCTTCCTTCTAATTTTTATTTGGGAATATTCATTTATTTTTCATAGGCCTCAAGGGGCTCCCAAAAGTCTCTTCAGAGATTGCACAAAAGAGTGTTTCCAAACTGCTGAACCAAATAAAAGTTGAACTGTGTGAGATGAATCCACACATCACAAAGCTCTTTCATAAATAGTTTCTTCCTAGATTTTATAATAGGATATTCTGTTTCCCCATAGGCCTCAATGGGCTACAAAATGTCCCTTCGCAGAGTCTCCAAATGAGTGTTTTCAACCTGTTACATCCAATGTTAAGCTTTACCTCTGTGAGATGAATCCACACATCACAAAGCAGTTTCATGGATAACTTCTTTCCGTTTTTATCTGGGGATATTCCATTTTCCCTCATAGTACTATGTGGGCTCCCATATTTCCCTTAGCAGATTCTCCAAAAAGAGTGCTTTCAACAGGCTGAATCAAAAGAAAGGTTTGTCTCTGTGTGATGAATCCACACCTCAAAAAGCAGATTCACAGGTAGCTTCTTTCTAATTTTTATCTGGGGATATTCTGTCTTTAAATGTAGGCCTCAATGCCTTCCAAATGTCTCTTCACAGACTCTCCAGAAACAGTGTTTCTAACCTGTTGAATCAAGACAAATATATAACACTGTAAGATAAATCCACACATCTCAAAGCAGTTCACAGATAGATTCTCTCTCATTTTTAATTGGGGATATTCTGCTTCTTCCCATAGGCCTAAATGAGCTCTGAATTTTCTCTTCACAGATTCTCTAAAAAGAGTGCTTCCAAACTGCTTCATCAAAACAAAGGTTTATCTCTATGAGATGAATCCACATAACACAAAGCAGTATCACAGAACGATTCCTTCTAGTATTTACATGGGCATCATTTGTTTTCCCCATAATCCTCATGAGCTCTGAAACCGTCCCTTCAGTACTTTTTACAAAAGGTTTCCAACTTCTGAATCAAAAGAAAGGTTCCGCATTCTGTGGAGATGAATCTACACATCGAAAGCAGTTTCACTTATAGTTTCTTTCTAGTTTTTTATCTGGGATATTCTTGTTTTCCCTACAGGCCTCAATGGCTCCAAATGTCCATTCACCAGATTCTCCAATTAGAAGGTTTCCAAACCTGTTGAATCAAAAGAAAGGTTTAACTCTGTGAGGGTGAGGATCACAATCACAGAAGGGGGTTTACAGATAGGCTTTTTTGTAGTTTTATCTGTGGATTTTTTTTTTTTTTTTTGCATAAACCTCAGATTGACTCTCAAATGTTTCTTTGCAGATCTACCAAAAGAGTGTTTCCAACCTGCTGAATCAAAAGAAAGGTTTAACTTTTTGAGATGAGTCCAGACATCACAAAGCAGTTGCACAGATGGCTTCTTTTTACTTTTCGCATAGGGATATTCAATTTATCCCCATAGGCCTCAATGGGCTCCAAAATGTCCATTCAAAGATACTACAAAAAGAGTGTTTAGAACCTGCTGAATCAAAAGAAAGTTTAAACTCGTTGAGTTGAATCCAGACTTTACAAAGCAGTACCACAGATAGATTCTTTCTAGTTTTTATCTGGGGATACTCAGTTTTGCCTGTAGGCCTTAATGGGCTCTAAAATGTTTCTTTGCAGGTTCTCCAAAAAGAGTGTTTCTGATGTGCTGCATCAAAAGAAACATTGATCTCTGTAAGATGAATCCATGCATCACAAAGAAGTTTCACTTGCAGCTTCCTTCTAGTTTTTATCTGGGGATATTGTGTTTTTTTCCATAGGCCTCAAAGCACTCCCAAATATCTCTCTGAAAAGAGTGTTCCCAACCTGTTGAATCAAAAGAAAGGTTTAACTCTCTGAGATGAATCCTCATATCACAAAGCAGTTTGATAGATAGCTTCTTTCTAGTTTTAATGGGGATGCTCAGTTTAATTTTAGGCCTCAAAGCATTCCAAAAGTCCCTTCACAGATTCTATAGAAAGAGTGTTTAAAACCTGCTGAATCAAAATAAATTTTATCTCTTGGATATGAATCCACAAAAGGGAAATCAATTTCTAAGATAGCTTCTTTCTAGTTTTATCTGAGGGCATTCTTTTATTTCCACATAAGCCACAATGGGCTTCCATATGTCCCTTTGCAGATTCTCCAAAAACAGTGTTTAAAACCTGCTGAATCAAAGGAAGATTTAACTCTGGGAGGTGAATCCATATAACACAAAGCAGTTTCACAGATAGTTTTTTTCTAAATTTTATCTGAGGACATTTCGTTTTTCCCCATAGGCTGCAATGAGCTCCAAAATGTCACTTCACAGATTCTACAAAAAGAAAGTTTTCAGCCAATTGAATCAAAAGAAATGTTTAACTCTGTAAGATGAATCCACACATCACAAAGCAGTTTGACAGATAGCTTCTTTCTGGTTTTTCTCTTGGGATATTCGGTTTGTCTCCATAGGCCTCAAGCTGAATCAACAGAAAGTTGTAACTCTGTGAGATGAATCCACACATCACAAAGCTGTTTCACAGTAACTTATTTCTCGTTTTTATCTGGAGATATTTGTTTTCCTCATAGGCCTCAATGAGCTCCAAAAGTAACTGCAGATTCTCCAAAAATGGTGTTTCCAACCTGCTGAGTAAAAAAGAAAGTTTTAACTCTCTGAGATGTTAGGTTAAACTCTGGAAGATGAATCTACACATCATAAAGCAGTTTCACAGATACAGTCTTTCTAGTTTTTATCTGGGGATATTCAGTGTTTTTCCCATAGGCCTCAATGGGCTCCCAAATGTCTCTTTGCAGATTCTACAAAAAGAGTTTTCAACCTGTTGAATCAAAACAAAGGTTTAACTCTGTGACATGAATCCAAAATTACAAAACTTTCATAGATAGCTTCTTTCAAATTTTTATCAAAGGATATTTGATTTTTCCCCATAGGTCTCAATCAGCTCCCAAATATCCCCTCACAGGTTGTCTAAAAAGATTGTTTCAACCTGCTGAATCAAAATAAAGGTTTAACTCTTTGAAATGAATGCACACATCACAAAGCAGTTTCACAGGTAGGTTCTTTTGAGTTTTTATTTGGGAATATTTGTTTTTTCCCCATAGATCTCAATGGGCGCCCAAAGGCCCCTCAAATATTCTCCAGTAAGAGTGTTTCTAATCTACCAAATCAAAATACAGCTTTAAATCTGTGAGATGAATCCACCCATCAAAAAACCATTTCGAAGATGTCTTCTTTCTTGTTTTTATCTGGGAATATTCAGTTTCTTTCCAGTAGGCATTAATTGGCTTCCAGATATTACTTTACAGATACTCCAAGAAAATTGTTTCCAAACTGTTGATTTAAAACAAAAGTTTAACTCTGTAACATGAACTCACACATCACAAAACAGTTTCACAGATAGCTTCTTTTTACTTTTATTTGGAGATATTCCATTTGTCCCTCTAGGCCTCAAAGTGCTCCCAAATGTCCCTTCACAGATTCTCCAAAAAGAGAGTTTCCAACCTGTTGGATAGAACCAAAGGTTTAACTCTGTGAGAAGAATCCACACATTACAAATCAGTTTCACAGATAGCTTCCTTCTGGTTTTTGTCTGGAGATATGTAGTTTTTGTTCATAGGCCACAATGGGCTCCCACATGTCCCTTCACAGAGTCTATAAAAAGAGTGTTTTTACCCTGCTGGATAGAAACAAAGGTATAACCCTGTGAGATAAATCCACACATCAAAAAACAGTTTCACAGATAACTTCATTCTAGTTTATATGTGGGGATATTCAGATTTTCCCCTTAGACTTCAATGCATGCTCAAATGTTTCTTCACCAATCCTTCAAAAAGAGCGTTTCCAACCTGCTGAATCAAAAGAAAAGTTCAACTCTGTGAAGTGAATCCCCACATCACAAACCAGTTTCACAGATAGCTTCTTTCTAGTTTTATCTGAGGATATTCAGTTTTTCCCCATAGGTCTCACGGGGTACCCACATTTCCCTTGGCAGATTCTACAAAAAGAGTGTTTACAACCTGCTGAATTAAAACTGAGATTTAATTCTGTGACATGAATCCACACATCACAAAGCAGTTTCACAGACTGCTTCTTGATTATCTAGGGATATTCCTTAGATTTTGATAGGCTACCAAAATGTCTCCTTACAGATTCTAAAATAATAAGAGTGTTTCCAACCTGCTGAATCAAAAGAAAGGTTGAACTCTGTTAGATGAATCCACACATCACAAAGCAGTTTTAGAGATAACTTCATTCTAGTTTTTATCTTGGGATATTCTGTTTTTCCTCTTAGGCCTGAATGGGTACCAAAATGCCCTCGTGCAGATTCTCCAGAAAGAGGATTTCCAACCTGCTGAATCAAAAGAAAGCTTTAACTCTGTGAGATGAATCCACACATCACAAAGTAGTTTCACAGATACCTTCTTTCTAGATTTCAACTTGAAACATTCAGTTTTTCTTCATAGGCCTCAATGGGCTCCAACGTGTCCCTTTGCAGATTCTCCAAAAAGAGTGCTTCCAACCACTGAATCAAAAGAAAGTTTTAGCTCTCTAAGATGAATCCAGACATTCAGAAAGCAGTTTCACAGATGGTTTCTTCATTGTTTTTATCGGCAGATATTTTATTTTGCTACTTAGGCCTCAGTAGGTTCCTAAATGTCTCTTCACAGATTCTAAAGAGTGTTTCCAACCTCCTGAATCAAAAGAAAGATTTAATTCTGTTACATAAATCCACAGATCATGAAGCCCTTTCACAGATAACTTCATTCTAGTTTATATCTTGGGATATTCTGCTTTTTCTTTGTTTGTTTTGTTTATTTTTTCATGGGCCTCGATGGGCACCCAAATGTCCCTTTGTAGATCCTCCAAAAAGAGTATTTCCAACTTGCTAAACCAAAACTAAACTTTAACTCTGTGAGACAAATCCATACATCAGAAATCATTTTCAGAGATAGCTTTTTTCTATTTTATCTTGTGATAGTCATTTTTCCCCCCATCACAAAGCAGTTTCACAGATAGCTTCTTTCTAGTTTATATCTGGGTATATAAGGTTTTTCCCCATAGGCCTCAATGGGCTCCATAATGTCCCTTCACAGATTCTCCAGAAAGAGTGTTTCCAGCCTGCTGTATCAACAGAAAAATTTATTTCTGGGAGAGGAATGAACACATCACAAAGCAGTTTCACAGATAGATTCTTTCTGATTTTTATCTAGAGATATTTTGTTTTTACCCATAGGCTTCAAAGGGCTCCCATTTTTCCCTTTGTAGATTCTCCGAAAAGACTGTCTCCAACCTGCTGAATCAAAACAAAGATTTAACACTGAGAGTTTAATCAAAACATGAAAAAGCAGTTCACAGATAGCTTTTTTCTAGATTTTATCTGAGAATAATCTGTTTTTCTGCATAGGTCTCAATTAGCTGGAAAATGGCCATTGGCAGATTCTTCAAGAAGAGTGCTTCCGCCTGCTGAATCAGAAGAAAAATTTATCTCTGTTAAACGAATCCACAAAACCTGTTAAATCATAAGAAATATTTAACTCTGTTAAATGAACCCACACTTTGCAAAGCAGTTTCACAGATAATTTTATTCTATTTTTTTATATGGGGATGTTCAGATTTTCTCCTTAGGCCTTATTGGACACCAAAATGTTCCTGCACATTTTCTCCAAAAAGAATGTTTCCAACCTGATGAATCAAAAGAGAAATTTAAAACTGTGAGATGAATCCATACATTTTCATAGATAGCTACTCTCTAGTTTTATCTGGGGATATTCTGTTTTCTCCACAGGCCACAAAGGGCTCCCAATTGTCCCTTCGTAGATTCTGTAAAAATAGTGTTTCCAATCTGCTGAATGAAAAGAAAAGTTTAATTTCATGAGATAAATCCACACATCACAAAGCAGTTTCACATATAGCTTCTTTCTTTTTTTTATATGGGGTATTCAGTTTTTCCTTATAGTCCTCAATGGGCTCCAAAATGTCCCTTGGCAGATTCTAAAGCAAGACTAATTTCAACCTGCTGTATTAAAACTAAGATTTCACTCTGTGAGATAAATCCACATATCACAAAGCACTTTCACAGATTGCTTCTTGATAGTTTTTATCTGGGGATATTCACATTTCCCCCACAGGCCTGACAGGATCCAAAAGTCTCTTTGTAGATTCTACAAAAAGAGGGTTTCCAACCTGCTGCATAAAGAGAAATTGTTTAACTCTGTTAGCTGAATCCACACGTACCAAAATAGTTTCACAGATAAATACCTTCTAGTTGTTATCTTGGGATATTTTGTTTTTCCCCTTAGGCCACAATGGGCCCTAAAATGTCCCTTGGCAGATTCTCCAAAAAGTGTGTTCCCAACCTGATGAATCAAAAGAAAACTTCAATTCTGTGAGATGAACCCATTCATCACAAAGCAGTTTCACAGAGACCTTCTTTCTAGATTTTATCTTGTGATATTTGGTTTTGCTACATAGGCCTCAATGGACTCCAAAATGTTCCTTTGCAAATTCTCCAAAAAGAGTGTTTCCACCCTGCTGAATCAAAAGAAATGTTTAATTTAGTGAGATGAATGCACACATCACAAAGTAGTTTCATAAATAGTTTCTTGAGAGTTTTCATATTGGGAAATTCAGTTTTTCCCTGTAGGCTACAATGGACCCCGAATGTACTTTTGCATATTCTGCAAAAAGAGTGCTTTCAACCTGGTGAATCAAAAGAAAGATGTAATTCTCTGAGATGTATCCACACATCAAAAAGGAGTTTCACAAATTCAGCATATTTGAATTTTTTTTCTAGTTTTTAATTGGGAGATATTTGTTTTTTCCATAGGCCTCATAAGGCTTCCAAATGTCCATTCACATATTCTGAACAAAGAATGTTTCCAACCCGTTGAATCAAAAGAAAGGTTTAACTCTGTGTGACGAATCCACACACCACAAAGTAGTTTTGCAGATAGCTTCTTTCTAAGTTTTATTCTGGGCATAATTTCAGTATTTCCAGTATGCTCAATGGGCCTCCCAAATGTCTCTTTTGTCAATGGATGGAAAAAAAGTGTTTCACACCATACTGGGAAGAACAAGGAAAAGACGTGAACTCTGAGAAAAATCCACACAACACAAGCTGTTTCACAGATAGCTTCTCTCTTGGTTTTTTATCTGGGGATATTCAGGTTTTCCCCACCAGAACTCAATGTGCCTCTCCCAAAAGTCCCCTTTGCAGATTATTGGAAAAATAATGTTTTTGAAACTGCTGAATTCAAAATAAAGTTTTAAGCTCTCTGAAGATGATATCCACACATCAGAAAGCATTTTCACAGGATGCTTCCTTATAATCTTTTATCTGTGCATATTCGTGTTTCTTTCCCATTGGTCTTAACGTGCGTCTCCCAAATATTTCTTCCCACAGGTTCTCAAAAAGAGTGTTTTCAACCTGGGGTGGGATGTCAAAAGAAAAGTTTAATTCGCAAAGATGGAATCCACACAACACCAAGCAGTTTCCAAGACAGCTCTTGCTTTTTCTGGGGATATTTGCGGTTTTACTATAGGTATCAGGTGGCATCACCCAATTGTCCCTTTGCAAATCCTACAAAAGGAGTATTTCCACCTGCTGCGATCAAAAGAAAGGTATAACTCTGAGATGAATCCAAACAATCAAAAAGCAGTTTCAAAGATTAGCTTCTTTCTATTCTTTATCTGGGTATTCAGTATTTTCCCTTATAACTCAAATTTGCCTCCCAAATATCCCTTTCAACAGATTCTACAAAAAGGAGGTGTTTTTCAATGGGTTGAATCAGAAAAAAAGGTTTAATTTCCTGTGAGCCATGAATCCACACATCTCACAAAACAGTTTCACAGATATCTTCTTTGTAGTTTTTATCTGGGGATGTTCTGTTGTTCACTCTAGGGATCAAAGGGTTCCAAAATGTCCCTTTGCAAATTTTCTAAAAAGAATATTTGAGGCCGGGCGCGGTGGCTGAAGCCTGTAATCCCAGCACTTTGGGAGGCCGAGATGGGCGAATCACGAGGTCAGGAGATCGAAACCATCCTGGCTAACACGGTGAAACCCCGTCTCTACTAAAATACAAAAAAATTAGCTGGGCGAGGTGGCAGGCGCCTGTAGTCCCAGCTACTCGGGAGGCTGAGGCAGGAGAATGGCGTGAACCCGGGAGGCGGAGCTTGCAGTGAGCTGAGATCCGGCCACTGCACTCCAGCCTGGGGCAGAGCGAGACTCTGTCTCAAAAAAAAAAAAAAAAGAATATTTGAAAACTGATTTATCAAAAGAATGGTTTAACTCTGGGAGACGAATTCACACTTCACTTTGCAGTTTCACAGATAGCTACTTTTTAGTTTTTATCTAGGAATATTTTATTTTTCCCCATAGACCTCAGTGATATCCAAATGACCCTTCACAGATTCTGCAAAAACAGTGTTTTCAAACTACTGAATCAAAAAAGTTTTAACTCTGTAGAATGAATCCACACATCACAAAGCAGTTTCACAGATAGCTTCTTTCTAGTTTTCATCTGGGGATATTTGCTTTTTCACCATAGGACACAATGCACTTTCAAATGTCCCCTCGCAAACTCTACAAAAACAGTGTTTCCAGACAACTGTATCAAAAGATAGGCTTAACTCTGCGAGATGAATCCACACATCACGAAGCCCTGTCACAGATAACTTCTTTCTAGTTTTTAATGAGTATATTCGCTTTTTCACCATAGGCCTCAATGAACTCCTAAATGTCCTTGAGCAGATTCTACCAAAAACAGTGTAAACTGCTGAATCAAAACAAAGGTTTAACACTATGAAGTGAATCTAAACAAAACAGAGCAGTTTCACAGATAAGTTCTGTCTAGTTTTTATCTGGGGATATTCACTTTTTGCATCATAGGCCTCAATGAGCTCCCAAATGTCTTTTGCAGATTGTACAAAAACAGTGTTTCCAAACCGCCAAATCAAAAGAAAGATTTAACACTGTGAGATGAATCCACATATCACAAATCAGTTTCACAGACAGCTTCTTTCTAGTTTAATCTGGGAATATTCACTTTTTCACGGTAGGCCTCAACGCACTCCCAAATTTCCCTTCGCATATTATACAAAACAGCGTTTCCAAACTGCTGAATCAAAAGAAATATTTACCTTTGTGAGATGAATCCACACATCACAAAGCAGATTCACAGATAACTTCTGTCTAGTATTTACCTGGGGATATTCAATTTGTAACCAAATGTCTAAATGCACTCCCAAATGCCCCTTCACAGATTCTACAAAAAAGGATTTCCAACCTGCTGAATAAAAGAAGGGTTTAACTCTGTGAGTTGAATCCAGACATCACAAACCAGCATCAAGCCTCAGTGAACTCCCACATGTCTCTTTGCAGATTCTACAAAGCAGTGTTTTCAAACTGCTGACTCAGAAAAAGGTTTTACTCCATGAGGTGAATCTGCAAACCACAGAGCAGTTTCACAGATAACTTCTTTCAAGTTTTTATCTAGGGATATTTGCTTTGTGCCCTTAGTCCTCAATGTGCTCTAAAATACCCTTTGCAGATACTCCAAAGGGCCCTTTGCAACCTGCTGAATCAAAAGAAAGTTTTAAGTCTGTAAGAATAATCCACACATCACAAAGAAGTTTCATAAATAGCTTCTTTCTGGTTTTGTCTGGGGATATTTGCTTTTAACTATAGGCCTCAATTCACTCCCAAGTGTCCCTTTGCAGATTCTAGAAAAGCAGATTTTCCAAACTGCTGAATCAAAATGAAAGCTTTACTCTGTGAGATGAATGCAAAATCACGAACAGTTTTACAGATAAGATTTTTTTAGTTTTTTTTCTGGGGATATTCACTTTTTCTCCACAGCCATCAATGAACTGAAAAATATAAATATCCCTTCACAGATTATACTAAACAGTGTTTCCAAACTGCTGAATCAAAAGGAAGGTTTAACTCTGTGAGATGAATCCAGACATCACAAAGCAGTTTACAGATAGCTTTTTTTCTAGTTTTTACCTGGGTTTATACGCTTTTTCACTATAAGCCTCAATGAGCTCGTAAATGTCCCTTCAGAGATTCTACAAAAACGGTGTTTCCAACATGCTGAATGAAGAAAGTTTTATCTCTGTGAGATGAATCCACACATCACAGAAGATTATCACAGGTAAGTTCTCTCTAGTATTTATCTGGGGATGTTCCCTTTTAACCATAGACCCCAATAAGCTCCAAAATGACCCTTTGCAGATTCTACAAAAAGAGTGTTTCTAAAATGCTGAATCAAAAGAAAGGTTTACTTTGTTAGATGAATCCACACATCACAAATCAGTTTCACAGGCAGCTTCTTTCTAGTTTTTATCTGGGGATATTCTCCTTTTCACCATAGGCCTCAATGAGCTGCCAAATTTCCCTTCACAGATTCTACAAAACAGTGTTTTAAACTGCTGAGTCAAAAGAAAGTTTTAACTCTGTAAGATGAATCAACACATCACAAAGCAGTTACATAGATAGCTTCTTTCAAGTTTTTTTCTGGGGATATTTGATTTTTTGACCATAGGCCTCAGTGAGCTTTCAAATGTCCCTTCGCAGATTGTATGAAAACAATGTTTTCAAATTGCTGAATCAAAAGAAAGGTTTAACTCTCTGAAATGAATCCACACATCACAAAGCAGTTTCACAGACAGCTTCTTTCTAGTTTCAATCTGCAAATATTCACTTTTTCACAGTAGACCCCAATGCACACTGAATTGTCCTTTCGCATATTTTACAAAAACAGTGTTTTCCAACCTGCTGAATCAGAAGAAATGTTTACCTTTGTGAGATGAATCCATACATCATAAAGAAGATTCACTAATAACTTTTCTAGTTTTACCTGGGGATATTTTGTTAGTCACCAAAAACCTGAATGCATTCCCAAATGTCCCTTTGCATTCTACAAAAGGATAGTTTCCAACCTGCTGAATCAAAACAATGGTTTAACTCTGTGAGGTGAATACACACATCACAATGCAATGCAGTATCACAGATAACTTGCTTCTAGTTTTCATCTAGGGATATTTGCTTTTTTACCATAAGCCTCAATGAGCTCCCAAATGTCCCCTTACATATTCTACAAAAAAAGTGTTTCAAAACTGCTGAGTGAAAAGAACGTTTTAACTCTGTAAGATGAATCCACACATCACAAAGCAATTTCACAGATATCTTCTTTCCAGTTTTTATTTGGGGATATTCACTTTTTTACCATAGGCCTCTATGAGCCCCCAAAGGTCCCTTTGCATATTCTACAAAAGCAGTGTTTCCAAACTGCTGAATCAAAAGAAAGGTTTAACTCTGAGAGAGGAATCAACACATCACATAGCACTTTCACACATGGCTTCTTTCTAGTTGTTGTCTAGGGATATTCACCAGAGGCCTCAATGAGTTCCCAAATATCCCTTCACAGATTCTACCAAAACAGTGTATCCAAACTGTTGAAACAAAAGAAAGGTTTAAATTTGTGAGATGACTCCACACATCACAAAGTAGTTTCACAGACAACTTCATTTTAGTGTTTATCTGGAGATATTCACTTTTTCACCATAGACCCCAATGTCCTCTCGATTGTCCCTTTGCAGATTCTTCAAAAGGGTGGTTTCAAACATGCTGAATCAAAAGAATGGTTTAGCTCTCTGAGGTCAATCCATACATCACAAAGCAGTGTCTTTCTAGTTTTTATCTGGAGATATTAAATTACTTAACCATCGGGCTCAATGAGCTCACAAGATATGTTCTTTTTTATCTGAAGATATGTTTTCTTCAAAGCCTAAATGGGCCTCCAAATGTCCTTTTCAGATTCTCCAAAAGGAGTGTTTCCAATCTGCTGAATAAAAAGAAAGGCTTAACTCTGTGAGATGAATCCACACATCACAAAGAAGTTTCACAAATAACTTCTTTCTAGTTTTTATCTCAGGATGCTTCTTCTTTCACTATAGGCTTCAATGACCTCCCAAATCTTCATTTGTAGATTATACAAAAACAGTGTTTCAAAATTTCTGAGTCAAAAGAAAGTTTTAACTCTGTGAGATGAATCCACACATCACCAAACAGTTTCACAGATAACTTCTTTCCAGGTTTTATGTGGGGATATTATGTCACTGTAAGCCTCCATGCACTTCCAAATGTTTCTTCACAGTTTCTACAAAAGGACTGTTTCCTTCCTGCTGATTCAAAAAAAGGTTTAACTCTGTGAGATGAACCCACACATCAAAATCTGTTTCACAGCTGGCTTCATTCTAGCTTTTATCTGGGGATATTCACTTTTCTACCATAGGCCTCTATGAGCTCCCAAAAGTCCCATCGCACATTCTACACAGTGTTTCAAAACTGCTAAATCAAAAGAAAATTTTAATTCTATGAGATGAATCCATATAACACAAAGCATTTTCATAGATAGCTTCTTTCTAGTAATTATCTGGGGATATTTGCTTTTTCACCATAAGCCTCAATGAGCTCCCAAATGTCCCTTTGAAGATCCTAAAAAAACAGTTTTCCAAACTGTTGAATCAAAATGTTTTAACTCTGTAAGATGAATCCACACATCACAAAGCAATTACACAGAGAATTTCTTCCAAGTTTTTTTCTGGGGATATTAGACTTTTTTACCATAGGCCTCAATGAGCTTTCAAATGTCCCTTCTCACATTGTATGAAAACAGTGTTTTCAAACTGCTGAATCAAAAGAAAGCTTTAAATTTGTGAGACGAATCTACACATCACAAAGCAGTTTCACAGATAGCTTTTTTCTAGCTGTTATCTGGGGATATTCAGTTTTTCTGCATAGTCCTGCATGGGCTCCCAAATGTGCATTCACAGATTTTCCAAAAAGACTTTTTTCCAACATGCTGAATCAAAAGAAAAATTTAACTATGTGAGAGGAATCCACACATCATAAGGCAGTGTCACAGATAGTTTCTTTCTAGTTTGTGTCTGCGGATATTATGTTTTTCCTCAAAGCCTAAATGAGCCTCCAAATGTCCTTTTTCAGATTCTCTAAAAAGAGTGCTTCCAACCTGCTGAATAACAAGAAAGACTTAACTCTGTGAGGTGAATCCACACATCACAAAGAAGTTTCACAGATTGCTTCTTTCCAGTTTTTATCTGAGGATATTCTGCTTTTCCCCATAGGTATCAATGAGCTAACAAATATCCCTTCACAGACCCTCCAAAAAAAGAAGTATTTCCAATGCTCTGAATCAAAAGACACGTTTCACTCTGTGAGATTAATCTGTACATCACAAAAACAGTTTCACAGATTGCCTATTTCTAGTTTTTTCTGGGGATATTTAGTTTTCCCCATCAACCTCCATGGGCTCCCAAATGTCCATTTGTGGATTCTCCAGAAAACTGCTTCCAACCTGCTGAATAAAAACAAAATTTACTTCTGTGAGAGGAATCCACACATCATAAAGCAGTTTCACACATAGCTTCTTTTAGTTTTTATCTGGGGACACTTGTTTTTTCCCCATAGGACCCATGAGGCTCTCAAATATTTCTTTGCAGATCTTCCAAAAAGAGGGTTTCCAATCTTCTGAATCCAATGAAAGGTTTATCTCTGTGAGATGAATCCACACATCACAAAGCAGTTTCAGAGGCAGCTTCTTTCTAATTTTGTAGCTTCTTGCTAGTTTTATCTGGAAAAAATCAGTTTTTTCCCTACAGGCCTCAATATGCTACAAAATGTCCCTTCCCAGATTCTCCAAAAATAATGTTTCCAACCTGCTTAATAATAAAAGGTTTAGCTTTGTGAGATGAATCCACACATCACAAAGTAGTTTCACAGATATCTTCTTTTTAGTTTATATCTGGGTTTATTTCATTTTTGCCCATAGGCCACAATGGGCTCCCTATTGTGCCTTTGCAGATTTTCCAATTTGAGTGTTTCCAACCTGCTGAATCAATAGAACTCTTTAAATCTGTTAGGTGAAACCACTCATCACAACACAGTTCCATAGATCACTTCTTTATAGTTTTCTTCTAAGGATATTTGGTTTTCCTCATGGACATCAATGGGTTCCCAAATATTTCTTTGAACCCTCTAAAAAGAGGGTTTCCAATCTGCTGAATCAACAGAAAATTTTAACTCTATGAGATGAATCCACACATGACAAAGCAGTTTCACAGATACCTTCTTTCTAGTTTATATCTGGGGATATTCGATTTTTCTGCATAGGCCTCAATGTGCTCTGAAATGTCCCATCACAGATTCCCTAAAAAGAGTGTTTCCAACCTGGTGAACCAAAAGAAAGTTTTAACTTTTTTGAGATGAATCCACACATGACAAAGCAGTTTCACACATACCTTCTTTATAGCTTTATTCTGGGAGTATTGCATTTTGCCCCTTAGGCCTCAATGGACTCCCAAATGTTTATTTGAAGATTATCCAAAAAAAAGTACCTCCAACCTGCAGAATAAATAGAAAGGTTTAATTCTGTGAGATGAATCCACACATCACAAAGCATTCTTGGAAGTAAATTTTCTCTAGGTTTTATGTGGAAATGTTCAGTATTTCCCCATAGGTCTCAAATGGCTCAAAAATGTCCCTTTGTCGATTCTCCAAAAGAATATTTCCTACCTTCCAAATCAAAAATAAAATTTAACTCTGTAAGATGTATTCATATATCACAAAGGAGTTTCACAGATAGTCTCTGTCTAGTTTTTACCTGGGGATATTCAGTTTTTCACCATTGGCCTCATTGGGCTCTCAAATATCTCCTTGCAGATTTTCTGAAAAGAGTATTTTTTTAAAAAAGGGTTTCCAACCTCCCAATCAAAGGAAAAGTTTCACTCGGTAAGATGAATTTATACATAAAAAAACCAGTTTCACAGATAAGTTCTTCCTAGTTTTTTATCTGCAGATATTCAGTTTTTCCCCATAGACCTTATTGGACTCCAAAATGTTTCTTCACAGATTTTCCAAACAAGTGTTTCCAACGTGCTGAATCAAAAGAAAGATTTAACCCTGTGAGATGAATCCACAAAACCCAAAGCATTTTCACAGATAGTTTCTTTCTATATTTTATGTTTGGGTGTTCTGTTTTTCCCCATAGGCCTCAATTGTCTCCCAAATGTCCCCCTCACAGGTAATCGAAAAACTAGTGTTTCCAACATTATGAATCAAAAGAAATTTTTAAATGTGAGATTTCTTTGCAGATTCTCCAATAGAGGATTTCCAAACTGCTGAATCTAAAGAAAAGTTTATCCTTTCTCTCAATTGGATCCCAAATGTCTCTTTGCAGATTCTAGTGTTTTGAACGTGCTGAATTAAAAGATAGATTTACCTCTATGAAATGAAACCACACATCAAAAAGCAGTTTCTCCGACACCTTCTTTCTAGTTTTTCTTAATAAGTTTGAATGGGTTCCAAAATGTACTTCAGGAGAATCCCCAAAAAGAGGGTTTCCAACCTGTTGAATCAAACGAAAGGTTTAACTCTGTGAGATGAATTCGCACATCACAAAGCAGTTTCACAGACTGATTCCTTCTAGTTTTTATTCTGGAACAATCATTTTTTCCCCATGGGTCTAAATAAGCACCCAAATGTCCGTTCACAGATTCTCCAACAAGAGTGTTACCAACTTGATGTATCAAAAGAAACGTTTAACTCCGTGTGATCCAAACATCACAAAGTAGTTTCACAGATAGATTCTTTCTAGTTGTTGTCTCTGGAAATTTGTTTTTTTCCCCATAGACCTCAATGAGTGCCCAAATATCCCCTCACAGATTCTAGAAAAATGTGTTTCCAACCTGTCGAATCACAAGGAAGTTTTAAGTCTGTAAGATGAATCCACACATAACTTTCACAGTTAGCTTCTTCCTAGTTTTAATTGGGGTATAAATTTTCTTCCTAGGTCTCATTGGGTTCCCAAATGTTCCAAGCAGATCCTCCAAAAGGAGTGTTTCCAAACTGCAGAATTGAAAGAAAGTTTTAACTCTGTGAGATAAATCCACACATCACAAATCAGTTCCACAGATAGTTTCTAGATTTCATCTAGCAATATATTATTTTTTTCAATATGCCTCAACGGGTACTAAATTTTCCTTTGCAGATTCTCAAAAAAGAGTGTTTCCAACCTGCTGAATCAAAAGAAAGGTTTAACTCTGTGAGATGAATCCTCACATCACAAAGAAGTTTCACAGATAGCTTCTTTCCTGTTTTATCTGGGGATATTCAGTTTTTGCCACTAGGCCTCAATGGGCTCCCAAATTTCTTTTCACAGATTAACCAAGAGGAGTGTTTCTAACCTGCTAAATCACAAGAAAACTTTACGTCTGTGAGGTGAATCCAGGCATAACAAAGCAGTTTCACAGATAGCTTCTTTCTGTTTTTATCTTGGAATATTCAGTTTTTCCTCATAGGCCTCAAATAACTTCCAAATGTCCCTTTGCATATTCTACAAAAAGAGTTTTTCCAAACTGCTGATTCAAAAGAAGCGTTTAGCTCTCTAAAATGAATCCACACATTACAAAGCAGTCTCACAGATAGCTTCTTTCCAGTTTTTATCTGGTGATATACTGTTTTTCACCGTAGACCTCAATGGGTGCCCAAATGTCCCTTCACAGAGTCTCCAAAAAGAGTGTTTCCCACCTGAGAAATCAGAAGAAAGTTTTAACTCTGTGAGATGAATCCTCCACACATCACAAAGCAGTTTCATGGATAGCTTCTTTCTAGTATTTACCTGGGAATATTTTGCTTTTCCCCTAAGGAATCAATGGGATACAAAATGTCCCTCCACAGATTTATCAATTAATGTTCTTTTAACCCACTGAATAACAGGAAAGTTTTAACTCTCTGAAATGAATCCACCCGTCACAAATCAGTTACACAGATAATTTCTGTCTAATTTTTATTTGAGGATATTAGTTTTTTCTCCATAGTCCTCAAGTGGCACTGAAATTTCTCTTTACAGATTCCACAAAAAGAGTGATTCCAACCTGCTGAATAAAAAGAAAGGTTTCACCCTGTGAGATGAATCCACACATCCCAAAGCCTTTCACAGATAGCTTATTTTCTAGTTTTCATCTGGGGATATTCAGTTTTTCCCCCATATGACTCAATGGGCTCTCAAATGTTCCTTCACAGAATCTATAAAAGGAATTTCCAACCTGCTAAATCAAAATAATTTATTATCTCAATGACATGAATCAACACGTTACAAAGCAGTTTTACAGATAGCTTCTTTTTAGTTTTAATCTATGTATATTTGGTTTTTGCAAATAATTCTCAATGGGCTTTCAAATGTCACTTTACAGATTCTCCAAAAAGATAGTTTTTAACCTACTGGAAATATTGAAAGGTTTAAGTCTGTGAGATGAATCCAGACATTGCAAAGCAGTTTCAGGGATAACTTCTTTCCAGTTTTAATTTGGGGATATCAGCTTTTCCCCAGAGGCCTCAATGGGCTCCCAAATGCCCCTTCATTTATTCTCCAAAAACAGTGCTGGATAGAAAGAAAGCTTTAAATCTTTGAGATGAATCCACACACCACAAAGCATGTCTGTGGAAAGTTTATTTCTAGTTTTATCTGGGGATATACTGTGTTTCCAGGTGGGCCTCAATGGGCTCCCAAATGTTCCTTTGCATATTCTCCACAAAGAGTGTTTCCAACCTGCTGAATCAAAAGAAAGATTTAACTCTAAGATCCATCCAAACATCATAAAGCCATTTTACTGAGAGCTTCTTTCTAGTTATTATCTTGGGATATTCAGTTTTTACTTACAGACTTCAATGGACTCCCAAGTATCCCTTCACAGATTTCACAAAACAGTGTTTCCAACG
>NW_016803271.1:390530-407986 GCF_001698545.2 Rhinopithecus bieti | reverse complement strand
AGATCCATCCAAACATCATAAAGCCATTTTACTGAGAGCTTCTTTCTAGTTATTATCTTGGGATATTCAGTTTTTACTTACAGACTTCAATGGACTCCCAAGTATCCCTTCACAGATTTCACAAAAACAGTGTTTCCAACGTGCTGAATTGCAAGAATGTTTTAACTTGTTAAGATTAATCCACACAGCACAAAGCAGTTTCACAGATAACTTCTGTCTAGTTTTTATCTGGGGATATTTGGATTTTCTCCAGAGGCCTCAATGGGCTCCAAATATCTCTTTGCAGATTCTTTAAAAAGTGTGCTTCCAACGTGCTGAATTAAAACAAAGGCTTAACTCAATAACAGGAATCCACATATGACAAAGCAGTTTCACAGGCAGCTTCTTTCTAGTTTTTATCTGGCAACATTTCGTTTTATCCCACAGGCCTCAATGGGCTCCCAAATGTCCTTTCAAAGATTCATTTTTGATTGTTTCCAACCTGCTGAATTACAAGAACAGTTTAACTCTCTGAGATGAATCCACACATCGCAAAGCAGTTTTACAGATAGATTCTTTCTAGTTTTTATCTAAGGATATTTGGTTTGTTCCCATAGGTTACAATGCATTCCCAAATGTCCTTTTGGAGGTTCATCAAAAAGAGAGTTTTCAACCTGCTGAATCAAAAGGAAGGCTTCATTCTGTGAGATGAATCCACACATCACAAAATGCTTTCACAAATACCTTCTTTCCAGTTTTTATCAGGGAATGTTTGGTTTTTCCCCACATGCCTCAATGGGTTTTTTAATGTGCCTTCACAGATTCTTGAAAAGGAACGTTTCCAACCTGCTGGATAAAAAGAAAGGTTTAACTCTGTGAGATGAATCCACACATATCAAAGTAGTTTCATATATAGTTTATTTTTCATTTTAATCTTGTGATATTCTCTTTTTTTTCCATAGGCACTAATGGGCTCCAAAATGTTTCTTCTTAGATTCCTAAAAACCTGCTTAATGAAAAGAAATGTTTAACTCTGTGAGATGAATCTGCACATCACAAAATGCTTTCACAGATACCTTCTTTCCACTTTTTATAAGGGAATATTTGTTTTGTCCCCACAGGCCTCAATAGGTTTTTAAATGTGCCTTCACAGATTCTTGAAAAGGAGAGTTTCCAACATGCTGGATAAAAAGAAAATGTTACCACTGTTAGATGAATCCACACATCCCAAAGCAGTTCCATAGATAGCTTCTTTCTCATTTTAATCTGGTGATATTCTTTTTTTTCCATAGGCCTTAATGGGCTCCAGAATGTTTCCTCTAAGATTACTAAAAAGAATGATTCCAATCTGCTGAATCAAAAGGAAGGTTTAACTCTGTGAGATGAATCCTCTCATCACAAACAGTTTAACAAATAGTTTCTTTCTAGCTTTTATATGGGGATATTCAGTTTTTTGCCTTAGGCATCAATGGTTTCCCAAATTTGCCTTCACAGATTCTACATTTAGAGTGCTTTCAACCTGCTGAATCAAAAAATGTTTAAATCTGTGACATGAATCCACACATCACTAAGCGGCTTCACAGACAGCTGCTTTCTAGCCTTTGTGTGAGAATATTCGGTTTTTCCGTGTAGGCCTCCAAGGGCTCCCAAATGTCCATTCAATTCGTCTGAAAATAGTGGTTAAAACCTGCTGAATCAAAACAAAGGTTTAACCCAGTGAGGTGAATTTACATATCACAAAGCACTCTAACTGATAGCTTCTTTTCAGGTTCCATGCAGTGATATTTGATTTTTTTCCCATAGAACTCAATAGGCTCCCAAATGTCCCTGAACAGACACTCCAAAAAGAGTGTTTTCAACCTGGTGAATCAAAGGAAGGTTGAACTCTGGGAGATGAATCCAAACATTACAAAGCAGTTTCACAGATAACTTCTCTCTAGTTTTTATCTAAGAGTATTCAGTTTTTTCCCCATGCCTCAATGGGCTCCCCAATATCCCTTTGCAGATTCTCTCAAAAAAGTATTTCCAGCCTCCTGAATCAAAAGAACGTTTTAACACTGAGAGATGAATCCACACATCACAAAGTAGTTTCACAGACAGCTTCTTTCTAGATTTTACCATAGTATATTTGGGTTTTCTTCTAGGCATCAATGGGCTCCAAATATTCCATTACAGATTCTTTAAAAAGAGTGCTCCATTCTGCTGAATAAAAACAAAGGCTTAACTCTGTGAGGTGAATCCACACATCAAAAAGCAGTTTCACAAATAGCTTATTTCCAGTCTTTATGTGGGAATATTCAGTTTTACTGCATTGGTCTCAATGGGCTCTCAAATGTCCCTTCACAGATTCTCCAAAAAGAGTGATTCTAACCTGCTGAATCAATAGAAAGTTTTAACTTTGGGAGATGAACCCACACATCACTATGAAGTATCACAGAGTGCTTCTTTATAGCTTTTATCTGTAAATACTCATTTTTTCCCATGCACCAAATTGGCTTCCAAATGTCTATTCAAAGATTCTCCGAGAAGTGTTTCCAACCTGCACATTGAAAAGAAAGGTTTAACTATGTGTGATGATTCCACACATCACAAGGCAGTTTTACATATTGCTCCTTTCTAGTTTTTATCTGGAGATTTTTTTTTTTCCCATAAGCACAAAAGGGCTGTAAAACTTTCCTTCTCAGACCTCCAAAAAGAGTGTTTCCTACCTGCTGAATCAAAAGAAAATTTCACTTTTTTAGATGAATCCGCACATCACAAAGCAGTTTCACAGACAATTTCTTTCTAGTTTTATCTGGGGATATTTTGTTTTTCCCATTGGCCTCAATGGGATCCCAAACATCCCATTGCAGATTCTCCAAAAATAGTGTTTTCAACATCGTAAATCCAAAGAAGTCTTTAACTCTGTGACATGAATCCACACATCACAAATAGTTTCACGGATAGCTTCTTTCTATTTTTTATCTGGGGATATTCAGTTTTTTGACATAGGCCTCAATGGGCTCCAAAACGTATCTTTACAGATTCTTTCAGAAGAGTGTTTCCAATCTGCTAAATCAACAGTAAAGTTTAACTGTGTGAGGTGAATCCACCCATCACAAAGCAGGTTCACAGAGAGCTTTTTGATAGCTTTTATCTGGGAATATTCAGTTATTTCCCATAAGCCTCAGTGGGCTCCCAAATGTTCCTTTGCAAATACTACAAAATCAGTGTTTTTAACGTGTTGAATCAAAATAAAAGCTTAATTCTGTAAGATGAATCCACACACCAAAAAGCGATTTCTCAGATAGTTCCTTTTAGTTTTATCTGGGGATATTCAGTTTTTTTTTTTCAATAGGTTTCAATGGGTTTCCAAATATCCTTTCTGAGATTCTCTCCAAAAAAGTGTTTTCAACCTGCTCAATCAAAATGAAGGTTTACCTCTGTAAATCTGTACATCACAATGTGGGTTCAAAGATACCTTCCTTCCAGTTTATATCTTGAAATATTCATTTATTTCCCATAGGCCTCAATTGGTTTTCAAATGTCCCTTTGCAAATCCTTGAAAAGGAGTGTTTACAACCTTCTGAGAAAAAAGAAAGGTTTAATACTGTGAGGTGAATCCACACATCACAAAGCAGTTTTTCAGACAGCTTCTTTCTAGCTTTTCTGGGGATATTCAATTTTTTCCCATAGGCCTTAATAAACTCCAAATGTCCCTTCACAGATTCTCCAAAAAGAGTGTCACAAACCTGCTGAATCAAGAGAAGAGTTTGGCAATGTGCAATGAATCCACACATCTGAAAGCAGTTTCATAGATAGCTTCTTTTTAGCTTATAGCTCTCAATATTCAGTTTTTTCCAACAGGCCTCAATGAGCTTCCCAGTGCCCCTTCACAGATTCTACAAAACGAGTGTTTCCAACCTGCTGAATCAAACAAAATTTTCAACTCTGTGGGATAAATCTCCACATAACAAAGCAGTTTCACAGATAGCTTCTTCCTAGTTTTAATCTGGGGTATTCGTTTTTTTCTTTCTAGGTCTCATTAAGTTCCTGTATGTCCCTTTGCAACATCTCCAAAAAGAGTGTTTAAAACCTGCTGAATCAAAATAAAGGTTTAACTCTTTGAGATAAAGTTACATATCACAAAGCAGTTTCACTGATAGATTCTTTCTGATTTTCATATGAGGATGTTCAGATTTTCCCCAGAAGCCTCAATGGGCTCCAGAATGTCACTTTGCAGAATCTAGAAAAAGAGTGTTTCCAACGTACTGAATCAACATAAATTTTTAACTCTGTGGTTAAATTCTCACATCACAGAGCAGTTTCACAGACATCTTATTTCTACTTATTTCTATCTGGGGATATTCAGTTTTTCCCGTAGCCCTCAATGGACTATCAAAGGTCCCTCTGCCAATTCTCCAAAAAGAGTGTTTCCAACCTCCTGAATCAAAAGGAACCTTTATCTCTGTGAGGTGAATCCACACATCAAGAAGTTTCATAGATGGCTTCTTTCTAGTTTTTATCTGGGTATGTTCATTTTTACCCTACAGGCCTAACAGGCCTAAACGGGCTACAAAATGTCCTGTTGCAGATTCAACAATTAGAGTGTTTCCAACCTGCAGAATCACAAGAAAGTTTTAATTCTGGGAGATGAATCCACATATCACAAAGCAGTTTCACAAATAACTTCTTCCTAGTTTTTATCTGGGAATATTTGTTTTCATCCCATAGGCCTCAAGGAGCACCAAAATGTCCCTTTACTGATTACAAAGAGAGTGTTTCCAATGAGCTGAATAAAAAAAAAAGGATTAACTCTGTGAGATGAATCTACACATCACAAAGCAGTTTCACAGATAGCTTCTTTCTAGTTTTTGTCTGGGGATACTCGTATATTCATTTTTTTCACATAGGCCTCAATGGGCTCCCAAATGTCCTTTTGTACATTCTCCAAGAAAAGTGTTTTCAACCTGCTGAATTTAAAAAAAAGTTTTAACTGTGTGAGGTGAATCCACACACCAAAGGAGTTTCTCAGATAGGTTATTTCTAGTTTTGTTTCAGGCATTTGGTTTTCTTCATAGGTTTCAATGGGTTCTAAAATGTCCTTCTAGATATTTCCCAAAAAGACTGTATCCAACCTGCTAAATCAAAATAAATGCTTAAATCTGTGAGATGAATTTGCACATTACACAACAGTTTTACAGATAGCTTCTAGCTAGTTTTTATTTAGGAAAATTCAGTTTTCCCCATAGGCCTCAATGGATTTTCAAATATCCCTACACAGATTCTAGAAAAGGATTGTTTTCAACCTGCTGAAAGAAAGGAAAGGTTTACCTCTGTGAGATGAATCCACACATTACAAAGCAGTTTCTAAGACAGCTTCTTTCTAGTTTTTATTTGGAGTTATTGGGTGTTTCCCCTATAGGACTAAATAAGCTCCCAAATGTCCTTTCTCAGAATTTCGAAAAGGAGTGTTACCAACCTACTAAATCAAAAGAAAGGTTGATCTGTGTGTGATCCACACAATGCAAAGCACTTTCAAAGATAGGCACTTTCTAGTTTTTATCTGGATATTCAGTTTTACCCATAGGCCTCAGTGGGCTCCCGAATGTCCCTAGCAGATATTACCAAAACAGTGTTTTCAACCTGCTGAATCAAAAGAAATGTTTAACTCTGTGAGATGAATCTACTCATCACAAAGTAGTTTCACAGATATCTTCTTTATAGCTTTTATCTTGGGATATTCTGTGTTTCCCCACAGACCTCAAAGGGTTCCCAAAGGTAACTGCAGATTCTACAAAAAGATGTTTCCAACCTGATGAAGTAAAAGAAAGGTTTAACACTGAGATATAAATTCACACATCACAATGCAATTTCACAGATAGCACCTTTGTAGTTTTTGTCTTGGCATATTTGGTTTCTCCACATAGGCTTCAATGGGCTCCCTCATGTCCCTTTCCAGATTCTCCAAAAAAAGTTTCCAACCTGCTGAATCAAAATTAAAGCTTAAGTCTGTCAGATGAAGTGGCATATCCTAAAGCAATTTCACAGAGAGCTTATTTCTAGTTTATATCTAGGGATATTCTGTTTTCTGCATAGGCCTCAATGGACTCCCAAATATATTTTTGCAGATTCTACAGAAAGAGTGTCTCCAATCTGTTGAATCAAAACAAAGTTTTAACTTTGTCAGATGAATACTCACATGACAAAACAGTTTCACAAATAGCTTCTTTGTAGTTTTTATCTGGTGATATTGAGGTTTTTTTCCCATAGGACAAATGGGCTCCCAAATGTACCTTTGCAGGTTCTCCAAAAAGAGTGTTTGCAACCTGCTGCATGAAACAAAACAAAACAAAACAAAACAAACAAACAAACAAAAAAAAACATAAAACCCCACCAAAAGCAAAACTTTTAAATCTGTGTGATGAATACACACATCACAAACCAGTTTTACAGATAGCTTTTTTTTAGTTTTTATTTTGGATATTCAGTTTTTTTTCATAGGTCCAAATAGGCTCCCAAATATCCCATTACAGATTCTTGAAAAACAGTGTTTCCCACCTGATGAATCAAAAGAAAGGTTTAAGTCTGTGAGATGACTCCACGTATTAAAAAGCAGTTTCACAGATAGGTTCTTTCTAACTTTTATCTCGTATATCACTTTTTTTCCCATAGGCTTCACTGAAATCCAAAATGTCCCTTCACAGATTCTACAAAAAGATTGTTTCCAAGCTGCTGAATCAAAACAACGATTTATCCCTGTGAGATGAATCGAGACATCAGAAAGCAGTTTCACAGATTTATTCTTCCTAGTTTTTCTTTCAGTACATTTGCTTTTTCCCCATAAACCTCAAAGGTCTTTCAAATATCTATTTGCAGCTTCTCCAATTAGAGTGTTTCCAACTTGCTGAATCAAAAGAAAGGTTTAACTCTGTGAGTTGAATCCACCCATCACAAAGGAGTCTTACCAATATCTTCTTTCTAGATTTTATCTGTGGATATTCAGTTTTTCCCCTTTGGCCTCAGTGGGCTCCCAAATATCCCTTTTCATATTCTCCAAAAAATTACTGTTTCCACACTGTTGAATGAAAATGAATTTTTAACTCTGGGAGATGAATCCACACTTCACAAAGCAGATTCACAGATAGCTTTTTTTTTCTAGTTTTTATCTTGGGATATTCGGTTTTCCCCACAGCCTTAAAGGTCTGCCAAATATCCCCTCACTGATTATCTAAAAGGAGTGTTTCCAACTTGCTGAATCAAAATAAAGATGTAACACTGTGAGATAAATCCAAATATCACAAAGCAGTTTAACAGATAGTATCTTTTTAATTTTTACCTGGGGATATTAAGATTCTCCCCTTTGGCCTCAATGGATTTCCAAATGTCCCTTCATAGATTCTCCACAAAGATTGTGTACAACCTGCAGAATGAAAAGAAAGACTTAACTCTGTGAGCTGAATCCACACATCCTAAAACAGTTTCACAGGTAGAATTTTTCTAGTTTTTATCTTGGGATATTCAATTTTTCCCTCATAGGCATTAAAGGCCTGCCAAGTGTCCCTTTGCAGATTCTCTAAAAATACTATTTCCAACCTACTGAATTACAAGAAACCTTTAACTCTGTGAGATAGATCCACACATCAAGAAACTGTTTCACAGAGAGCTTTTTTCTAACTTTTGTCTAGGGATATTCAGTTTTTTCCCATAGGCCTCAAAGGGTTCCAAAATGTTCTTTTGCAGATTCTACAAAAAGAGTGTATCTAACTTGCAGAATGAAAGCAAAGGTTTATTTCTGTGAGATGAATTCACACATCATAAAGGAGTTCACAGATAACTTCTTTCAAGTTTTATCGGGAGATACTCAGTTTTCCCAAAGGACTCAATTGGCTCTCAAATATCCACTCACAGATTCTCCAATTAGAGTTTTTCCAATCTGCTGAATCAAAAGAAAGGTTTCCCTCTGTGAGATGAATCCACACATTACAAAACAATTTCATAGATAGCTTCTTTCTAGTTTTTATCTTGGAATATTCAGTTTTTCTCAATAGGCCTCAAGGAGCTCCTAATTGTCCCTTTGCAGATTCTACAAAGAGAGTGTTTCCAAGCTGTTTTATGAAAAAAAAATGTTTTAGCTCTGTGAGGTGAATACACACAAAACAAAACATTTTCACGGATAGTTTCTTTCTAGTTTTTATTTGGGGACATTCTGTTCTATCCCATAGACATCAATGGGCTCCTAAATGCACATTCACAGATTTTTAAAAAACAGTGTATCTCACTTGCTGAATCAAAGAAAGTTTTCACCCTGAGAAATAAATCTACACATCACAAAGAAGTTTCACAGATACTATTTTTTTATGTGGGGATATTTGGTTTCCCTATAGGCCTTAAAATGCTGCCAAATGTCCCTTTACTGATTCTCTAAATAAACTGTTTCCAACCTGCAGAATCAAAATAAAGATGTATCTCTATGAGATGAATCCACACATCACAAAGCATTTTCACAAACAGCATCTTTCTAACTTTTATCTGGGGATATTCAGTTTTTCCACATTGGCCACAATGGGTTCCAAAATGTCCCTTTGCAGATTCTACAAAAAGAGAGCTTCTGTTGGGGAAAGCAGCCCCACACCACTTGGCAGGTACCCTGATCTAGTGGAGACAAAGGAGTTAGAAAGAGTCAGAATAAGAGTTTCAAATGTGGGTCAGGGGGACTGGAGCATTGGAGGCTTTCTCATGGCCCAGAGTTCTTTGGCTCCACCTAATGTATTGGTTTACAAGCTCTTTGTTCTTAGAGCAGATAGTAGGGGTAGGAAGTGATGAGGAAAAGGATTAATCAATGAAGGAGAACTCGTGAGTCATTCAATAAGATGCATAGCAGTGGCCATTTCTGTGAATTTGCTTGAGCAAAGGCATGTGTCTAAACTACTTAAGATCTTTAATCGGGATTGAAATGGGTGGGAGTGGGTTACAGGAGGAGCCAAGATGTTTGATTATGCTCTACTGCTTCCAGGGAGTGTTATCCCCCTGAGCGATGTGTGAAAAGCTGTGGAACAGTTATGCTCTTGGGGCATAAAGACATGAAGACAATAAGGAATATTTTCTCCTCAGAGTCCATGCATGGCTCCCCACGGGTGTCTCACACAGGGGAGACCAACTCATCTGGCACTCCAGAAACTCTCCCACAGTTTCCAACCTGCTGAATCAAAACAAAGGTTTGCCTCTGTGAGAGGAATTCACATATTACAAAAGGAGTTTCACAGATAGCTTCTTTCTAGTTTTTATCTGGGGATATTTGGCTTTTCCCATTAGGTCTCAAAGGGCTCTCAACTATCCATTTGCAGATTCTCCAATTAGAATGTTTCCAAACTGTTTTATCAAAAGAAAGCTTTAACTGTGTGCAGTGAATCCACACATCAAAAAACAGTTTCACAGATAGCTTCTTTCTGGTTTTTATCAGGGGATGTTCTGTTTTTCCTTATAGTCCTCCATGAGCTCCCAAATGGCACTTTGTAGATTTTCCAAAACAGTTTTTCCATCCTACTGAATGAATAGAATGTTTTATAACTGCGAAAGGAATCCACACATCACAAAGCACTTTCACAGACAGCTTCTTTCTAGTGTTTATCTGGGGATATTCTTTTTTTGCCTGTAGGCTTCAATGGGCTCTATATGTTCTTTCACAGATTTTACAAAAAGAGAGTTACCAACCTACTGAATCAAAAGAAACATTTAACTCTCTCAGATAAATCCACACATCACAAATCAGTTTTACAAGTAGCTTCTTTCTAATTTTTATCTGGAATATATTGTTTTTCTCCATAGGCCCCAATGGGCTCCCAAATG
The DNA here is from genome assembly GCF_001698545.2 of Rhinopithecus bieti. Classification (NCBI taxonomy): domain Eukaryota; kingdom Metazoa; phylum Chordata; class Mammalia; order Primates; family Cercopithecidae; genus Rhinopithecus; species Rhinopithecus bieti. Next base: position 398,179 of record NW_016803271.1, on the reverse strand, counting down.
TCCCTTTGCAAATTATTCAAAAAGAGTGTTTCCAACCTGTGGATTCAAAAGAAAAGTTTAACTCTGTGAGATGAATCCACACATAAAAAAGCAGTTTCACAAATAGTTTCTTTCTAATTTTTATCTGGAGATACTCGATTTTTCCCAAAGGACTCAATTGGCTCTCAAATATCCATTCACAGATTCTCCAATTAGAGTTTTTCCAATCTGCTGACTCAAAAGAAAGTTTTACCTCTGTGAGATGAATCCACACATCACAAAGCAGTTTCATAGAAAGTTTCTTTCTAGTTTTTATCTGGAAATATTCAGGTTTTTTTTTTTCAATAGGTCTCAAAGGGCCCCAAATTGTCCCTTTGCAGATTCTACAAAGACAGTGCTTCCAAGCTGCTTTATGAAAAGAAAGTTTTAGCTCTGTGAGATGAATCTACACATCACAAAGTAGTTTCACAGATAGTTTCTTTCTAGTTTTTTTCTTGGATATTCAGTTTTTCCCCATGGGCCTCAGTGGACTCCAAATGTCCTCTCACAGATATTACAAAAAGAGTGTTACAAACCTGCTGAATCAAAAGAAACATTTAACTCTCTCAGATAAATCCACACATCACACAGCAGGTTTGCAAATAGCTTCTCTCTAATTTTATCTGGAGATATTTCATTTTTCTCCATAGGCCCTAATGGGCTCCCAAATGTCCCTTTGTAGATTCTTCAAAAATAATGTTTCCAACCTGTGGAGATAAAAGAAAGTTTTAACTCTGTGAGATGAATTCACACATTACAAAGCAGTTTCACAGATAGATTCTTATTAGTTTTTATCCTTGAATATTTGGTTTTTCCCCTTAGACCTCAATGGGCTCCTGAAAGTCCCATCACAGATTCTCCAAAAGAATGTTTCCAACCCACTGAATCAAAAAAAAAAAGGAAAACGTTTCACTTAGTGAGATGAATCCACACATCACAAAACAGTTTCACAGATAGCTTCTCTCTAGTTTTATCTGGGGATATTTTGTTTTGCCCCATTGGCCTCAGTGAATTCCTAAATGTCCCTTCACATAATCTCCAAAAAGAGTGTTTCCCACCTGCTGAATGAAAAAAAAAGGTTTAACTCAGGGAGTTGAATCCACACATCAGAAAGCAGTTTCACAGATAGCTTCTTTCTAGCTTTTATCTGGGATTATTCATTTTTTTCCCCAGAGACCTCAGTGGACTCCCAAATGCCAATTCACAGATTCTACAAAAGAAGTATTTCCAACCTGCTCAATTAAAAGAAAGGTTTACCTCTGAGAGATGAATCCACACATGAGAAATCAGTTTCACAGATGGCTTTCTCGTTTTTGTCTAGGTATATTCCATTTTTACCCATAGTCCTCAAAGGGCTCCTTAATGTGTCTTCGCAGATTCTCTGATTCGAAGGTTTCCAACTTGCTGAATAATTAAAAAGGTTTAAATTTGTGGGATGAATCCACACATTGCAAAGCCATTTTATAGACAACTTCTTTCAGTTTTCATCTGGGGATATTCTGTTTTTCCCCATATACCTCAATGGGCTCCAAAATGTCTCTCTGCAGATTCTCCAAAACGAGTATTTCCAACCTGCTAAATCAAAATATCTGTTTAACTCTGTGAGATGAATCCACACATCACAAAGGAGTTTCACAATTAGCTTCTTTCTTGTGTTTATATGGGGATATTTGTTTTTTCCCAATGAACTCTCAAATATCCCTTTGCAGAATCTCCAAAAAGGGTGTATTGAACCTGCTGTTTCAAAAGAAAGATTTAACTCTTTTAGAAACATCCACACACCACAAAGCAGTTTCACATATAACTTCATTCTACTTTTTATTTGGGAATATTCCGTTTCAAATGTTTCTTCACAGATTCTACAAAACGAATTTTTTCAACATAGTGAATCAAGAGAAGTTTAAATTTATGAGATAAATCCAGACTTCACAAAGCAGTGTCACAGATAGATTCTTTCTAGTTTTTATTTGAGGATATTTGTTTTTTTGGCACTGTTCCCATTGGGCTACCAAATGTCCCTTTGCAGATTCTCTAAAAGAATTGTTTCCAACCTGCTGAATGAAAAGAAACATTTAACTCTGAGAGATGAATCCACACACCACAAAACAGTTTCACGTATACCTTCTTTTTAGTTTTAATCTGGGAATTTTCCATTTTGCCTCATAGGCCTCAAAGGGCTCCCAAATGACCCTTTGCAGTTTCTACAAAAAGAGTGTATCTAACCTGCTGAATCAAAACAAAGGCTTAATTACGTGAGATGAATTCACTCATCACATCGCAGTTTCACAGATAGCTTCTTTCTAGTTTTATCTGGGGATATTCAGTTTTTCCTCATAGGCCTCAAAGGGATGCCAAATTGCACACCACAGGTTATCCAAATAAAGTTTTTCCAACGTGTTGAGTCAAAAGAAAGTTTTAACTCTGTGAGATGAATAAACACATCATAAACAGTATCACAAATACCTTCTATCTGGTTTTTATCTTGGGATAGTCAGTTTTTCTCTATAGGTCTCAAGTGGCTCCCAATTGTAGCATCAGAGATTTTTCAAAAAGAGTATTTCCAATCTGCTAATTCAAAAGAAAAGTTTACCTCTGTGAGATGAATCCACATGTCACAAAGGATTTTCACAGATACCTTATTTCTAGTTTTCGTCTGGGCTATTTGGGTTTTTCCTATAGGCCTTAATGGGCTCTTAAATGTCCCTGCATAGGTTCTCCAAAAATAGTGTTTCCAACCTGAATCAAAAGGAAAGTTTTACTATGTGACATGAATCCACACATCACAAAGCAGTTTCACTGATAACTTTATTTTTTCCTGGGTATATTCAGTTTTGCCACGTTGGCCTCAATGGGTTCCCAAAAGTCTTATTGGACATTTTGCATTAGGAGTGTTCTCAACCTGCTGAATCAAAAGGAATGTTTAACTCTGTGAGATGAATCCAGACATCACAAAGCAGTTTCACAGGTAGCTTCTTTCTAGATTTTATCTTAGGATATTAGGTTTTCCCCATGGGCCTCAATGGGCTCCCAAATGTCCCTTCACAGACTCTCCAAAAACAGTATTTCCAACCTGATGATTCAACAGAAAGGTTTAACTCTGTGATATGAATCGACACATCACAAAGCATTTTCACACATAGCTTCTTTCTAGTCTCTTCATGGGGATAGGCTGTTTTTCCCAATCAACCTGAAAAAGCTCTCAAATGTCCCTTTGCAGATTCTCCAAAAAGAGCGTTTCCAACCTGCTGATTCAAAAGAAATGTTTAATTCTTTGAGATGAATCAACACATCACAAAGCAGTTTAAAAGACAGGTTTTTTCTAGTTTTATCTGTGGATGTTCAATTTTTCCTCCATAGACTTCTATGGGATTCAAATGTCCCTTCACAGATTCTCCAAAAAGAGGGTTTCTAATCTGCAGAATCAAAAAAAAAGTTTAACTCTGAGAGATGTATTCACCCATCACAAAGCAGTTTCACAGATAGCTTCTTTCTAGTTTTACCTGGGGATAGTCAGTTTTTCTCTATAAGCTTCAAAAGGCTCCCAAATGTACTTTCACAGAGACTACAAAAATAGTGTCCCCAACCTTCTAAATCAAAAGAATCTTTTAATTCTGTGAAAGGAATCCACACATCACAAGTGAGTTTCACAGTGTCTTTCTAGTTTTCAGTGGCGAGTGCTTGGTTTTTCCCCACAGGCTTTAATGGGCTCCCAAATGTCCCTTCCAGGGTACTCCAAAAGAGTGTTTTATTTTACTGAATGAAAAGAAAGGTTTTACTCTGTGAGATGAATCCACACATCTCAAAGCAATTTCACAGATTGCTTCTTTCTAGTTTTTGTCAGGAAATATTCAGTTTTTCCCCTTATGCCTCCATGGGCTCCTAAATGTCCTTTCACAGATTCTCCAAAAAAAGTGTTTCCAACCTGCAGAATCAAAAGAAAAGTTAAACACTGTGAGATGAATCCACATAACACAATGCAGACTCACAGATAGCTTATTTCTACTTTCTATTTGGGGATCATCAGTTTTTCCCCAAAGGCCTCCATGAGCTCCCAAATGTCCATTTGCGTATTCTACAAAATAGTGTTTCCAACATGATAGTGAATACAAAGATTTAACTCTGTAAGATGAATCCATATATCAAAAGCAATTTCACAGATAGATTCTTTCTAGTTTTTATCTGAGGACAATCTGCTTTCCCCATAGGCCAAAAAGGGCTCCCAAATGTCACTTCACAGATTCTCCAAAATAAGTGTTTCCAATCTGCTGAATCAAAAGAAAGGTTTAACTCTGGGAGATGAATCCACACGTCACAAAGAAGTTTCACAGATACTTTCTTTCTGGTTTTTATCAGGGGATATTCATTTTTTCCCAATAGGCCTCAATAGGATTTCAAAAGTCCTTTCACAAATTCTAGAAAAAGAGAGTTCCATCATGCAGAATCAAAAGAAAGACTTAACTCTGTGAGCTGAACCACACGTCATGAGAAATTTTCACACATAGCTTTTTTCTACTTTTATCTGGGTATATTCGATGTTTCCCCATAGACCTCAATGGACTCCCACAAGTCCCTTCACATAGTCTACAAAAAGAGTGTTTCCAACCTGCTGAATCAAAAGAAAGTTTTAACTCTGAGAGATGAATCCACACATCACAAAACCCTTTCACAGATAGTTTCTTTCTGATATTGATTTGGGGATGTTTTGTTTTTTGCCATGAGCCTCGATGGTCGCCCAAATGTCACTTCGCATATTCTGTAAAAGGAGTGTTTCAAAGTTGCTGAATTAAAAGAATGGTTTAACTCTGTGAGATGAATACATACATGACAAGGCAGTTTCAAGGATAGCTTCTTTTGTTTTTTTCTGGGGATATTTTGTTTTACCCCATAGGTTACAATGGGCTCCACAATGTCCCTTTACAGATTCTCCAAAAAGAGTGTTTTCAACCTGCTCACTCAAAAAAAAATTTGCCAGTGTGAGATAAACCCACATGTCTCAAAGCAAGTTTGACAGATAGTTTTTTTCTAGTTTTTATCTATGGATAGTCTTTTTTACCACAGAAGCATCAATGGGCTGCCACATATCCCTTTTGCAGATTTTCCAAAAAGGCTGTTTCCAACCTGCAGAATCAAAAGAAAAGTTTAACTCTGTGATTTGTATCCACACATCACAAAATAGTTTCACAGATAGTGTCTTTCTGGTTTTTACCTAAGGATATTCTGTTTTTCCCCATAGGCCTCAGTGGGCTCCCAAATGTTTCTATGCAGATTCTTTTAAAAGGGTGCTTCCAAACTGCTGAATGAAAAGAAAGGTTTTACTCCATGAGATGAATCTACACATCACACAGCAGTTTCACAAATAGCTTCTATTTACTTTTTACCTGGGGATATTCTGTTTTCCCCATAGGCCTCAAAAGTTTCCAAACTTCCCTTTGCATATTTTCCAAAAAGAGTGTTTCCAACCTGCTAAATCAAAAGAAATATTCAATTCTGGAAGAGAAATACATACATCACAAAGCAGTTTCACACATAGCTGCTTTGGAGTTTTTATCTGGGGATATTCAGTTTATCCCCATAGGCCTCAATGGGCTCCAAAATGTCCTTTCTCAGATACCACAATTAGAGTGTTTCCAACGTGCTGAATGAAAAGAGAGATTTAACTCTGTGAGATGAATATACATACCATAAAGCAGTTTGATAGATAGATTCTTTCTAATTTTTATCTGGGGATATTTGGTATCTCCCCAAAGGCCTCAATGGGCTTCTAAATGTCCTTTCACAGATGTTCCAAAAACAGTGTTTTCAACTTACTGAATAAAGGAAATGTTTAACTCTGTGAGTTGAATTCACACATCACATAGCAGTTTCACAGATGGTTCCTTTCTAATTTTTGTATGGAGATATTCGGTTTTTCCACATAGGCCTCAGTGGACTCCAAAATGTCCCTTCGCATATTCTACAAAAACAGGGTTTGCACCCTGCTGAATCAAAAGAAAGGTTTAACTCTCTGAGAAGAATCCGCACAACACAGCAGTTTCACACAAACTTTCTTTCTATTTTTTATCTAGGGATATTCAGTTTTACCCCTTAGGCCTCAATGGTTTCCCAAATGTTTCTTTACAGATTCTGCAAAAAGAGTGTTTCCACAGTGCTGAACCAAAAGAAAGATTTTACTTTGTGACATGAATCCACACATCACTAGGCAGTTCCACAGACAGCTTCTTTCTAGTTTTCATTGGAGGTGAATCCACACGTCACAAATCAGTTTCACAAATCCCTTCTTTCTAGTTTTTATCTGAGGATATTCTGTTTTAATTCCTTAGACATCAATGAGCTCCCAAATGTGCCTTCACAGAATCTCTAAAAAGAGTGTTTCCACCATGATGAATCAAAAGGAAGGTTTTACTCTGTGACGTGAATCCACACATCATTAGGCAGTTCCACAGACAGTTTCTTTCTAGTTTTTTTTTGGGGGGGGGGTGCGGATATTCGGTTTTCCCCTAAGGCCTCTATGGGCTCCTAAATGTTGTTTCCCAGATTGTCTAAAAAGAGTGTTTCCAACCTGCTGATTCAAAAAAGAAGTTTAACTCTGTGAGGTGAATCTACACATCGGAAGGCAGTTTCACAGATAACTTCTTTCTAGTTTTATCTGGAGATATTAGCTGCATAGGCTTCAATGGCTCCTAAATGAACCTTAGCAGATTCTCCAAAATAAGTTTTTCCAACCTGCTGAATCAAAAGAAAGGGTTAACTCTGTGAGATGAATCCATATATTACAAAACAATTTCATAGAGAGCGTCTTTCTAGTTTTTATCAGGGGATATTCACAGATAGCTTCTTCCTAGGTTTTATCAGGGATATATTTTTTCCTATAGGCCTCCATGGGCTCCCAAATGTCGTTTTGCAGATCCCCAACCAGAGTGTTTCCAAATTGCTGAATCAAAAGAAAGGTTTAACACTGTGACATGAATGCACATATCAAGAAGTAGTTTCACAGATAGCTTTTTTGTAGTTTTTTATCTTGGGATATTCAGATTTTATTTATAGGCATCAATGGGCGCTCAAATGTTCCTTCACAGATTGTACAAAAAAACTGTTTCCAGCCTACTGAATCAATAGAAAGGTTTTTAACTCTATGACAGGAATTCACACTTTAGAGTTTCATCAATAGCCTGTTTCTAGCTTTTATCTGGGGACATTCGGTTTTTACCATATGCCTCAGTAAGTTCCCAAATGTTACTTCATAGATTCTACAAAAAGAGTGTTTTCAAACTGGTGAATAAAAAGAAAAGTTAACTCTATGAGGTGAATCAACATGTAATGAAGCAGTTTCACAGACATATTCTTTCTACTTTTTATCAGGGAATATTCAGTTTTTCCCATAGGCCTTAATGGGCTCCCAAATGTCCCTTTGCATATTGTACTAAAAGTATGTTTTGAACCTGCTGAATCAGAAGAAAGGTTGATCTCTTTGAGATGAATCCATACATCAAAAAGCAGTTTCGTAGATAGATTCTTTCCAGTTCTTGTCTGAGAATATTCGGTTTTTCCTCATAGGCCTCAATGGGCTCTCAAATTTCCCTTCACAAATTCTCCAGAAAAGTGTATTTACCTGCTGGATCAAAATAAAGTTT
>NW_016803271.1:376152-388012 GCF_001698545.2 Rhinopithecus bieti | reverse complement strand
AGAAACAGTGATTTCAAACTGCTCAATCCAAAGAATGATTTAACTCTATGAGATGAATACAAACATCACAAAAGAGTTGCGCAGAAAGTTTCTCTCCAATTTTCGATGGAAAACATTTCCTTGGTCATACAGGCCTCCGGTTGCCACTTACTATCCCTTCACAGAACCCTCAAAGATCGAATTTCAAACTGGGAAATGCAGAGTAAGCTTTAACCCTGTGAAAAGAATGGACATGTCAGAGAGCAGTCTCTTAGAGTGCTTCTTTCTGTTTTTTATTGGACGACATTTCACTTTTTGCCTTAGACTTCAATGAGCTCCAAATATCACTCTTTTGGTTTTACAGGAACAGTGTTCAAAGTGTGCTTTATGAGAAGAAAGTCTTAAGTCCCTGAGTGGAAAGCACACATCACCAAGCAGTTTCTCAGAAAGCTTCTCTCCAGTTTTTATCTGACTATATTTCGTATTTCACCATAGAACCGAATGAGATCCCAAATATCCCTTCGCGGATCCATCCATGAGAGAGTTTGCAAGCTGCGTAATGTAAAGATAACTTTATCTATGTGAGATTATTACTCATATCACAGAGTAGTTTCCTAGAAAGCTTCTTTCCTGTTTTTGTCTGAGGCTATTTGGCTTTTCACCATCTGCATCAACATGCTCCCGAATATCACTTGCTACCTGTTTCTCCAAAAGGGTTTCCCCGATGTTCTATGAGTAGAGAGTTACAACACTGTGAGTGGAATACACATGTCACAAAGCAGTTTCCCCGAATGATTCCAGTTTCGGTTTGAACATATTTCCTTTTTCACCCTTAGCTTCAAAGTGCTCCCAAATATCCCATCACACGCTAAACATACACAGGGTTAGGAAACTTCTCAAGGAAAAGAGAGGCTTAACTGATTGAGAGGAATTAAGATGACACAGAGCATTTTCGCAGAAAGCTTCCTTCCGGATTTTACCTTCGGATATTTCTTTCTCCGTATTCTAAAGATCATTCCCAAGTGTCCTTCCTCAGATGCCACAAAAACAGTGATTTCAAGCTGCTAAATCCAAAGAAAGGTTTATCTCTATGAGACGAATACACACATCAGAAACAGTTGCTCAGAAAGTTTCTCTGCAGGTTTCATCGGAAGACANCTGCTGGATCAAAATAAAGTTTTAACTCTGGGAGATGAATACACACACCTCAAAGCAGTTTCAGAGATAGCTTTTATCTAGTTTTCATCTGGGGATATTCAGTTTTTTTCCATAGGCCTCAATGACTCCTAGTTGAACCTTCTCAGATTCTCCAAAATAAGTGTTTCCAATCTCCTGAATCAAAAGAAAGGGTTACCACTGTGATATGAATCCACACATCACAAAGCAGTTTCACAGGTAGCGTCTTTCTGGTTTTTCTCTAGGGATATTCAATTTCTCCCCATAGGTCTCCATGGGCTCCCAATGTCTTCTTGCAGGTTCACCAAAAAGAGTGTTTCCAACCTTTGAGTCAGAAGAAAGATTTAACTCTGTGAGATGAATCCACACAACACAATGTAGTTTCACAGATAGGCTCTTTGTAGTTTTACATGGGGATATGCCATTTTACTTATAGACCTCAATGGGCTTTCAAATTTTCCTTTGCAAATTCTACAAAAAAAGTGTTTCTAACCTGCTGAATCAAATAATAAACTTTTAACCCTGTGAGATGAATTGACACATCAGAAAACGGTTTGATACATAGCTTCTTTTTTTTTTTCCTTAATCTGAGTATTTTCTGTTTTTCTCCATAGGTCTCAATGGATTCCCAAATGTCACCTTGCACATTCTCCAAAAAGAGTATTTCCAAATTGTTGAATCAAAACAAAGGTATAACTCTGGAAGATGAATCCACACATCACAAAGAAGGTTCACAGATAGTTTCTAGTTTTTATCTGGGGATATTCTTTTTTTTTCTCCAAAGGCCTGAATCAGCTATCAAAAATCCCTTCGCAGATTCTACAAAAGCACTGTTTCCATCCTGCTGAATCAATAGAAAGGTTACACTGTGTGAGCTGAATCCACAAGTCACAGGAAGTTTCATACATAACTTCTTTCTAATTTTTATCTGGGTATATTCAGTGTTTCCCTATAGGCCTCAATGGGCACCCAAATGTCCCTTTGCAGATTCTCCAAAAAGAATATTTCCAACCTGCTGAATCAAAAGAAAGGTCAAACTCTGAAGATGAATCCACACCTCACAAAGTAGTTCCAAGGTAGATTCTTTCTAGTTTTTATCTGGGGATACTCGGATTTGCCCCACAGGTCTCAATGAGCTCCCAAATGTCCCTTCTCAGATTCTCTAAAAACAGTATTTCCAACCCGGTGAATCAAAAGAAAAGTTAACTCTGGGAGATGAATCCATACATAATGAAGCAGTTTCACAGACAGATTCTGTCTACTTTTCATCTGGGGACATTCAGTTTTTTCCCATAGGCCTTAATGGGCTCTCAAATGATCCTTTGCAGACTGTACAGGAAGTGTTTCCAACCTGCTGAATCAAAAGAGTGTTTCAACTCTCTGAGATGAATCCACACATCAAAAAACAGTTTCACATATAGCTTTGTTCTAGTTTTCAACTGGGAATATTCCGTTTTTCACCATAGTCCTCAATGGGCTCTCAAATGTTCCTTCACAGATACTTTTAAAAGAGTTCTTCCAACAGGCTGAGTCAAAAGAAATGTTTATCTTCATAAGATGAATCCAAATATCAAAAGAAGTTTGACACAGCTTATTTCTAGTTTTAATCTTGGGATACTTGTTTTTTCCCCATAGGACTCAAAGGGCTTCGAATTGTTTCTTTGACGATAATCCAAAAAAGTGTTTGCAGCGTGATGAATTAAAAGAAAGATTTAACTGTGTGAGAGGAATCCACACATCAGCCATTAGTTTCAAATATAACTTCTTTTGCTTTCATCTGGGGATATTTGGTTTTTCCCCACAGGCCTAAATGGGCTCCCAAATGTCACTTTGCTAATTTTGTAAAATAAGTTTTTCCTATCTGCTGAATTGAAACACAGGTTTAACCCTGTGAGAAGAATACACACATCACCAAGCAGTTTCACAGATAAACTCTATTTAGTTTTTATTTGGTGATATTCTGTTTTTCCCCATAAATGGGCTTTAAAATATCACTTCATAGATTCTCCAAAATAGCGTTTTCAACCTGTTGAATCAGAAAGAAAAATTTAAGTCAGTGAGATGAACCCACATATCTCAAAGCCGTTTCACATATGGCTTCTTTCTAGTTTTTATCTGGGGATATTCCGTTTTGCTACAGACATCAATGTGGTGCGAAATGTCACTTCACAGATTCCCCAGAAACAGAATTTCCAATCTATTGAATGAAAAGAAGAGTTTAACTCTGTGAGCTGAATCCACACCTCACAAACCAGTTTCACAGATAGCATCTTTCTTGTTTTCTCTAGGGATATTGTTTTCCCCATAGACGTCAATGGGCTCCCAAAAGTTTCCCTGCAGATATTTTTAAAATAATGTTTCCAATCTGATGAACCAAAAGAAAAGTTTATTTCTTGGAGATGAATCCACGCATCACAAAGCAGTTTCATACATAGCTTTTTTCAAGTTTTTATTTGGGAAAATACGGTTTTTCCCCATAGGCCTCAATAGGCTTTCAAGTGTTCCTTTATAGATTCTCCAAAAAGAGTGTTTCCATCATACTGAATGAAAAGAACAGTTTAACTTTGTGAGATGAAACCACACATAACAAAGCAGCTTCACAGATAGTTATTCTACTTTTATCTGGGGATATTTTGTTTTCGCCATAGGCCTCAATAAGCTCCCAAATGTTCCTTCTCAGATTCTCCAAAAACAGTGTTTCCAATCTGCTGAATCAAAATAAAGGTTTAACACTGTGAGGTGAATCTCCACATCAAAAAGCAGTTTCAGAAATTGCTTCTTTCTAGTTTTTATCTGGGGATATCTGCTTTTCTCCATTAGACGTCAATGGTTTTTCGAATGTGCCATTGCAGTTTGTCCATAAAGAGTGTTTCCAACCTGCCGAAAAAAAAAAGAAAGATTCAGCTCTGAGAGAGGAATGCACACATCTCAAAGTAGTTTCATAGATAGCTTCTTTCTCATTTTAATCAGGGGTATTCCATTTTCCCCATAGGCCTCAATGGGCTCCCAAATGTCCCTTTGCAGATTCACCAATTAGAATCATTCCAACCTGCTGAAAGACTTAACGCTGTGAAATGAATTGACATTACAGAAAGCTGTTTCACAGACAGATTCTTTCTAGTTTTTAATTGGGGTATTCAGTTTTCTCTATCCAGTTCAATGTGCTCCCAAATGTCCTTTTGCAGATTCTCCAAATACAGCATTTCCAGCCTGCTGAATCAAAAGAAAGATTTAACTCTGTGAGAAGAATCCACACATCACAAAGCCGTTTCACAGGTAGCTTCTGTCTAGTATTTATATGGGGATATTCGGTTTTTCCCTGTAGGCATCAATGGGCTACCAAAATATCCTTTCACAGACACTACGAAAAGAGTGTTTCCATCCTGCTGAATCAAAACAAAGGTTTACATCTGTGAGAGGAATCCACACATCACAAAGCAGTTTCACAGATAGCTTCTTTCTAATTTTAATCTGGGGACATTCAGTTTTACCCCATAGGCCACAATCAGCTCCCAAATATCCCTTTATACATGCTCCCAAAAGAGTGATTCCAACCTGATAAAGGAAAAGAAAGTTTTAACTTGGTTTGATGGATCTATACATAGCAACAATTTCATAGACAGCTTCTTTCTAGTTTTTATCTAAAGCTATTTGGTTTTTCCACCTATGCCCCATGGGCTTCCCAATGTCCCTTCACAGATTCTCCAATTAGAGTGTTTCCAAACTGCTGAATCAAAAGAAAGTTTTATCTTTGTGGGATGAATCCATACATCACAAAGCTGTTTGACAGATTGCTTCTTTCTAGTGTTTATCTGGGAATATCTGGTTTTACCCCACAGGCCTCAATGGCTTCCCAAATGTTCCTTGGCAGATTCTCCAGAAACATTGTTGACAATCACCCGAATGAAAAGAAGGGTTTAAATCTTTATGATGATGCACATATCACAAAGAAGTTTCAAAGATAGCTTCTTTCTAGTTTTTATCTCAAGTATTCAATTCTTCCCCATAGGCCTCAATGAGATCCAAAATGTCCCTTCGCCAAATTTACAAGAGTATTTCAACCTGGTGAATCAAAAGAAAGCTTTCACTCTGTCTGATGAGTGAAAAAATCACAAAGAAGTTTCAGAGTAAGCTTATTTCTACATTTTTGGGGGGATATTCTGTTTTCTGTTTTGGACAGCATACGTAATTGCCTGTCCAAACATGTCCCTTTCGCAGATTCTCTAAAAAAGGTTTTTTCCAACGTACTGACCCATCAACGTAAAGGTTTACTCCGTCGAGTATGAAACACACCATCACAAAGCACGTTTCACCGTCTACGCCTTCCCTTCCAGGTCTTCTGTCTCATGCCATATTCAGTTTTTCCCCATTGGCCTAATGCTGCTCCCAATTCCCTTCACAGATTCTTGAAAAACGAATGTTATCCAACCAGTTGTATCAAAAGAAAGTTTATCTCTGTGAGATAACTGCTACCTTACAAAGTTAGTTTCCACAGACACCTTCTTTCTAGTTTTGACCTGGCGGACTTCCGTTTTCAACTTATGCGGCCTCGATGGCTCCCCAAATATCCCTTCCTGCATATTCTAAAAAAAACAGTGTTTCCATCCTGCTGCGATCAAATAAACGTTTACCTTTGTGAGATGAAGTCGCACACATCACACACCAGCAACCCTTGACAGATCGCCTTCTTTCTAGTGTTTATATTGGGATATTCAGTTTTTCCTCTAGGGCTCAAAGGCATCTCTCATTATCGTCTCCTTCAGCAGATTCTCCCTAAAACAGTGTTTCCTACCTGCTGAAATGAAAAGAAAAAAAAAAAAAAAAATTGGGTTTTAAAAGCGTACATGATGGACTGCCAACCATCATAAGGCCAGTTTCACCAAAATATAGCTTCTTCCTCAGTTTTATATCTGGTTTATTATGTCTCTACCCTTCATACCACCATCACGCACTCACACGTCCCAAAATGTCCACCACTCCACACAACCTACGTATATTACAAGCAAGTACTCGCAAACCTGGGAATCAAATAGAAAGATTTAAAACTCTGCTAGGGATGCAATTCACACATCACAAGCAGTTTCAGAGAAACGCTCTTTTTACTTTTTATTTAGGGGATATTTATTTTCCCCATATATCTCATGGACTCCAAAATATCCTCACTGATTCTCTTAAAAAAAGTGTTTCCAACCTGGCTGAATTCAACAGAACACGTTTTTAAGTCTATGAGATGAAGGCCACATCACAAAGCATTTTCACAGTTAGGTTTTGTCTAGTTTTATCTCATGGTATTCAATTTTTCCCATAGCCCGATGGGCTCCCAAATATCCCTTTGCAGATTCTCAAAATGAGTGTTTCCAACCGCTAGGATCAAAAAAAGTTTTCTCTGTGAGGTGAATCCTCACATTAAAAAGTAGTAATTCACAGATACTCTTCCAGATTTCAAACCCTGCGGATCTCTGGGTTTTTACTTATAGTCCTCAGTGGGCTCCCATTTCCCTTCGATAATATCTACAAAAAAAAGCCCGTGTTCATCCTGCTGGATGAAGAGAAACGGTTTAAGTTTAGTGAGATATTCACACATCACAAAGCAGTTCTCAGATAGGGTTCTTTCTGTCTCTTCTGGGAAATATTCTGTTTTTACCCCTACAGAAATAATGGGCTCACAAGTGTTCTCCAAAAACGTGTTGGAAGTTTCTCCAAAAGACGTGTTCCACCAGGCTAATCAACTAGACAAAGGTTTATCTGTGTGGAATCAAATACAACACATCACAAAGCAGGTTTCACAGATAGCTTCTTTCTAATTTTTCCTGGTGACTATTTAGGTTTTTTTTTCAAAAAGCCCAAACCGGGCTTCCAAATGTCGCCTTCCACAGATTCTCCACAAGAGAGTTTTTCCAATGTGCTGAATCAAAAGAAAGGCTTAACTGAATGAGATGAATCCACACATCACAAAAGACTTTCACAGATAACTTCTTTCCAGTTTTTACCTGGGGATATTCTATTTTTTTTTTCAGGGGCCCGAATGGGATCCAAAATGTCCCTTCGCAGATTCTTTGAAAAGAGTCTATCCAACCTCCTGAGTCAAGAGAAAGCTTTCACTCTGTGAGATGAATCTACATACCACAAAGCAATTTCACAGATCATTTTTGTCCAGTTTACATTTGGAACTATTTTTTCCCATAGGCCTTAATTGGAGCCCAACTGTCCTTTGCAGATTCTCCAAATAGACTGTTTCCAACATTCTGAATCAAAAGAAAGGTTTAACTCTGTGAGATGAATGAACACATCACAAAGCAATTTCGCAGATTATTTCTTTCCATTTTTTATCTGGAGATATTCTGTTTTCACCCAGAGACTTCAAAGGGCTTTCATATGTCAGTTCACAAATTCTCCAAAAACAGTATTTCCAAGCTGTGGAATTAAAAGAAAGGTTTAACTCTGTGATGTGAATCCACACACCACATAGGAGTTTCGCAGATTGCTTCATTCCAGTTTTCATCTGTGGACATGTGGTTTTGCCCCACACGCCTCAAAGGGCTCCAAAATGTTCCTTTGCAGATTCTCCAAAAAGAGTGTTTCCAACTTGTTGAATATAAATAAAGGTTTAACTACCTGTGATGAATTCACACATCACAAAGCAGTTTCAGAGATCGCTTCCTTTTAGTTTTTATTTGAGGATATTCAGTTTTTCCCTTAGGCCTCTATGGGCTCCCACATGTCCCGTCACATATTCTCCAATAAGCGTGTTTTCAACCTGCTGAATCAAAAGAAAGGTATAACTCTGTGAGTTGAATCTAGACATCACAAAGCATTTTCTTTCTTTCTTTCTTTTTTTTTTTTTTGAGACAGAGTCTCACTCTGTCCCTCAGGCTGGAGTTCAGTGGCCGGATCTCAGCTCACTGCAAGCTCTGCCTCCCAGGTTTATGCCATTCTCCTGTCTCAGCACCCCGAGTAGCTGGGACTACAGGCGCCTGCCACCTCGCCCAGCTAGTTTTTTGTATTTTTTAGTAGAGACGGGGTTTCACCGTGTTAGCCAAGATGGTCTCAATCTCCTGGTCTCGTGATCGCCTGCCTCAGCCTCCCAAAGTGCTGGGATTACAGGCTTGAACCACCACACCCAGCCCACAAAGCACTTTCACAGAGAGCTTCTTTCTAGGTGGTATCTGTGCATTTTTTCCCCCATAGGCCTCAATCGGCTTTCAAATGTTACTTCGCAGATTTGCCAAAAAGAGTGTTTCCAATCTGATGAATCAAATGAAAGGGTTAGCTCTGAAACATGAATCCACACATCACATTGGAGTTTCACAGATAGCTTCTGGTTTTTATCTTTTATCTTCGCATTGTCACAATGGGCTACCAAATGTTTTTTTCTCAGATTCTACAAAAAGAGTCTTTCTAACTTGCTGAATCAAAAGAAAGAGTTAATTTTATGGGATGAAAACACACATCTCCTAGCAGTTTCACAGATAGCTTCTCTCTAATTTTTATCTGGGAATATTCTGTTTTATTTGATAGACCCCAAAGGGCTTCCAATCGTCCCTTCAAAGATTCTCTAAACAGAGTGTTTCCAACCTGCTGAATCAAAAGAAAGGTTTAGTTCTGTGAGATGAATGCACACCTCACAAAGCAGTTTCACAGATAACTTCATTCCAGTTTTTATCTGGGTATATTCAATTTTTCCCCATAGGCCTCCACAGGCTCCCAATTGTCCATTTGCAGAGTCTCCAAAAAGACAGTTTCCAATCTGATGAATCACAGGAAAGGTTTAACTCTGTGAGATAAATTAACACATCACAAAGCAGTTTCACAGATAGCTTCTATCTAGTTTTTAACTGGGGATTCTTGATTTTGCCACATAGGCCTCAAAGGCTCCCAAATGTATCTTTGCAGATTCTACAAAAAGAGTGTTTCCAACCTGTTCAATCAAAAGAAAGGTTTAACTCTGTGAGGTGAACCACAAAGCAATTTTTCGGATAACTTATTACTAGTTTTATCAGGGAATATTTTCCCCCAATAGATTTCAATGGACTCTTAAGTGTCCTTTCGCAGATCTACAGAAAGAATGTTTCCAACATGCAGAACCAAAAGGAAGGTGTAACCCTGTGAGATGAATCTACACATCACAAAGCAGTTTCACAGATAGTGTCTTTCTAGTTTTTATCTGAGGATATTTGTTTTTTTCCCCATAGTCCACAAAGGGCTCAAAATGTCCCTTCTCAGATTCTCAAAAAGAGTGTTTCTAAACTGCTGAATAAAAAAAAAGTTTTAATTCTGTGAGATGAATCCATACATCCCAAAGCACTTTCACAGATAGCTTCTTTCTAGTTTTATCTGGAGATATTCTGTTTTGCTTATAGGCCCCAATCAGCTCAAAATGTCCCCTTGAAGATTCTCCAAAAGAGTGTTTCCAACTTGCTACATTAAAAGAAAAGTTTAACTCTGTGAGATAAATCCACACATCACAAAGCAATTTCACAGATAGCTTCTTTTTACTTTCTATCTGAGGATATTTGGTCTTTCCCCAAAGGTCTCAAAGAGCTTTCAAATATGTCTTTGCTGATTCCCCCAAAACAGTATTTTCAACCTGCTGAATCAAAAAAATGTTAAACTCAGAGACGAATTCGCACATCCCAAAGCAGTTTCAAAGATAACTTCTTTCTAGTTTGTATCTGCGGATTTTTTTTTTCTTCCTAGGCTTCAAATGGTTACAAAATGTCCCTTTGCAAATTCTCCAAAAAGAGTGTCTCCAACCTGCTGAATCAAAATAAAGGTTTATCTTGGTGAGCTGAATCAGCACAATAAAAACCAGTTTCACTGATGGCATATTTCTAGTTTTGTTTGGCATATTTATTTTTCTCCCATAGCTCTCAACAGGCTCCAAAATTTCCCTTTGCATATTCTCCCAAAAGAGTGGCTCCATCTGTTGAATCAAAATAAATGTTTAACTCTGTGAGATGAATCCACATATCACAAAGCAGTTTCACAAAGACCTTCTTTCCATTTTATATGTAGGGATATTTGATTTTGTCCCATAGGCCTCAAAGGGCTCTCAAATATCCCTTTGCAGATTCTCCAAAAAGAAGGCTTCCAACCTGCTGAATGAAAAGAAAACTTTAACTCTCTTAGATAAATCTACATATCACAAAACCTTTTCACAGATAGATTCTTTGCAGTTTTTGCCTGGGGATACTCAGTTTTTCCCCATAGATCTCTACAGGATCCAAAATATCCCTTCACAGGTTTTCCAAAAACAGTGTTTCTAACCTGCTGAATCAAAAGAAAGGTTTAACTCTGTGAGATGCATCCTCACATCACAAAGAGGTTTCACACATAGCTTTTTTCCTATTATTTATCTGGGCATATTTGGTTTTTTCCCTGTGACTCAATGGGAGTCCAAATGTCCCTTCACAGATTCTCAAGAAAAAAAAGTTTCCAACCTGATGAATCAAAAGAAAGGCTTAGCTCTATGAGATGAATCCACACATCATAAAGCAGTTTCTCAGATAGTTTTTGTCTAGTTTTTATCTGGGGATATTCAGTTTCATCCCATAGACCTCAGTGGGTTCCAAAATGTCCTCTCAAAGACTCTCCAAGAAGAGTGTTTCCAACCTGCTTAATGAAAAGAAGTTTAACTCAAGCATCACAGAACAGTTTCACAGATAGCTTCTTTCTGGTTTTTACCTGGAGATGTTTGGTTTTCTTCCATAGGCCTACATGGACTCCCAAATATTCCTTTGCAGATTCTACAAGAAGAGTGCTTCCAAACTGATGAATCAAAAGAAAGTTTTAACTGTGTGAGATGAATTCACACATCCTGAAGCAGTTTTACAGATTCCTTCTTTCTACTTTTTATGTGGGAATATTCAGCTTTTCATCATTGGCCTCAATGGTATCCCAAATATCCCTTCACTGATTCCCCAGAAACAGTGTTTATAACCTGCTGAATCAAAAGAAATGTTTAAGTATGTGAGATGAATCCATACCTCACAAAGCAGTTTCACAGATAGCTTCATTCTAGTTTCTATCTGGAAATATTCAATTTTTACTTACAGGCAACAAAGGGCTCCCAAATGTTTCAGACCCTCCAAAAAAAAGTGATTCCAACATGTTGAATCAAAAGAAAGGTTTACCTCTGTGAGCTGAATCCACACATCACAAGATAGTTTCACAGATAGCTTCTGTCTAGCTTTATCTGGGGATATTCAGTGTTTTCCCATAGACCTCAATGGCTCCCAAATGTCCCTTTGTAGATTCTCCACAAAGGGTGTTGCCAACCTGATGATTCAAAAGAAAGGTTTAACTCTGGAAGATGAATCCATGTATCAAAAAGCAGTTTCACAGATAGTTTCTTTCTGGTTTTTATCTGGGGATATTCAGTTTATCCCCATAGGCCATGATGGGCTCCTAAATGTCCCTTCATAGATTTTCCATAAAGAGTGTTTCCAGCCTGCTGAGTCAAAAGAAAATTTTACTTTTGTGAGATCAATCCAAACATCACAAAGCAGTTTCAGATAGCTTCTTTCTACTTTTTATCTGGGGATATTTTCTTCCCCATAGGCTCCAAAGGGGTCCTAATGATCCCTTTGCAGATTCTCCCAAAAGAGTGTAATCCAACGTGACTGAATCATAAGAAATCTTTAACTTTGTGAGATGAATCCAGACATCACAAATCAGTTTCACAAATATCTTTTTTTTTTTTTTT
>NW_016803271.1:349537-374527 GCF_001698545.2 Rhinopithecus bieti | reverse complement strand
TTTTTTTTTTTTCTGGGGATACTCAGTTTTTTCTCATAGTCCCCAATGGGCTCCCAAATGTCCCTTCCTGGATCCTTCAAAAAAGGTGTTTCCAATCTGCTGAATCAAAAGAAAGTTTTAACTCAGTGAGATGAATTCACATATCACAAAGCAGTTTCACAGATACTGTCTTTCTAGTATTTACCTAGGGATATTCGGTTTTTCTTGACAGGCCTCAATGAGCACACAAATGGTCCCTTCACAGATTCTACAAAAATAATGTTTCCAACATGGTGACTTAAAAGAAAGGTTTGACTCTGTAAGATGAATTCACACATCAGAAAGAAGTTTTACAGATAACTTCATTCTGGTTTTACTTGGGGATATTCTCTTTTTGCCCTTAGGCCTCAAAGGGTGACTAAATGTCCTTTCGCATACACTGCAACAACAGTGTTTCCAACAGTTGAATCAAAAGAAAGCTTTAATTCTGTGAGATGAATTCACACATCATAAGGCAGTTTAACAGAAAGCTTCTTTCTAGTTTTTATCTGGGAATATTCAGTTTTTCCCTTATGCCACAATGGGCTCCTAAATGTCCCTTCGCAAATTCTTCAGAAAGAGTGTTTCCAACCAGCTGAATCAAAAGATAGGTTAAATTCTATGAGATAAATCCACATATCACAAAGCAGTTTCACAGATAGCTTCTTTCTAGTTTTATCTAGGGATATTGTTTTTTCACATCGGCCTCAATGGCTTCCCAAATATCCCTTAGCAGATCCTAGAAAAAGAGTGTTTCAAACTTGCTGAATCAGAAGAAAGATTTACCTCTGTGAGAAAAATCCACACATCACAAAGAACCTTCAAAGATAGTTTCTTTCTAGCTTTTATCTGGGGATATTCGTTTTTTCTCCATAAGCCTCAATGGGCTGCAAAATGTCCCTTCACAGATTCTCCAAAAAGAGTGTATCCAACCTGCTTAATCAAAACGAAGGTTTAACTCTGTGATATGTATTCAACCACCACAAAGCATCTTCACAAGGAGGTTGTTTGTAGTTTTTCTCTTGGGATATTTTGTTTTTCCCTATAGACCTCAATGGACTCACAAATGTAACCTTGTAGATTCTAGAAAAAGAGAGTTTCCAACCTTCTGAATCAACAGGAATATTTAACTATGTGAGACGAATCCACACATCACAAAGTAGTTTCACAGCCTGCTTCTTTCTATTTTTTTCTGAAGATATTTGGTTTTTCACCATAGGCCTCAATTGGTGCAAAAGTGTCCCATTGTTCATCTCTAAAATGACGTTTTCCAACCTTCTGAATCAAAAGAAATAGTTAACTCTGTGGGTTGAACCCACACATCTGAAAGCAGTTTCACAGCTTCTTTTCAGTTTTTATCAGGGAACATTCATTTTTTTTTCATAGACCTCAATGGGTTCCCAAATGTCACTTCATAGATTCTACAAAAAAGTGCTTCCACATTGCTGAATCAAAAGAAAGGTATAACGATGAGATGAATCCAAACATCACAAAGAAGTTTCACAGATAGTTTCATTCCCATTTTTTCTAGGGATATTCAGTTTTTCCCCTTAGGCCTCAGTGGGCTCCCAAATGTCCCTTCACAATTTCTCCATAAAGGGTGTTTCTAACCTGCTGAATCAAAAATCAAAAGTTGGATAGAACTCTGTGAGATGAATCCACACATCACAAAGGAGTTTCACAGATAGCTTCTTTCTACTTTTTATCTGTGGATATTTTGTTTTTCCCCATAGGCCTGAATGGGTTCCCAAATTTCTACTCACATATTCTGCAAAAACAGTTTCAAATCTGCAGAACCAAAAGAATGATTTAACTCATTTAGAAAGATCCACAAATCACAAAGCAGTTTCACAGATAGCTTCTTTCTAGATTTTCTCTAGGAATATTTGGTTTTTTCCCATATGCCTCAAAGGGCTCCCAAATATTCCTTCGCAGATGCTCCAAAAGTGTGTTTCCAACCTGTTGAATCAAAATAAATTTTAACTCTGTGATATGAATCTACCTTTCACAATGCAGCTTCACAGAGAGCTTCTTTGAAGATTTTCTTTGGGGACATTCAGTTTTGCCCCACAGGTCTCAATAGGCTAACAAATATACCTTGGCATATTCTACATAAAGAGTGTTTCCAATGTGCTGAATCACAAGAAAATTTAACTATGTGAGATGAATCCACACATCAAAAGCAGTTAAACAGATAGCTTCTTTCCAGTTTTATCTGAGGATATTCTGATTTTGCCTTAGGCCTCCACTGGCACAAAATATCCCTTTGTAAATTCTCCAGAAAGACTGTTTCCAATCTTCTGAATGAAAAGTTTAAATCTGTGAGTTGAATCCACACATCAAAAAACAGTCGGGGATAATGCCTTTGTTGCTTTTATTTGGGGATATATGGTTTTCCCCATAGTCCTCAATGGGCTCTCAAGTGTCACTTCACAGATTCTACAAAACAGTGTTTCCAAACTGCTGAATAAAAAAAAAGGTTCAACTCTGTTAGATGAATCCACACATCACAAAGCAGTTTCACAGATAACTTTTTTCTAGTTTTAGCTGGGGATATTTGGTTTTCCACTGAGGCCTTAATGGGATCTCAAATGTTTCTTCGCAGTATCTCCAAAAGAGAGTTTATAACCTACTGAATAAAATAATGTTTCAAATCCATGAAATGAATCCACATATTAAAAGGTAGTTTCACTGATACTTTCTTTGTAGTTTTATCTGTGCATATTCAGTTTTAGGTCTAGGTCTCAATGGGCTCCCAAATGTCCCTTCACAGATTCTACAATAAGAGTGTTTCCAACTGCTGAACCAGAAGAAGATATCATCTCTGTGGGATGAATCGACACATGACAAAGCTGTTTCACTGATAACTTCTTTCTAGTTTTATCTGTGGATATTCGGTTTTCCCCTTTAGCCTACTTGGACGCCCAAATGTCCTTTTGCAGATGCTCCAAAAGAGTGTCTCCAAGCTACTGAATCAAAAGAAAAGTTTAACTCTGTGAGATGAATCCACACATCACAGAGCAGTTGCAAAAGCAGTTTCTTTCTAGTTTTAATTTGAGACTATTTGGTTTTCCCATAGGTCTCAAAGGGCTATTAAATGTCCCTTTGCAGATTCTCCAAAAGAGTGTTTCTAACCTACTGAATAAAAAAAAATTAAGTCTGTGAGTTGAGTCCACACATTAAAAGCAGTTTCACAGAGAGCTTCTTTCTATTTTTTCCCTGGGGATATTTTGTTTTCCCCAAAGGCCTCAATGATTCCCAAATGTCTCTTCACAGATTCTACAAAACAGTGTTTCCAAGTTGCTGAATCAAAAGAGAGTTTTAACCCAGAGAGATGAATATACACATGACAAAACAGTTTTACATGTAGCTTCTTTCTAGTTTTTTGTTTCTGGGTAGTCGTTTTTTCCATTTAAGTCTCAATGGGCTGCCCCATGTCAATTCACACATTCTCCAAGANTTTCCAAAACAGTGTTTCTAACCTGCTGAATCAAAAGAAAGGTTTAACTCTGTGAGATGCATCCTCACATCACAAAGAGGTTTCACACATAGCTTTTTTCCTATTATTTATCTGGGCATATTTGGTTTTTTCCCTGTGACTCAATGGGAGTCCAAATGTCCCTTCACAGATTCTCAAGAAAAAAAAGTTTCCAACCTGATGAATCAAAAGAAAGGCTTAGCTCTATGAGATGAATCCACACATCATAAAGCAGTTTCTCAGATAGTTTTGTCTAGTTTTATCTGGGGATATTCAGTTTCATCCCATAGACCTCAGTGGGTTCCAAAATGTCCTCTCAAAGACTCTCCAAGAAGAGTGTTTCCAACCTGCTTAATGAAAAGAAGTTTAACTCAAGCATCACAGAACAGTTTCACAGATAGCTTCTTTCTGGTTTTACCTGGAGATGTTTGGTTTTCTTCCATAGGCCTACATGGACTCCCAAATATTCCTTTGCAGATTCTACAAGAAGAGTGCTTCCAAACTGATGAATCAAAAGAAAGTTTTAACTGTGTGAGATGAATTCACACATCCTGAAGCAGTTTTACAGATTCCTTCTTTCTACTTTTATGTGGGAATATTCAGCTTTTCATCATTGGCCTCAATGGTATCCCAAATATCCCTTCACTGATTCCCCAGAAACAGTGTTTATAACCTGCTGAATCAAAAGAAATGTTTAAGTATGTGAGATGAATCCATACCTCACAAAGCAGTTTCACAGATAGCTTCATTCTAGTTTCTATCTGGAAATATTCAATTTTACTTACAGGC
This sequence comes from Rhinopithecus bieti, assembly GCF_001698545.2. Lineage (NCBI taxonomy): Eukaryota > Metazoa > Chordata > Mammalia > Primates > Cercopithecidae > Rhinopithecus > Rhinopithecus bieti. The sequence goes on along the minus strand of NW_016803271.1, from coordinate 370,242 downwards.
AACAAAGGGCTCCCAAATGTTTCAGACCCTCCAAAAAAAAGTGATTCCAACATGTTGAATCAAAAGAAAGGTTTACCTCTGTGAGCTGAATCCACACATCACAAGATAGTTTCACAGATAGCTTCTGTCTAGCTTTATCTGGGGATATTCAGTGTTTTCCCATAGACCTCAATGGCTCCCAAATGTCCCTTTGTAGATTCTCCACAAAGGGTGTTGCCAACCTGATGATTCAAAAGAAAGGTTTAACTCTGGAAGATGAATCCATGTATCAAAAGCAGTTTCACAGATAGTTTCTTTCTGGTTTTATCTGGGGATATTCAGTTTATCCCCATAGGCCATGATGGGCTCCTAAATGTCCCTTCATAGATTTTCCATAAAGAGTGTTTCCAGCCTGCTGAGTCAAAAGAAAATTTTACTTTTGTGAGATCAATCCAAACATCACAAAGCAGTTTCAGATAGCTTCTTTCTACTTTTATCTGGGGATATTTTCTTCCCCATAGGCTCCAAAGGGGTCCTAATGATCCCTTTGCAGATTCTCCCAAAAGAGTGTAATCCAACGTGACTGAATCATAAGAAATCTTTAACTTTGTGAGATGAATCCAGACATCACAAATCAGTTTCACAAATATCTTTTTTTTTTTTTTTGAGACAGAGTCTCGCTCTGCCGCCCAGGCTGGAGTGCAGTGGCCAGATCTCAGCTCACTGCAAGCTCCGCCTCCCAGGTTCACACCATTCTCCTGCCTCAGCCTCCCAAGTAGCTGGGACTACAGGCACCCACCACGTCGCCCGGCTAGTTTTTTGTATTTTAGTAGAGACGGGGTTTCACCATGTTAGCCAGGATGGTCTCCATCTCCTGACCTCGTGATCCGCCCGTCTCGGCCTCCCAAAGTGCTGGGATTACAGGCTTGAGCCACCGCACCCGGCCACAAATATCTTTTTTGTAGTTTTTAATTAAGGGTGTTCTCTTTTTCCCCATAATACTCAATGGGCTCCTAAATGTTCCCTCACATTTACTACAAAAAGAGTGTTTTCAGCCTGCTGAATTGAAAGAAAGATTTAACTCTGAGAGATGAATCAACATATCACAAAGCAGTTTAAGAGATACCTTCTTTATAATTTTCATCATTATTATCTGGAGATATCCAATTCTTCCCCATAGGCCTGAATGGGCTCCTAAATGTCCCTTCACAGATGCTCCAAAAAGAGTATTTCCAACCTGTCGAATCAAAACAAAGATTTAACTCTGTGATATGAATTCAACCATCACAATGCAGCTTCACGGAGATCTTTGTAGTTTTTATATGGGGATATTCAGTTTATCCCCATAGGACTCAATGGGTTCCCAAGTGTCCCTTTGAAAATTCTACAAAAAGAGGGCTTCCAACCTGCTGAATCAAAAGAAAATTTAACACTGTGAGATGAATCCACACATCACAAAGCAGTTTCACATATAGCTTCTTTTTAGTTTTATCTGGGGATATTTGGATTTTCACATTAGACCTCAAATGTTGCAAAAATGTCCCTTCACAGATCCTCCAAAAGGAATGTTTCCAACCTGCTGAATCAAAAGAAAGGTTTAACTCTGTGAGTTTAATCCACACATCAAAAAGCAGTTTCCCCAACACCTTATATTTAGTTTTATCTGGGAATATCCTGTTTTTCCCCATAAGCCTCAAAGGGCTCCAAAATGTCCCCTCACAGATTCTCCAAAAAGACTGTTCCAACCTGTTGAATCAAAAGAAAGGTTTAACTCTATGAGATGAATCAACATATCACAAAGCAGTTTCACAGATGGTTTTTTTCTAGTTTTTAGCTGGGGATACTCTGTTTTACCCCAGAGGCCTCAAACAGCTCCCTAATGGTCCTTCGCAGATTCTCAAAAAAGAGTGCTTCCAACCTGCAGAATCAAAAGAAAGTTTTAACTCTGTGAGTTGAATCAACACATCAAAAGCAGTTTCACAAATGACTTCTTTCTTTTTTTTTTTTTCTGGGGATACTCAGTTTTTTCTCATAGTCCCCAATGGGCTCCCAAATGTCCCTTCCTGGATCCTTCAAAAAAGGTGTTTCCAATCTGCTGAATCAAAAGAAAGTTTTAACTCAGTGAGATGAATTCACATATCACAAAGCAGTTTCACAGATACTGTCTTTCTAGTATTTACCTAGGGATATTCGGTTTTCTTGACAGGCCTCAATGAGCACACAAATGGTCCCTTCACAGATTCTACAAAAATAATGTTTCCAACATGGTGACTTAAAAGAAAGGTTTGACTCTGTAAGATGAATTCACACATCAGAAAGAAGTTTTACAGATAACTTCATTCTGGTTTTACTTGGGGATATTCTCTTTTGCCCTTAGGCCTCAAAGGGTGACTAAATGTCCTTTCGCATACACTGCAACAACAGTGTTTCCAACAGTTGAATCAAAAGAAAGCTTTAATTCTGTGAGATGAATTCACACATCATAAGGCAGTTTAACAGAAAGCTTCTTTCTAGTTTTATCTGGGAATATTCAGTTTTCCCTTATGCCACAATGGGCTCCTAAATGTCCCTTCGCAAATTCTTCAGAAAGAGTGTTTCCAACCAGCTGAATCAAAAGATAGGTTAAATTCTATGAGATAAATCCACATATCACAAAGCAGTTTCACAGATAGCTTCTTTCTAGTTTTATCTAGGGATATTGTTTTTTCACATCGGCCTCAATGGCTTCCCAAATATCCCTTAGCAGATCCTAGAAAAGAGTGTTTCAAACTTGCTGAATCAGAAGAAAGATTTACCTCTGTGAGAAAATCCACACATCACAAAGAACCTTCAAAGATAGTTTCTTTCTAGCTTTTATCTGGGGATATTCGTTTTTTCTCCATAAGCCTCAATGGGCTGCAAAATGTCCCTTCACAGATTCTCCAAAAGAGTGTATCCAACCTGCTTAATCAAAACGAAGGTTTAACTCTGTGATATGTATTCAACCACCACAAAGCATCTTCACAAGGAGGTTGTTTGTAGTTTTCTCTTGGGATATTTTGTTTTCCCTATAGACCTCAATGGACTCACAAATGTAACCTTGTAGATTCTAGAAAAGAGAGTTTCCAACCTTCTGAATCAACAGGAATATTTAACTATGTGAGACGAATCCACACATCACAAAGTAGTTTCACAGCCTGCTTCTTTCTATTTTTTTCTGAAGATATTTGGTTTTCACCATAGGCCTCAATTGGTGCAAAAGTGTCCCATTGTTCATCTCTAAAATGACGTTTTCCAACCTTCTGAATCAAAAGAAATAGTTAACTCTGTGGGTTGAACCCACACATCTGAAAGCAGTTTCACAGCTTCTTTTCAGTTTTATCAGGGAACATTCATTTTTTTTTCATAGACCTCAATGGGTTCCCAAATGTCACTTCATAGATTCTACAAAAAAGTGCTTCCACATTGCTGAATCAAAAGAAAGGTATAACGATGAGATGAATCCAAACATCACAAAGAAGTTTCACAGATAGTTTCATTCCCATTTTTTCTAGGGATATTCAGTTTTCCCCTTAGGCCTCAGTGGGCTCCCAAATGTCCCTTCACAATTTCTCCATAAAGGGTGTTTCTAACCTGCTGAATCAAAAATCAAAAGTTGGATAGAACTCTGTGAGATGAATCCACACATCACAAAGGAGTTTCACAGATAGCTTCTTTCTACTTTTTATCTGTGGATATTTTGTTTTTCCCCATAGGCCTGAATGGGTTCCCAAATTTCTACTCACATATTCTGCAAAAACAGTTTCAAATCTGCAGAACCAAAAGAATGATTTAACTCATTTAGAAAGATCCACAAATCACAAAGCAGTTTCACAGATAGCTTCTTTCTAGATTTTCTCTAGGAATATTTGGTTTTTTCCCATATGCCTCAAAGGGCTCCCAAATATTCCTTCGCAGATGCTCCAAAAAGTGTGTTTCCAACCTGTTGAATCAAAATAAATTTTTAACTCTGTGATATGAATCTACCTTTCACAATGCAGCTTCACAGAGAGCTTCTTTGAAGATTTTCTTTGGGGACATTCAGTTTTGCCCCACAGGTCTCAATAGGCTAACAAATATACCTTGGCATATTCTACATAAAGAGTGTTTCCAATGTGCTGAATCACAAGAAAATTTAACTATGTGAGATGAATCCACACATCAAAAAGCAGTTAAACAGATAGCTTCTTTCCAGTTTTTATCTGAGGATATTCTGATTTTGCCTTAGGCCTCCACTGGCACAAAATATCCCTTTGTAAATTCTCCAGAAAGACTGTTTCCAATCTTCTGAATGAAAAGTTTAAATCTGTGAGTTGAATCCACACATCAAAAAACAGTTCGGGGATAATGCCTTTGTTGCTTTTATTTGGGGATATATGGTTTTTCCCCATAGTCCTCAATGGGCTCTCAAGTGTCACTTCACAGATTCTACAAAAACAGTGTTTCCAAACTGCTGAATAAAAAAAAAGGTTCAACTCTGTTAGATGAATCCACACATCACAAAGCAGTTTCACAGATAACTTTTTTCTAGTTTTTAGCTGGGGATATTTGGTTTTTCCACTGAGGCCTTAATGGGATCTCAAATGTTTCTTCGCAGTATCTCCAAAAAGAGAGTTTATAACCTACTGAATAAAAATAATGTTTCAAATCCATGAAATGAATCCACATATTAAAAGGTAGTTTCACTGATACTTTCTTTGTAGTTTTTATCTGTGCATATTCAGTTTTTAGGTCTAGGTCTCAATGGGCTCCCAAATGTCCCTTCACAGATTCTACAATAAGAGTGTTTCCAACTGCTGAACCAGAAGAAGATATCATCTCTGTGGGATGAATCGACACATGACAAAGCTGTTTCACTGATAACTTCTTTCTAGTTTTTATCTGTGGATATTCGGTTTTTCCCCTTTAGCCTACTTGGACGCCCAAATGTCCTTTTGCAGATGCTCCAAAAAGAGTGTCTCCAAGCTACTGAATCAAAAGAAAAGTTTAACTCTGTGAGATGAATCCACACATCACAGAGCAGTTGCAAAAGCAGTTTCTTTCTAGTTTTAATTTGAGACTATTTGGTTTTTCCCATAGGTCTCAAAGGGCTATTAAATGTCCCTTTGCAGATTCTCCAAAAAGAGTGTTTCTAACCTACTGAATAAAAAAAAATTAAGTCTGTGAGTTGAGTCCACACATTAAAAAGCAGTTTCACAGAGAGCTTCTTTCTATTTTTTCCCTGGGGATATTTTGTTTTTCCCCAAAGGCCTCAATGATTCCCAAATGTCTCTTCACAGATTCTACAAAAACAGTGTTTCCAAGTTGCTGAATCAAAAGAGAGTTTTAACCCAGAGAGATGAATATACACATGACAAAACAGTTTTACATGTAGCTTCTTTCTAGTTTTTTGTTTCTGGGTAGTCGTTTTTTCCATTTAAGTCTCAATGGGCTGCCAAATGTCAATTCACACATTCTCCAAGAAAAGATTTTTAATCTACTGAATCTAAAGAAAGATTTAAATCTGTGAAATGAATGCACACGTCACAAAGCAGTTTTACAGATAGTTTCTTTGTAGTTTTTTTTTGGGGGGGGGATATTCAATTTTTCCCCATAAGCCTCAATGGGCTCCCAAATGTCTCTTCATAAATTCTACAAAACATTGTCTCCAACCTGCTGAATCAGAAAAAACAATTTATCTCTGTGAAATGAATCTGCACAGCACAAAGCAGTTTCACAGATACCTTCTTTCTACTTTTATTCTGGGATATTCTGTTTTTCACCATAGACTTCTTTGAACGCCTAAATGTCCCTTAGCAGATTATCTAAAAACAATGCTTTCTACCTGCCAAATGAAAGGAAAGTTTTAACCCTGTGAACTGAATTTACACATCACAAGGCAGTTTCAAGACAGGATCTTTATAGCTTTTACCTTGAGATATTTGATATTTTCCCAAAGCCTCAATGGGCTCTGAAATGTCCCTTCACAGATTCTCTAAAATGAATGTTTCAAACCTGCTGAATCAAAAGAAACATTTACCTCCGGAAGAGAAATGCACAAATCACAAAGCAGTTTCACAGATACATTCTTTCTAGTTTTTATATGGGGATATTCTTTTTTCTCCTATAGTCCTAACTGGACTCCCAAAAGTATCTTTGTGTATTATACAAAAAGAGTGTTTCCAACCTGCTGAATCAAAAGTTTTAACTCTGTTAGATGAATCGACATATCACAAAGAAGTTTTACAGATAGTTTCTCTCTGGTTTTCATCCTGGGATATTCAGTTTCTCCACATAGATCTCAAAGGTCTCCCAAATATCTTTTGCTGATTCTCCAAAAGAGCGTTTTCAACCTGCTGAATCAAAAGAAAGGTTTAACTCTGTGAGATGAATTTACACATGAGAAAGCAGTTTCACAGAGAGATTCATTCTTCTTTTTATGTTGGGATATTCTGTTTTTCTGCATAGGCCTCAATGGTCTCCCAAATATCCCTGTGCAGATTCTACAAATGGAGTGTTTTCCATCTGCTGAATAAAAAGAAAGGTTTAACACTCTGCGATGAATTCACACATCTCAAAGCATTATCACAGACAGCTTCTTTCTAGTTTGTGTGTATGTGTGTGTGTGTGTGTGTGTGTGTGTGGGAGAGATATTCAGTTTTTACCCTAGGCAACATTCGGCTCCAAAATACTCCTTTGCAGATTCTCCAATAAGAGTGTTCCCAACTGTTAAATCAAAAGAAAGGTTGAACTTTGCGAGATGAATCCCCACAAGAAGCTTTACCTCAGAGAGAAGTTCCCAACATATCACAAAGCAGTTTCATATATAGCTTCTTTCTAGTTTTTATCTGGAGATACTCAGTTTTTCCCCACAGGCCACAGTATGCTCTCAAATGTCACTTTGCAAATTCTACAAAAAGAGTGTTTCCAATTTACTCTACGAAAGGAAAAGTTTAACTCTGTGAGATGACTCCACAAATTACAAAGCAGATTCACGGATAAATTTTCCAGTTTTATATGTGGATATTCTGTTTTTCCCTATAGCCCTCAATGGGCTCCCAAATTTTCTTTCTCAGATTCTCAAAAAAGAGTGATTCAAACCTGCTGAGTCAAAAGATACGTTTGCATCTCTGAGATGTTTCCAGACATCAAAAAGCAGTTTCACAGATAGCTTCTTTCTAGCTTTTATGAGCAAATGTTTTGTTTTTCTTCATAGATCCCAATGGGCTCCCCAAAGTCCTTTCACAGTTTTTCCAAAAGGAGTGGTTCCAACTCGCTGAGTAAAGAAAGGGTTAACACTGTGAGATAAATCTGCACATCACAAAGCAGTTTCAAAGGTTGGTTCATTCCGGATTTTACCTGGGAATATTCGGGTTTTTTTCCATAGGCTTCAATGGGCTCCCAAATTTTGCTTCAGAGATTCTACAAAAAGAGTGTTTCCAATGTACTGAATCAAAAGAAAAGTTTAACTCTGAGCTAAACCCCACATCAGAATGCAGTTTCAGAGGGAGCTTCCTTCTAGTTCTTATCTGGGGATATTTTGCTTTCCTAGTAGGTCTCAATGGGCTCCCAACTGTCCCTTCACTGATTCTCCAAAAAGAGTATTTCAATCTTCTGAATCAAAAGAAAGTTTTAACTCTGTGAGATGAATCTGCACATCACAAAGCAGTTTCACAGATCACTTCTTTCTAGTTTTATATGGGGATATTCAAATTTTTGCCATAGTCCTCAATAGGCTCCCAAATGTCCCTTCACAGATTCTACAAAAAGAGTGTCTCCACCCATTAATCAAAATAGTGGTTTAACTATTTGAGATGAATCCACACAGCACAAAGTAGTTTCCCAGACAGTGTATTTCTAGTTTTATCTGGGGATATTCAGTTTTCCCCTAAGCATCAATGGGCTACAAATTGTGCTTCCTAGATTCTAAAATAGAGTATTTCCAACTGATGAATCAAAAGAAAGGTTTAACTCTGAGAGAGACAGTCACACATCTCAAAGCAGTTTCAGGGATAGCTTCTTTCTAATTTTTACCTGGGGATATTCTCTTTTTCCCCTTAGGCCTAAATGGACTCCCAAATGTTCATTCACAGATGCTACAAAAAAAGGGTTTCCATCTGCTGAATCCAAAGAAGTGTTTAATTCTGTGAGAATCCACGCATCACAAAGCAGTTTTACAGATAGCAACTTTCCAGTTTTTATCTGTGGATATTCTGCTTTTCCCCATCAGGCTCAAAGGGCTCCCAAATGTCCCTTTGTAGAGTCTCCAAAAAGAGTGTTTCCCACATGCTGAATCAAAATAATGGTTTAACTCTGTGAGATTAATCCACAGCTCACAAAGCAGTTTCACAGATAACTTTTTTCTAGTTTTCATCTGGGGATATTTGGTTTTTCAACATAGGACTCAATTGGCTTACAAATATCCTTTTTCATATTCTCCAAGCAGAGATTTCCCAACTTGCTGAATTATAGAAAGATTTATCTCTATGAGATGGATCAAAATATCAAAAAGCAGTTTTACAGATAGCTTCTTTGTAGTTTATCCCTGGGGATATTCAGCTTTTTCCCACAGGCCTGAAAGGGCTCACAAGTATTCCCTTGCATATCTTCCAAAAAGTTTTTCCAACATGCTGAATCAAAAGAAAGGTTTAATTCTGTGAGATAAACCCATACATCATAAAGCAGTTTCAAGATAGCTTCGTTTTATTTTTATCTGGGGATATTTGGTTTTTCCCTATAGGCCTCTATGGAATCCCAAATGTCCCTTTGCAGATCCGACCAAAATAGGGTTTCTAACCTGCTGAATCAAAAGTTTTAACTCTCAGATAAATCAGTACATTACAAAGCAGTTTCACAGATAGCTTTTTTCTAGTTTTTGTTGGGGGTATAGGTATTTTCTTCATAGGGCACAAAGGACTACCAAATATACCTTCAGAGATTCTACAAAAATAGTTTTTAAAATCTGCTGAATCAAAATTAAGTTTCAACTCTGTGAGATGGATAAACCCATCACAAAACAGTGTCAGAAGGCTTCCGATTAGTTCTTATCTGGGGATATGCAGTTTTTCCCCATAGACCTCCATGAACTCCAAAATATCTTTTCACAGATTCTGCAAAAAAAGTGCTTTCAATCTGCTTATTTAAAAGAAAGGTTTAAATCTTTGAGAAGAATTCACGCATCAGAAAGCAGTTTCACAGATAGCTTCTATCTAGTTTTTATCCAAGGATATTCAGTGTTTCCTTATAGGCCACAATAAGCTTCCAAAAGTCCTTTTGTGGATTCTACAAAAAGAGGGAGTGCAACCTGCTGAATCAAAAGAATGGTTTAACTATGTCAGAAGAATTCACACATCACACAACAGTTTCACAGGTAGCTTCTTTCTAGTTTTTATCTGTAGGTATTTCGTTGTTCTACATAGACCCCAATGGGTTCCAAAAAGTCTCTTCACAAATTCTACCAAAACAGTGTTTTCAACCTGCTGAATGAAAAGAAAGGTTGATCTCTGTGAGATGAATCTACACACAACAAAACAGTTTCATGGATAGCTTCTTCCTTGTTTTTATCTGGGAATATTTATTTTTTTTTCCTACAGGCTTCAATGGGCTCCCAAATGTTCCTTCACAGATTTTCCAAAAAGAGTGCTTCCAACCTGCTGAATCAAAATAAAGGCTTAATTCTGTGAGATGACAGTACACATCATAAAGCTGCTTCACACATAGCTTTCTTTATTTGTATATATTATTTTTCCTTTTGGCCAAAATGTGCTCTCAAGTGTCCCTTGGCAGATTGTACAACAAAAGTGTTTTCAAGCTGCTGAATCAAAAGAAAAGTTTAACTCTGTTATATGAATTCTCACATCACAAAGCAGTTTCACAGATAGCTTCTTTCTGGTTTTATCTGTGGATATTTGATTTTCCCTATGGGCCTAAATGGAATCCCAAATGTTCCTTCACAGATTTAACTAAAAGAGTGTTTCTAACCTGACAAATCAAAGGAAAGTTTTAACTCTGTGAGATGAATACAAAAATCATAAAACATTTTGCGGTGAGGTTCTTGTGCGTGGTTTTATTGGGTTATTGTTTTTTCTCCATAATAGGCTCAAGGCTTCGAAATATACCTCTATAGATTACAAAAAGTTTTTAAAACCTGCTGAAGCAAAATGTTTTGATTTAACTCTGCGAGATGAGTAAACACATCACAAAGCAGTTCACAGATAGTTTCCTTCTAGTTCTTGACATGGGGACATTCATCTTTTTCAATAGGCTTAAATGAGCTCCAGAAATGTCTTTCAAGATTTCTACATAAAGGTGTTTTTCAACCTGCTGATTTAAAAAGGTTTATCTCGTGGAGAAGGATCCATGCATCACAATGGAGTTTCACAGATAGCTTCTTTCTACCTTTTATCTGGAAATAAATCGTTTTCTTTCCTTTTGGGCACAATAAGCTTCAAAATGTCGCCTTTGCAGATTCTACTTTAAAAGAAGGGTTTTCAACTACTGAATCAAAAGAAATATATTAACTCTGTGAGATGAATCCACCCATCACAAAGATGTTCACAGGTAGAGACTCTTTCTCTAGAGATACGCTGTTTTAAGCCATAGGCCTCAATGGGCTCCCAATAGTCCTTCACAGATGGTTTCCAAAAAGAGAGTTTCCAACCTTCTTTTCTTGTTTTTACCTTTGGATATTTGGATTTTCTTCATAGGCTAAATGGTTTCAAAATGCCCTTCGCGTTATACAAAAAGAGTCCTTCAATTACTCTATCAAAGGAAAGGGTTACCGCTCTGTGATGTTTCCACAAATTACAACGTAGTTTCACAGATGATTTTTCCAGTTTTATCTGGGGAATTCTGTTTCCCCACAGGCCCTCAAAAAGGACCCCTAAATGTCCTTTGCTGATTCCACAAGAAAGAGTGATTTCCAACCTGCTGAATTAAAAAGAAAGGTTATTAATCTATGTAAGAAGAACCAAGCAATCACAAAGAAGATTACAAGAAAGCTTTCTTTCTAGTTTTTATCTGGGATATTCTGTTTTTCCCATAGGCCTCAAGGGGTTCTCAAAATTTCCATTGCCGATTCTACAGAAAAAAGGTTTTCACCCTGGTTGAGAATCAAAAGAAGGTTTAACTCTGCAGATGAATCCACACATCCAAAGAGTTTCTCAGATATCTTGTTCTAGTTTTTAGTTCTGGGGGTATAGAGAGTTGTATAGGTCGTCTAGGCGTTGATATAATGGGGTCTAAGCGGTCCGTTCCAGATTTCCATAGAAAGTTTTCCTACCCGCTTAAATTGAAAAGAAAGGTGTAAGTATGTGGAGTTGTATCGGAGTCTATCGCAGCGTATGACGAGGTTTCAGCAGATAGAGTATCTTATGTGATGGTTTATGGAGTTCTTGGTATATTACGCGCTTGTTGTCATATGAGCGCGCTTCCATAGGGGTTTTCAAGAAGAGATCGCGTTCTACGAGATAGCTCTCAAAGGAGACTGTTGGTGTCCATACATGCTGAATGAATTAAGAGAGTTATAGGGTTTATCCTACTGGGGGTTAGGGGTATGATATCGAGGTCCACTGAGGTTACTGTATGTGAGGTAGGTTGTCTGAGGTTGGTTATCTGTAGGAGGTTAGTGATTCGCTAGTGTCACCGTTACGGACCTCAGGGGTCTGTCTCAATTATATTCTACTCAAATTTAGCAAAAAGAGTGTTTCCACCTGCTGAAATGAAAGAAGGTTAACCTCTCTAGATGGAACCAGGCCTCAAAAATCATTTTAACCAATAGCTTTTTTCAGTTCTTATCTCAGGCATCTTCTGTTTTCCCTTGGCCCTACAGGGACTCCCAATGATTACCCTTTGTATGTACTAAAACAAAGAAGAGTGTTTCAAACCTGCTAATTCAAAAGAAAGGTTTGACTCTATAGAGATGAATCCATATATCACAAAGCAGTTTCACAGAGAGCTTCTCTCTAGTTTTTATCTTGAAATATTTGGTTTTTCTCTATAGGCCTCAAAGGGCTCCAAAATGTCCCTTCACTGATTCTCCATAGACAGTTTTTCCAACCTGCTGAATCAAAAGAAAGTTTTAACTCTGTGAGATGAATCCACACAACAAAAACAGTTTCAGATATCTTCAGTCTAGTTTTTATCTGAGGATAAAACAATGGGCTCCCAAATGTCCTTTGGCAGATTCTACAAAAAAAGTTTTTCCAATCTGTTGAATCGAGAGAGGTCCAACTCTGTGAAATGAATCCACCTGTAACAAAGCAGTTACGCAGATAAATTCTTTGCAGTTTTCTCCTGGGGTATTTTGATTTTTCCATATGCTTTAAAGTGCTCCAAAATGTCACTTCACAGATTCTACAAAAAGAATGTCTCCCACCTGCTGAATCAAAGGAAATGTTTAAATCTGTGAGATGAAACCACACATCACAAAGCAGTTTCACAGACAGCTTCTTTTTGGTTTTTATCTGGGGATATTCGGGTTTTCCCCATGGGCCTCAATAAGCTCTCAAATATCCCATCGCAGATACACCAAAAAGAGTGTTTCCAACCTGCTGAATCGAAACACATGTTGATCTCTGTTAGATGAATTTAACAACACAAAACACTTTCACAGATATCTTCTTTCTACTTTTTGTCTGGGGATATTCCAACTTTTTTCACAGGCCTCAATAAGCTCCCAAATGTCACTTTGCAGATTCTACAAAAAGAGTTTTCCAACCAGCTGAATCAAAAGAAAAAAGAGTTTTTCAACCAGCTTAACTCTGTGAGATGAATCCACACATCACAAAACTGTTTAATGGATAGATTCTTTCTAATTTTTATAATGGAATATTAGGTTTTTCCCAATAGGCCTCAATGGACTCTGATATGTCCCTTTGCAGATTCTACACAAAATGTGTTTCCAACCTGCCAAATCAAAGGAAACATTTAACTCTGTGAGATGAATCCACACATCACATAGCAGTTTCACAGAAATCTTTCTAGTTTTTATTTGGAGATACTCGGTTTTTTCTCCATAGTCCTCAATTGGGTCCAAAATGTTCCTCCACAGATTTTTAAAAAGGTGGTTTCCAACGTGCTGAATCAAAAAAAGTTTTAACTCTGTGAAATGAATCCATACATCGCAAAGCAGTTTCACATATAGCTTCTTCCTAGTTTTTACCTGGGGATATTCACTTTTTCCCCTTAGGCCTCAATGGGTTCTCAAATGTCCCTTCGCAGATCCTAAAAAAGTGTTTTCCACCTGCTGAATCAAAAGAAAGATTTAACTCTGTCAGATGGATCCATACTTAGAAAGCAGTTTCACAGATGGTTTCTTTCTAGTTTTCTGTGGATCTTCAGTTTTTCCCTATAGGCCTTAATGGGCTTAAAAATGTCCCTTCTCAGATTCTCCAAAAGAGTGTTTACAACGTGCTGAATCAAATGAAGTTTAACTTTGTAAGCAGAATCCACACTTCACAAAGCAGTTTCACAGGTTATTTATTTCCACTTTTTACCTTGGGATACTCTGTTAGTACCCATAGGCCTCAAAGAGTTTCCAAATGTCCCTTCACAGATTTCATATAAAGAGTGTTGCGAATCAGCTGAATTGAAAGAAAGGTTTAAATCTGTGAGATGAATCCACACATCATAAAGCAGTTTCACAGATACCTTATTTCTTGTTTTTATGTGAGGATCTTATATTTTGTACCATTGGCCTCAATGAACTCCCATATGCCAATTCGTAGATTCTCCAAAAAGAGTGTTTCCAAACTTCTAAATGAATAGAAATGTTTAACCCTGTGAGGTGAATCATCACATTACAAAGCAGTTTCACAGAAAGCTTTCTTTTGGTTTTATCTAAGGATACTCTCTTTGTCCCCATAGTCCTCAATGGGATTCCAAATGTCCCTTTGAAGATCTTGCAAAACGAGTGTTTCCAACCTGCTGATTCAAAGGAAATATTTACCTCTGTGAGATGAATACACATCACAAAGAATTTTCACACATAGCTTCTTTCTAGTTTTCATCTGGGAATAGTTGTTTTTTCTCAATAGACCTTTATGGGCTCCCTAAAGTTTCCTTCACACATGCACCAAAAAGTGTGTTTCCAATGTGTTAAATCAAGAGAAAGCTTTAACTCTGTAAGATGAATTCAGAAATCACAAAGCAGTTTCACAAATAGTTTCTTTCTATTCTTTATCTTGGGATATTTGGTTTTTCCCCATAGACCTCAATGGGCTCCCAAATGTCTTTTCACAGTTTCTCAAAAATAGTATTCCATCGTACTGAATCAAAAGAAAGGATTACCTATGTGAGATGAATCTGCATTTCACAAAGCAGTTTAACAGATAGCTTCTTTCTAGTATTTAGCTGTTGGTATTCTGTTTTTCCACATAGGCCTCAAAGGGCTCCCAAACATCACTTCGCAGATTCTACAAAAAGAGTGTTTCCAACCTGCAGAATCAAAAGAAAAGTTTAACTCTGTAAGATGAATCTACCTATAACAAAGCAGTCTGTCAGATAGCTTCCTTCTACAATTTGCCTGGTTATATATATATATATATATTTTGTAGTCCTCTATGGGATCCCCTGTGTCTTTTCACGTATTCTCCAATAAGACTTTTTCCAACCTGCTGAAAGAAAAGAAAGGATTAGTTGTGTGAAATGAATCCACACATCACAAAGCAGTTTCACACATAGCTTCTTTCTAGTTTTTATCTGAGGATATTCGCTTTTTCCTCATGGGCCTCAATGGGTTCTCAAATTTCCCTTCCCAGATTAATCTGTGGATTCATCTTGGAGAGGGTTTCCAGCCTGCTGAATCAAAACAAACGTTTAACTTCCGAGATGAATCCACAGATCAAATATCAGTTTCATAGAAATCTTCTTTCAAGTTTTATTTGAGGATAAGCATTTTTTTTCCAATGAGTCCTCAATTGGCTCCCAACGTTTCCTTTTGCAGAGTTCTTTAAAAGAGTGTTATCTACCTGCGAATCAACACGGAAGGTTAAATCTGCAGATGGATCCACACATAACAAAGGCAGTCACAGATAGCTTCTTTAATTTTATTGAATTATATCCTTGTTCCCCATAGGTCCTCAAGGCTCCAATGTCCCTCACAGATATACAAACCCCACCGAGCGCGCGCGTTTCCGTCCGCCGCACAAAAAAAAAAAAAAAAAAGATTTAATTCTGTAGAGAAATCCATAGACAGATAGGCCGTTTCCAGATAGCTTCTTTTTAGTTTTTTATCAGGGAATATTCAGCTTTTCCCCATAGGCCACAATGGGCTCTGAAAAGTCCCTTTGCAAGTTCTCCAAAAAAGTCTTACCAACTTGCTGCATCAGAAGAAATTCTTGACTTACAAAGCAGCTTCAGACATAGCTTCTTTCCAGTTTCTATCTGGGGATATTCAATTTTTCCCCATAGGCCTAAACGGACTCCGAAATGTCCCTTGATTGATCCTCCAAAAACCGTGTTATCAACATGCTGAATCTAAAGAAAGTTTTAAGTCTGTGAGATGAATTTACACATCACAAGCAGTATCACAGATAGCTTCTTTCTAGTTTTTATCTGGGGATATTCTGCCCATAGTCCTAAATGGGCTCCCAAATGTCCCTTTGCAGATTCTCCAAAAATATTGTTTCAAATGTGCTGAATCAAAATAAATGTTTATTTCTGTGAGATGAATCCATACATCACAAAGCAGTTTCACAGACAGTTTCTTTCCGTTTTATCCTAGGATACTGGGTTTTCCCCATGCATGTCAATGGGATCCCAAAAGTCCCTTTGTAGATTCCACACAAAAAAAGTGTTTCCAAGCCTGCTGAATCATAAGAAATATTTAACTTTCTGAGATGAATCAACACATCACAAAGCAGTTTCACAGATAGTTTCTTTCTAGTTTTATATGGGAATATTCTGTTTTTCTCCATAGGCCTCAATTGGTTCCCAAATATCCCTTCACTGATTTTTCAAAGTAAGTGTTCCAATCTCATGAGTCATAAGAAAGTTTTATCTCTGTGAGATGAATTCACATATCACAAGGCAGTTTCACAGATAGCTTCTTTCTAGTTTATATCTTGGTATAGCCCATTTTTTCCAAGGACTCAATGAGCTCCTAAATGTCCCTTCACAGAGTCTGCAGAGAGAGTGTTTCTAACCTGCTATGTCAATAGAAAGGTTTAACTCAGTAAGATAAATTGAGACATCACAAATTATTTTCAAAGATAGTTGATTTTTAGTTTTAATCTGAGGATATTCAGTTTTTCCCTATGCGCCCCAATTGACTCCCAATTGTCTCTTTGCAGTTTCTCCTAAAAGAGTGTTTCTAACCTGCTGAATCAAAGGAAAGGTTTAACTCTGTGATATGAATCCACACATCACAAAAACAGTTCAAAGATGGATTCTTTCTAGATTTTATCTTGTGACATTCAGTTTTTCTTCATTGGTCTCTGCAGACTTCCAAATATCCCTTTGCAGATTCTCCAAAAAGAGTGTCTGAAACCAACTGAATTATGGGAAAGTTTTAATTTTGTGTGATAATGCACACTTCAATAAACTGTTTCATAGATAGCTTTTATTTTTTAGTTTTACCTGGGGATATTCCGTTTTCCACATAGGCCTCAATGGGTTCTGAAATGTCCCATCATGGATACTACAAAAAAAGTTTTTCCAACCCTCTGAATCAAAAGAAAGGTTTAACTCTATGAGATGAATCCACACATTGCAAATAGTTTCACAGATAGCTTCATTCTAGTTTTATCTGGGGACCTTCCATTTTCCCATAGGCCTCAATGAGTTCCCAAATGTCCCTTTGCACATTCTACAGAAAGAGTGTTTCCAAAGTGTTGCATCACACAAAGGATTTACCTCTGTGAGTTGAATCCCCAAATCATAAAGCAGTTTCAAATATATCTTCTTTCTAGTTTTTATTTGGGGATATTCAGTTTTTCTTTATAGGTCCCAATGGGGCTCCCAAATGTCCCTTTGCAGGTTCTACTAAAAGAGTGTTTCCAACCTGCTGAAAGAAAAGAAAGGTTTTATTCTCTGAGGTGAACCCACACATCACAAAGAAGTTTCACAGATAGCTTCTTTCTAGTTTTCATCTGGGGATGTTCAATTTTTCCCAATAAGTCTCAATGAGCTCCCAAAAGTCACATCATAGATTCTCCCAAAAGATTGTTTCCAACCTGTTGAATCAAAAGAAAGTTTTATCTCTGTGATATGAATCCACACATCACAAATTAGTTTTACAGATAACTTCTTTCTTGCTTTTATCTTGGAATACTCACTTTTTCCCCAGAGGCTTCAATGAGCTTGCAAATATCCCATTGCACATTCTCCAAAAATAGTGTTTCCAACCTACTGAATTAAACAAAAAATTTTACTCTGTGAGATTAATCCCCACATCACAAAGTAGTTTCCAAGATACTTTCTTTCGAGTTTTTACCTATGGATATTTTTTTCTCCATAAGCCACAGATAGCTCCCAAATATTTCTTCACAGATTTCACAAAAAGAGTTTCCAATCTGCTGAATCAAAAGAAAGGCTTAACACTGTGATATGAATCCACACATCATAAAGCAGTTTCAGAGATAGTTTATTTCTTCTTTTTATCTGAGGATATTTATTTATTTTTTCTATAGGCCTCAATTGGCTCCAAAATGTACCTTTGTTGATTCTCCAACAAGTTTTTCCAACCTGCTCTATCAAAAGGAAGGTTTAACTATGTGAGATGAATCTCCACATCACAAATCAGTTTCACAGATAGCTTCTTTCTAGTTTCTTTTCTGGGGATATTTTGTCTTTCACCATAGGTTTCAATGTGCTCCCATGTGTGCCTCTGCAGATTTCACAAAAAGAGTATTTACAATCTTCTGAATGAAAAGTTTAAGTCTGTGAGGTGAGTTTGCACAAAAAAAGCAGTTTCATGGGTAGCTTATTTCTAGTTTTATCTGGGGATATTCAGTTTTCCTCATAGGTCTCATTGGGTTCCCAATTGGCCCTTCTGATGTTCTCCAAAATAGGGTTTCCAACCTGATGAATAAAAAGGCAGCTTTGACTCTGAGAGATGAATCCACACCTCACAAGGCAGTTTCACAGATAGCATCTTTCTAGTCTTTATCTGCAGATTCGTTTTCTCCCCATAAGCCTCATTGTGCTTTCAAATATTTTTTCACAGGTTCCCCAAAGAAAGATTTTCCAACCTGATGAATCAAAACAAAGGTTTAAATGTGTGAGATGAATCCACACAGTGCAAAGCAGTTTCACAGATAGGTTCTATTCAGTTTTCTCCTTGGCATATTCGGTTTTTTGATTGCCCTCAATTGGTTTCCACAAGTCCCTTTGCTGACTCTACAAAAGGAGAGTTTCCAACCTGATGGATCTAAATAAAGGTTTAACTCTGTGAGAGCAATCCACAAATCACAAAGCAGTTTCACAAATAATTTCTTTCTAATTCTTATTGGGGGTTTTCAGTTTTTCCTTATAGGTCTCAAAGGGCACCCAAATGTCTATTTGCAAATGGTCCAAAAAAAGTGTTTCCAATCTGCTGATTCAAAAGAGTTTTAACTCTGTGAGATTAATCCAGAAATAATAAAACAGTTTCGTATATAGCTTCTTTCCAGTTATTATCTGGGGATCTTCAGTTTTTCCCCAAGGTCTCAAATTGCTCCCAAATTCCCTTCACCAATTCTCAAAAAACAGTGTTTACAACCTGCTGAATCAAAAGAAAGGTTTAACTCTGTGAGATAAATCCACATATCAGAAAGCAGTTTCACAGATAGCATCTGTCTAGATTTTATTTGGGGATATTCTCTTTTTCTTGCTCAGCATCAACTGTCTCCCAAATATCTCATTGCAGATTCTCCAAAAAGAGGTTTTTCCAACCTGCTGAATAAAAAGAAATGTTTACCTCGCTGAGATGAATTCACACGTCACAAAGCAGTTTCACAATATCTTCTTTCTTCTTTTTGTCTGGAGACATTTCTTTTTTACCTGTAGGCCTCAATGGGCTCTCAAATGTCCCTTTGCTGATTCTCCCAAGAGTTTCCAACCTGCTGAATCAAAAGAAAGTTTTAAATCTGTGAGATTAATCCAAACATCAGAAAGCAGTTTCACAGATAGCATCTTTCTAGTTTTTATCTGGGGGCATTCTGTTTTTCCCCAAGGACTCAACAGGCTCCCAGATGGCTCTTTGCAGATTCTCCAAAAAGAGTGTTTCCAACCTGCTAAATCAAAAGGAACTTTTAACTCTGTGATGTGAATCCTTACATAACAAAATAATTTCACAGATATCTTATTTCTAGTTTCTGTCTAGAGATGTTCTGTTTTTCCCAATAGGCCTCAATAAGCTCCCAAATGTCCCTTCACTTATTCTCCAAAAAATACTTCCAACCTGCTGAATCAAAAGAAAGGTTTAACCTGTGAGATGAATGCACACATCACAAAGCAGTTTTTTGATAGCTTTCTTTTTCTTTTTATCTGAGGACATTTCTATTTTACCCATAGACCTCAGTGGGCTTTCAAATATCCCTTCTCCAATTCACCAAAGAGAGTGTTTCCAACCTGCTGAATCAAAAGAAAGGTTTAACTCTGCGAGATGAATCCAAACATCACAAAGCACTTTCACAGAGAGCATCTTTCTAGTTTTTATCTGGGGGTATTCTGTTTTTCCCCAAGGCCTCAATAGGCTCCCAAATGGCTCTTTGAAGATTCTCCAAAAAGAGTATTTCCAACCTACTGAATCAAAAGGAACTTTTAACTCTGTGATGTGAATCCACACATCACAAAGCCTTTCACAGATAGCTTCTTCCAGATTTAAAGTGATTCATGTCACAAAATTAAAATTTTCTTTAGATTCAGAAGATTGCACTCTATTGGGATAATCTAAAAAGGAATGTTTTGGAGCCCTTTGAGTCCTGTAGAGAGAAACAGAACATGCCCAGATAAAAACTAGAAAGAAGCTATTTGTGAACCTGCTGAATGAATTCTGGATTCGCCTCAAAGAGTTAAACCTTTCTTCTGGTTGGAAAAACTATTTTTGGAGGATCAGTGAAGGGATATTTGGGAGCTTATTGAGGCTTATGGGGAAAAAGAGAATATCCCCAATGGAAAGATGCAATCTGTAAAACTGCTTTGTGATGTGTGAATTCACACCACAGAGGTGAAACTTTCTTTTAACTCAGCAGGTTGGAAAACCTCTATTTGAAGAATCTGCAAAGAGTCACTTGGGAGACCTTTGAGGCCCTGGGGAAAACAGAATGTCCCAAGATAAAAACTAGAAAGATGCTATCTGTAAAACTCCTTTGCGGTGCATAGATTCATCTCACAGAGATAAACCTTCTTTGATTCAGCAGGTAGGAAACACTCTTTTTGGAGAATGTGCAAAAAAACATTTGGACATCCATTGTGTCCTATATGGAAAAATCAAAAATCCAAGATAAAAATTAGACAGAAAATTTCTGTGAAATGGATTTGTGATTTTTAAATTCTTCTCATAGAGTTAAACCTTTGTTTTGATTGAGCAGGTTGGAAACTCTCTATTTGTAGTGTCTGAAGAGGTTCTTTTGGAAACTCATTGAGGCCTATCTGAAAAATCAAATATCCCTAGATAAAAACTAGAAAGAGCTATCTGTGAAAATTCTTTTTGACGTGTAAATTTATCTCACAGATTTAAACCTTTCTTTTGATTCAGCATGTTGGAAAAACGTTCTTTGGAGAATCTGTGAAGGTACATTTGGGAG
>NW_016803271.1:340615-348949 GCF_001698545.2 Rhinopithecus bieti | reverse complement strand
AGAGTCAAAACTTTCTTTTGATTCAGCAGATTGGAAACACTCTTTTTGGAGAAACTGCAAAGAGACATTTGGGAACCCATTGAGGCATGAAAAACAGAATATCCCAAGATATTAACTAGGAAGAAGCTATGTGTGAAACTCCTTTGGGAAGTGTGGATTATGTCACAGAGTTAAGCCTTTCTTTTGATTCAGCAGGTTGGAAACATTCTTTTTAAAGAATCTGCAAAAGGACGTTTTTGAGCCCTTGGAGGCCCATGGAAAAAAAAAAAAAAGAATATCCCCGGAAGAAAACCAGAAAAAAGCTCTCGGTGAAACTGCTTTGTGATATGTGGATTCTTGTCACAGAATTAAAACTTTCTTTTGATTCAACAGGTTGGAAACACTGTTTTTAAAGAATCTGTGAAGGGACCCTCATGAGTTCATTGAGGCCTATGGGGAAACACCAAATAACTCCAGATGAAAATTAGAAAGAAGCTATCTGTGAGACTTTGTGATATGTGCATTCATGTCAGATAAATAAAATTTCCTTTTGATTCAGCAGGTTGCAAACACTCTTTTTGGAGAATCCGCAACGGGACAATTTGGAACCCTTTGATTTTTATGGGGAAAAACCAAATAAGCCCAGAAAAAAACTAGAAAGAAGCTACTTGTGAAACTGCTTTGTGATTTCTGGATTCATCACACAGTATTAAACCTTTCTTTTGATTCAGAAGGTTGGAAACCCTCTTTTTGAAGAATCAGCAAAGGGACATTTGGGAGCCGATTGAGGCCTGTGTAGAAAAACAGAATATCCCCACATAGAAACTAGAAGGATGCTATCTGTGAAACTATTTATTGATGTGTGGATTCACATCACAGAGCGCTAAAAGTTTCTTTTATTCAGCAGGTTGGAAACACTCTTTTGGAGAATGTGCAAAGAGCCACTTGGGAGCCCATTTAGGCCCTGGGGAAAACAGAATGTCCCCATATAAAAACTAGAAAGATGCTATCTGTGAAATTCCTTTGTGGTGTGTAGATTAATCTCACAGAGTTAAATCTTTCTTTCAAATCAGCAGATTGGAAACACTCTCATTGGAGAATCAGCAAAGGGACTTTTGAAAGCCCATTGAGGCCTATGGGGAAAAATATCCACATATAAAAAGAAGAAAGAAGCTATCTGTGAAACTTCTTTGTGATGGGTGGATTCATCTCACAGAGTTAAACCTTTCTTTAGATTCAGCAGTTTGGAAACACTTTTTGGAGAATCCTTGATGAGACCTTTGGGAAATCATTAAGGCCTAAGAGAAAACAGAATATCTCCAGATAAAACTAGAAAAAAATATCTGTGAAACTGCTTTCTGATGCGTGGATTCACCTTACAGACTTAAACCTTTCTTTTGATTCAGCAGGTTGGAAACACTGTTTTTGGAGAATCTGCAAAGGGACATTTGGGAGCTCATTGAGGCCATTTGGGGAAAAACCTAATATCCCCAGATAATAACTAGAAAGAAGCTATCTGTGAAACTACTTTGTGATGTGTAAATTCTTCTCACAGAACTAAACAATTCTTTTGATTCAACAGGTTGGAAACAGTCTTCTTAGAGAATTTGTGAAGGGACATCTCGGAGCAAATTGAAGCCTTTTGGGAAAAAACGTATATCCCCAGATAATAACTAGAAAAAACACTATCTGTGAAACGGCTTGGTGATGTGTGGATTAACCTCACAGAGTTAAATCTTACTTTTGATTCAGCAGGTTGGAAACACTATTTTTTTTTTTTTTGAGAATGTGCGAAAAGACATTTGAATGCCAATTCAGGAATATAAGGAAAAAACCAAAACACCAGATAAAAATTAGAAAGAAACTATCTGTGAACTGCTGTATGATTTATGGATTGATCTCATAGAGTTAAACCTTTCTTTTGATCCAGAAGGTTGGAAACTCTCTATTTGCAGTGTCTGTAAAGGGACGTTTGGAAGCCCATTGCTGTCTAACAGAAATAGCTAATATCCCCAGATAAAAATTAGAAAAAAAAGTTATCTTTGAAACCACTTTGTGATGTGTGATTTCATCTCACATCATTAAACCTTTCTTATCTTTTGATTCAACAGGTTGGACAAACTTTCTTTGGAGAATCTGTGAAGGGACATTTGGGAGCCCAGTGAGGCCTGTAGGGAAAATCCGAATATCCCCACATGAAAACTAGAAAGAAGCTAAATGAGAAACTGCTTTGAGAGGTATTGATTCATCTTACAGAGTTAAACCTTTCTTTTGGCTCAGCAGTTTTAAAACACTCTTCTTTGGGGAATCTGCAACGAAATATTAGGGAGCCTATTGAGGCCTATGGTGAAACACCAAATATCCCCAAATAAATCTAGAAAGAAGCTATCTGTGAAACTGTTTTGTGATATGTGGATTTATATCACAAGGTTAAACCTTACTATTGATTCAGAAGGTTGGAACGACTTTTTTTGGAGAATCTGCAAAGGGACATTTGGGAGCCCATTGAGGTCATTGGGAAAAAAAAAACTAATATCCACAGATAATAACTAGAAAGAAGCTATCTGTGAAATGGCATTGTGATGTGTGGATTACTTTCACAGAGTTAAGCCTTTCTTTTGATTCAGCAGGTTGAAAACACTCTTTTTGGAGAATCTGTGAAGGGACATTTGGAAGTATATTGAGGTCTATGGGAAAAAACCAAATATCTTCAGATAATAATTAGAAAGAAGCTATCTGTGGAGCTCCTTTGTGATTTCTGGATTAATCTTACATATTTAAACCTTTCTTTAGATTCAGCAGGTGGGAAACCTCCTTTTGGAAAATGTGTGAAAAGACATTTGTGTGCCCATTGAGTCCTATAAGGAAAACCAAAACCCCTGATAAAATTAGAAAGAAACTATCTGTGAAATTACTTTATGATGTGGGGCTTGATCTCAGTGAGTTAACCCTTTCTTTTGACACAGCAGGTTGGAAACTCTCTATTTGTAGAGTCTGTGAAAGGATATAAGGAAGCCCATTGAGGCCCATTAGAAAACCAATTATCTCCAGATAAAACTAGAAATAAGCTATATGTGAAACTGCCTTGTGATGTATTGATTCCTCTAACATCATTAACCTTTCTTTTGACGTGGCAGGTTGGAAAAACTTTCTTTGGAGTATCTGTGAAGGAACATTTTGGAGTCTGATGAGACCTCTGGGAAAATCCAAATATCTCCAGAAAAAAATTAGAAAGTATCTGTCTACGAAACTGCTTTGTGACGTGTGGATTCATCCCACAGGGTTAAGTCACAAAGCAGTTTCACAGATTGTGTCTTTCTTGTATTTATCTGTGGATATTCCGTTTTTCCACAAGGGCTCAATTGGCTCACAAATGTCCCTCTGCAGAGTCTTTAAAAAGAGTGTTTCCAACTGTTGAATTAAAATAAACATCTAAATCTGTGAGATGAATCTACATATAATCAAGCAGTTTCACAGATAGATTCTGTCTAGTTTTTATCTAGAGATATTTGGTTTTTCACAATATGCTTCTGTGGGCTCCAATATGTGCCTTCACAGATTCCACAAAAACAGTGTTCACAAAATGCTGAATGAAAAGAAAGGGTTAACTCTGTTAGATGAATCCACACATCAGAAAAAAGTTTCACAGATAGACTCTTTCTAGATTTTATCTGAAGATATTCTGGTTTTTTCCTTAGGCTTCAATGGGCTCCCAAATGTCTTTTTGCAGATTCTCCAAAAACAATGTTTCTAACCTGAATCAAAAGAAAGTTTTAACCGTGTGAGATGAATCCCCATATCACAAAGCAGTTTCACAGATAGTTTCTTTCTAGTTTTTATCTGGAGTTATTCCGTTTCTCCACACAGGTCTCAATGGGCTCCCAAGTTTTCATTGAAGATTCTCCAAAAGAGTGTTTTCAACCTGCTGAATGAAAAGCAAGTTTTAACTCTGTGAGTTGAATCCATGCATCAGAAAGCATTTTCACCCACTTCTTTCTAGTTTTTATCTGAGAATATTTGTTTTTTCCCTATAGACCTCACTGAGCTCCCAAATGTCCCTCACAATTCTCCAAAGACAGTTTATGCAATCTGCTGAATCAAAAGAAAGGTTTAATGGTGTGAGATGAATTCACACTGTTATGAGTGAAGAGATAGCTTCTTTGCGGTTTTCATCTGGGTATATTTGGATTTTTTGATAGGTTCCAATGGGCTTCCAAAAGTCCCTTTGCAGACACTTGCAGACACTATAAAAAGAGAGTTTCCAACTTACTGGATCAAAACAAAGGTTTAACTCTGTGAGTTGAATCCATAAATCACAAAGCTGTTTCACAGATAGTTTCTTTCTAATTTTTATCTGGGGTTTTCCGTTTTTGCATATAGGCCTCAATGGGCACCCAAAGGTCTTTTCACACATTCTCCAAACAGAGTTTTTTCAACCCCCTCAATCCAAAGAAAGGTTTAACTCTGTGAGCTCAATAAACAAATCACAAAGGAGCTTCACAGATAGCTTTTTTCTAGTTATTATCTGGGGACATTCGGTTTTTCCCAACAGGCCTCAATGTGCTCCCAAGTGTCCCTTCACAGGTTCTCTAAAAAGAGTGTTTCTGGCTGGCCACAGTGGCTCACGCCTGTAATCCCAGCACTTTGGAAGGCTGGGATTACAGCCTGAGGCAGGCGGATCACAAGGTCAGGAGATCGAGACCATCCTGGCTAACATGGTGAAACTCTGTCTCTACTAAAAATACAAAAAAATGCAGGGCATGGTGGTGGGTGCCTGTAGTCCCAGCTACTCAGGAGGTTGAGGCAGGAGAATGGCATGAACCTGGGAGGTGGAGCTTGCAGTGAGCCGAGATCGCACCAATGCACTCCAGCCGGGGTGACAGAATGAGACTCCACCTCAAAAGAAAAAAAAAAAGACTGTTTCCAACCTGCTGAATCCAAAGAAAAGTTTACCTCTGTGAGATGAATCCACACACCAGAAAGCAGTTTTACAGATACCTTCTTTCTAGTTTATGTCTGGGGATATTCGGTTTTTCTCTCTAGCCCTCAATGGTCTCCCAAATGTCTCACTGCAGATTCTCCAAAAGCAGTATTTCCAACCTGCAGATTCCAAAGAAAGGTTTACCTCTGTGAGATTAATTCACACATCACAGAGGAGTTTCACAAATATCTTCTTTCTGGTTATTATCTGGGGTATTTCATTTTCACCATTGTCCTCATTGGGCTCCCAAATGTCCCTTGCAGATTCTCCAAAATAATGTTTCCAACCTGCTGAATCAACAGAATGTTTTACTCTGTGAAATGAATCCACACATCAGAAATTAGTTTCACTGATAACACCTTTCTGATTTTTATCTGAGAGTATCCTGTTTTTCTTCTTAGGCATCAATGAGCTTGCAAATGTCCCTTCTCTGATTATCCAGTAAAAGTTGTTCCAACTTGCTGAATCAAAAGGAAAGTTTAACTCTGTAAGATGAAGCCACATATCACAAAGCAGTGTCACAGATAGCATCTTTCTAGTGTTTACCTAGGTATATTCAGTTTTTTTCCCATTGGCTTCAATGGGCTCCCAAATGGCTCTTTGCAGATTCTCCAAAAAGAGTGTTTCCAACATGCTTAAACAAAAGAAAGTTTTACCTCGGCAATGGGAATCAACACATCACAAAACAGTTTCACAGATGACATATTTCTATCTTGGGATATTCTTTTTTTTCCCAAGGCCTCAATAGGCTCCCAAATATCACATTGCTGATCCTCCAAAAAGACTGTTTCCAACCTGTGGATTCGAAAGAAACGTTTAACTCTGTGTGATGCATCCACACCTCACAAAGCTGTTTGACAGATCACTTCATTATAGGATTTATCTGGGGATATTAGGTTTTCTCCATAGGCCTCAATGGACTCTCAAATATCCCTTTGTACATTCTCCAAAAGGACAGTTTCTAATATGATGAATAAAAAGAAAGGTTTAACTACGTGAAATGAATCCAGATATCACACAGCAGTTTCACAGAGAGCTTATTTCTAATTTTTATCTGAGGGTTTTCAGTTTTTCCCTATGGGTCACAATGGACACCCAAATCTCCCTTTGTTGATTCCTCTAGAAGAGTGTTTTCAACCTGCTGAATCAAAAGAAACCTTTAACTCTGTGAAATTAATCCACACATCACAAAACAGTTTCATGGACAGCTTCTTTCTACTTTTTACCTGAGGATATTCGGTTTATCCCCACGGGCCTCAAATGGCTCCAAAATTATTTTTGGCAGATTCTCCAACATGAGTGTTTCTAATCTACTGAACGCAAAGAAAGGTTCAATCTTCTGAGATGAATCCACACATCAAAAAGCAGTTTCACAGGTAGCTTCTTTCTAGCTTTTTTCAGTGGACATTCCTTTTTTTCCCATGGGTGTCAATGGGCTAAGAAATGTCCCTTTGCAGCTCTCCATAAAAATGGTTTCAACCTTGCTGTATCAAAAGAAAGTTTTAACTCAGAGAGATGAATCCACATATCACAAAGCAGTTTCACAGATAGCTTCTTTTCAGTTTTAACCTGGGGATATTCTGTTTTTCCCTATGGACTTCAATGGGGTCCAAAATGTCCCTTCCCAGATTCTCCAAAAAAAGAATATCCATCCTGCTGAATCAAAAGAAAGGTTTAACTCTGTGACATGAATCTACACATCATAAAGCAGTTTAACAGATACCTTCCTTCTAGCTTTTACATAGGGATACTCAGTTTCTTCCCATTGACTATAATGGGCTTTCAAATATCCCATCACAGATTCTCCAAAAGGAGTGCTTCCAACCTGCGGAATCAAAAAATGGTTTGACTCTGTGAGATGAGTTCAACCATCACAAAGCAGTTCCACAGGTAGCTTCTTATTGATTTATATCTGGAAATATTTGTCTCTTTCCAATGGGCCTCAATGGGCTCCCAAATGTCCCCTAGCAGATGTTTGAAAAAGAGTGTTTCCAAACTGCTCAATCAAAAGAAACATTTAACTCTGTGAGATGAATTGACGCAGAAGAAAGAAGTTTCTCAGACAGTTTGTTTCCAGTTTCCATCTGGAAATATTCACTGTTTCCTCACAGGACCCACAGGGCTTCAAAATTTCCCTTTGAAGAATCTTAAAAAAGAGTTTTTCCAGCCTGCTGAATAAAAGAAAGTTTTATTTCTGTGAGATGAATCCACACATCACAAAACGGTCTCACATATAGATTCTTTCTGGTTTTACTTGGGGATATTTTGTTTTCCCCATGGGCCTCAATGGGCTTCCAAATGTTCACTCACAGATTCTCCGAAAAAAGTGTTCTCAACCTGCTGAATCAAAAGAGAGGTTTAATATGTGAGACGAATACACACTTCATGAAGCAGTTTCACAGATAACTTCTTTCTAGTTTTTACCTGAGGATATTCGGTTTTTCCCCATCAGCCTCAATGGGCTCCCAAATGTCCCTTCACAAATCATCCAAAAAGTGTTTCCAATCTGCTGAATCAAAAAAAAAAAAAATTTTAGCTCTGTGAGATGAATCCAAACAACACTAAACAGTTTCACTGATAGCATTTTTTAGTTTTACCTGAGGATGTTAGGTTTTCCCCATTGGCCTCAATAGGCTCACAAATGTCCTTTCAGATTCTTCAAAAAGAGTGCTTCCAAACCACTCAATCAAAAGGATGGTTTAACTCTGTGAGATGAATCCATACATCACAAATCAGTTTCACAGGTACCTTCTTTCTAGTTTTTACTGGGGAATATTCAATTTTTCCCCATGGGCTTCAGTGGGCTTCATAGTGTTCCTTCACAGATTCTCTGAAAAGAGGGTTTCCAGCCTGCTGAATAAAAAGAAAGATTTAATATGTGAGATTAATCCACATTTCACAAGGCAGTTTCACAGATAGCTTCTTTTGAAATTTTACCTGGAGATATTCAGTTTTTCCCCAGGTAATTTCCCTGCATGGATTCTCCAAGTGAAGTGTTTCCAAACTGCAGAATCAAAAGAAAGGTTTATCTCTGTGAGATGAATCCACATATCACAAAACAGTTTCACAATTAGCCTCTTTCTAGTTTTTACGTGGGGACATTTGATTTTTCTTCATCGGCCTCAATGAGCTCCAAAATGTCCCTTCACACATCTTCCAAAAACAGGGTTTCCGGGGGCGGAGCAAGATGGCCGAATAGGAACAGCTCCAGTCTCCAACTCACAGCGCGAGCGACACAGAAGACCGGTGATTTCTGCATTTTCAACTGAGGTACTGGGGTCATCTCACTAGGGAGTGCCGGACAATCGGTGCTGGTCAGCTGCTGCAGCCTGACCAGCGAGAGCTGAAGCAGGGCGAGGCATCGCCTCACCTGG
>NW_016803271.1:322924-339195 GCF_001698545.2 Rhinopithecus bieti | reverse complement strand
AGAAAATGTGGCACATATACACCATGGAATACTATGCAGCCATAAAAAAGGATGAGTTTGCATCCTTTGTAGGGACATGGATGCAGCTGGAAACCATCATTCTTAGCAAACTATCACAAGAAGAGAAAACCAAACACCGCATGTTCTCACTCATAGGTGGGAACTGAACAATGAGATCACTTGGACTCAGGAAGGGGAACATCACACACTGGGGCCTATCATGGGGAGGGGGGAGGAGGGAGTGATTGCATTGGGGAGTTATACATGATATAAATGATGAGTTGATGGGTGCTGACGAGTTGATGGGTGCAGCACATCAACATGGCACAAGTATACATATGTAACAAACCTGCACGTTATGCACATGTACCCTAGAACTTAAAGTATAATAATAATAATAATAATAGTGTTTCCAACCTCCTGAATCAAAATAAAGTTTTGACTCATTGAGATGAATCCACACTTCATAAAGCAGTTTCACAGATAGCTTCTTATTTATTTTTATCTAGAAATATTTGGGTTTTGTAAAATGGGTCTCAATGGTCTCTCAAATGTCCTTTTGCACATGCTCCAAAAAGAGTGTTTGCAACCTGCTAAATAAAAAGAAATGTTTAAATATGGGATATGAATCCACACATCTCAAAACAGTTTTTTGGGTAGCTTCCTTCTAGTTCCAGGGAATATCCAGGGAATATTTGATTTTTCCATATCAGTTTCACCAGACTTCCAAATGTCCCTTGCAGATTCTCCAAAAAGAGTGCTTTCATCCTGCTGAATCAAAAGAAATGTTCAAGTCTGTGACATGAATCCACACATGAGAAAGAAGTTTCACAGATAGCTGCTGTCTGGTTTTTAGCTAGGGATACTCAATTTTTTCCCTTTGGCATCAATGGGCACCCAAATATCCCATCGCAGATTCCCCCCAAAATAGTGCTTCCAATCTGCTGAATCAAAAATAGGTTAACTCTGTGAGATAAAACCACACATCACAAAGCAGTTTCACAGGGATGTTCTTTCTAGTTTTTACCTGGAGTGATTCAGTTATTCCCTATATCCATCAATGGTCTCCAAAATGTCCCATTACAGATTGTTCAAAAAGAGTGTTTCCAACCTACTGAACCAAAGGAAAGGTTTAACTGTTTGAGATGAATACACGTATGACAAAGAAGTTTCACAGATAGCTTGTTTCTAGTTTTCATCTGGGTATATTCTGTTTTTACCCATGGGTCTCAATGGCTCCCAAATATCCCTTCACCGATCCTCCAAAGACAGTGTTTCCAACCTGCTTAATCAAAAGAAAAGTTTAACTCTGTGAGACGAATCCAAACATTACAAAATAGTTTCACATATAGCTTCCTTCTAGTTTTTGCCTGGGGATATTCAACTTTTCCTCATGGGTCTCAAAGGGCACCCAAATGTTTCTTGGCAGATTCTCCAACCAGAGTGTTTCCAACCTACTGAAACAAACAAAAGGTTCAACTCTCTGGGATGAATCCACACATTACAAAGAAATTTCACTGAGAGCTTCTTTCTAATTTTTTACAGCAGATATTCAGTTTTTACTCATGGACCACAATGGACTCCCAAATATCCCTTCACAGATACTCCAAAGAGAGTGGTTTTAAACTGCTGAATCAAAATAAGTGTTTAACTCTGTGAGATGAATAAATACATCACAAATCCGTTTCACAGATAGCTCCTTTGTAGTTTTTATCTGTGGATATGCTGTTTTCCCCGTAGGCCTCAATGGACTCCAAAATGACTCTTTGGAGATTCTACAAAAAGGGTGTTTCCAAGCTGCTGAATTTAAGGAAAATTTTAACTCAGTGAGATGAATCTACACATAACAAAACAGCTTCCCATAGAGCTTCTTTCTTGTTTTTATCTGGGGATATTCTGTTTTTCCCCATGGGCCTCAATTGGCTCCCATCCGTCCCTTTCCAGATTCTTCAAAAAGAGTGTTTCCAACCTGCTGAATAAACAGAATGGCTTAATTCCGTGAGATGAACCACATATCACAAAGCAGTTTCACAGATAGCTTCTTTCTAGTACTTGTCTGGGTTTATTTGTTTTTTTCCCCAGTGGACCTCAATGAGTGCTCAAGTTTCCCACCACAGATTCTCCAAAAAAGCTGTTTCCAGACCGGGCACAGTGGCTCATGCCTGTAATCCCAGCACTTTGGGAGGCCTAGGCAGATGGATCACCTGAGGTCAGGAGTTTGAGACCGGCCTGGCCAACATGGAGAAACCTTATCTCTACTAGAAATACAAAAATTAGTTGGGCGTGGTGGCAGGTGCCTGTAATCCCAGCTGCTCAGGAGGCCTGAGGCAGGAGAATCACTTGAACCTTGTGCGGGGGGGAGGGGGTCGGAGGTTGCAGTGAGCTGAGATCGTGCCATTGCACTCTAGCCTGGGGGACAAGAGCAAGACTTCGTCTCAGAAAATAAAACAAAACAAAAAAACTGTTTCCAACATGCTGAATCAAAGGAAATGTTTAACTCTGTGAAATGAATTCACATATCACAAAGCAGTTTCACAGGTAGCTTCTTTCTAATTTTTGTCTAGAAATATTCAATTTTTCCCCATGGACATCAAGGAGCTCAAAATTGTCCGTCCAAATATTCTCCAAAACAGTGTTTCCAGCCTGCTTAATAAAAGGAAAGGTTTCAGTCTGTGAGATGAATCCACATATAACAAAGCAGTTTCACAGATTGCTTCTTTCCAGTTTTTAGCTGGAGATATTCAGTTTTTCCCCATGGACCACAGTGGACTCCAAAATGACCTTTCATAGATTCTTCAAAAAAAAGTTCTTCAAACCTACTGAAACAAATAAAGGCTTAACTCTGTGAGATGAATCCACACATCACAAAGCAGTATTACAGATAGCTTTTTAATATTCTTTTACCAGGAGATATTTAGTTTCCCCCCAAGGGCCTCTGTGGGTTCCCAAATGTCCCTTCGCAGATTCTCCAAAAAAAGTATTTCCAAACTGCTGAATCAAAAGAAAAGTTTAATTCTCTGAGGAGAATCAACACTTCAAAAGCCATGTGACAGATAGATTCTTTCTAGTTTTAATCTGGGAAATTTGCTTTTCCCCATGGACCTTAATGGACTCCCTAGTGTCCCTTTGCAGATTCTCCAAAAGAGTGTCATTTTCTTTTTTCTTTTCCATGGGCCTCAATGAACTTCCAAATGTTTCCTCTCAGATTTTCCAAAAAGAGTGTTTCCAACATGCTGAATCTAAAGAAATGTTACACTCTATGAGATGAATCCACACATCACAAAGCAGTTGCACAGATTGATTCTTTCCAGTTTTTACCTGGAAATATTCAGTTTTTTCATTTAGACCTCAATGGGTTCCCAAATTTCTCTTCACAGATTCTCCAAAAAGTGTGTTTTCAGCCTGCTGAATCAAAATAAACGTTTACTTCTGTGAGGTGAATCCACATATCAAAAAATCGGTGTCACAGATAGTTTTTTCTTGTTTTTATGTTAGGATATTTGGTTTTTCTTCATGGGCCTCAATTGTCCTCTAAATACCTTTCTTGGACTCTTAAAAAAGAGTGTTTCCAACCTGCTAAACATAAGAATGGTTTAACTCTGTGAGCTGAATCCAGACAGCACAAACAATTTCACAGATAACGTCTTTCTAGTTTTTAACTGATAATTTTTTTGTAGCTCTCAATGGGATCCCAAATGTCCCTTTGCAGACTCTTCAAAGAGTGTCTTCAACCTGTTGAATCAGAGAACGTTTAACTCTTTTGTATGAACAAACAAATGACAAAACTGTTATACAGAGAGCTTCTATCTAGATTTTACCTCCGATATTCAGTTTTTCTTGTTTGTTTGTTTTGTTTTTGTTTGTTTTGTTTTGTTTTTTTTTTGAGATGGAGTTTCACTCTGTCATCCAGGCTGGAGTGCAGTGGCACAATCTCGGCTCACTGCAAACTCTGCCTCCCAGGTTCATGCCATTCTCGTACCTCAGCCTCTTGTATAGCTGGGACTACAGGTGCCTGCCACCACGCCTGGCTAATTTTTTGTATTTTTAGTAGAGACAGGGTTTCTCTGTGTTAGCCTGTCCCTGTGATCCACCAGCCTTAGTCTCCCAAAGTGCTGGGAGTACAGTCATGAGCCAATACGCCCAACCAATATTCAGTTTTTCACCATGGTCTCAAAGGGTTCCAAAACTTCCCTTCACAGATTCTCCAAAAAGAGTGTTTTCAACCTGCTGAATCAAAAGGAAGGTAAACCTCTGTGTGATGAATCCACACATCACAAAGCAGTTTCATGGATAACTTCCTTCTAGTTTTGGCCTGGGTTTTTTTCAGTTTTGTCTCCATAGGCCACAATGGGCTCCAAAATTTCCCTTCATTGATTCTCAAAATGGAGTGTTTCTAACGTGCT
The DNA here is from genome assembly GCF_001698545.2 of Rhinopithecus bieti. Lineage (NCBI taxonomy): Eukaryota > Metazoa > Chordata > Mammalia > Primates > Cercopithecidae > Rhinopithecus > Rhinopithecus bieti. Next base: position 334,792 of record NW_016803271.1, on the reverse strand, counting down.
GAATCAATAGAAAGGTTTAACTCTGTGAGACGAATCCATACTTCACAAAGCAGTTTCACAGATAGGTTTTATAGTTTTCATCTGGGGTTTTCCCCATGGGACTCTATGGACTCCAAAATGTCCCTTTGAAAATTCTCCAAAAAGAGTGTTTATAAACCTTCTGTATCAAAATAAAGGTTTCATACTGTCAGATAAATCCACACATCACAAAGCAGTTTCACAGATAGCTTTTTTCTAGTTTTTACTTGGGGATATTCCATTTTAGCCTATTTCACTCAGTGGGCTCACCAATGTCCCTTCACAAATTTTCCAAAAAACATGTTTCCAATCTGCTGAATCAAAAGAAAAGCTTCACTCAGTGAGATGAATCCAGATATCACAAAGCAGTTTCACAGAAACCTTCTTTCTAGTTTTTACCTTTGGATATTTGTTTTTTCTTCAGAGGCCTTAATGGGCTCCAAAGTGTCCCTTTGCAGATTCTCCAAAAAGAGTGTTTCCAACTTGCTGAACTAAAGGAAGGTATAACATTGTGAGATGAATCCACACATCACAAATCAGTTTCACAGATAGCTTTTTTCTAGTTATTATCTGTGGATATTCTGTTTGTTCCCATGGGCTTACATGGGCTCCCAAATGTCCCATTGCACATCCTACGAAAAGAATTTTTTCCAACCTGTCGAATCAAAAGAAACCTTTAACTCTGTGAGATGAATACACATATCGCAAAGCAATTTCACAGATCCTTCTTTCTTGTTTTTACCTGGGGATATTCATATTTTCCCAATAGGCCTCAATAAACTCACAAATGTTCCTTTGCAGATTCTCCAAAAAGTATTTCCAGCCTGTTTAGTTAAAAGAAAGGTTGAACCCTGTGAGATGAGTTGAATTCAGACTTTACAAATCAGTTTTACAAGTAGCTTCTTTCAATTTTTATCTGTGAATATTCTGTTTTTTATCCATGGGCCTCTATGGCCTCCAAAATGTCCATTTGCAGATTCTCCAAAAAGAGTGTTTGCAAGTTTGTGAATCAAAATGAAGGTTTAACTCTGTCAGATAAATTAACACATCACAACACAGTTTCACAGATAGCTTTTTTCTAGTTTTTACTTGGGTATGTTCTGTTTTACCCTATTGGACTCAGTTGGCTCTCAAATGTCCCTACACAGATTTTCCAAAAAGAATGTTTCCAATCTGGTGAATCAAAGGAAGGTTTAACACTGTGAGATGAATCTACACCTCACAAAGCAGTTTCAGAGATAGCTTCTTTCTAGTTATTATCTGTGGATATTCTGTTTCTTCCCATAGGCCTAAGTGGGCTCCCAAATGTCCCGCCACACATTCGTCAAAAGAGAGCTTCCAATCTGCTGAAACAAAAGAAACCTTTAACTCTGTGAGATGAATCCACATATCACAAAGCAGTTTCACAGATCAATATTTCTAGTTTTGAGCTATGGATTTTTTTTCCCCATAGACCTCAATGGGATCACAAATGTTCCTTCACAGATTCTCCAAAAATTATTTCCAACCTGCTAAATTAAAAGAAAAGTTTTATCCTGTAAGATGAATTCAGACATTACAAATCAGTTTCACAGATAGCTTCTTCCTAATTTTTATCTGGGAATATTTGGTTTTCCCTATTGGTGTCAATGGGATCCCAAATGTTCCTCACAGCTTTTCAAAAACAGTGTTTCAAGACTGCCGAATCAAAGGAAACATTTAGCTCTGTGAGTTGGATCCGCACATCACAAGGAGTTTTCACAGATACCTTCTTCCTAGTTTTTACCAAGGCACATTTGGGATTTTTCTTATTCACCTCAATGGGCTTCCAAATGTCCCTTCACAGATCCTCCAACAAGAGTGTTTCCAACCTGCTGAATCAAAGCAAACGTTTAATTCTGTGAGATGAATGCACAGACTAAAAAGCAGTTATAAAGAGGACTTCCTAGTAGTTTTTACCTGGGAATATTCGGTTTTCACATTTGCCTCAATGGGCTCCCAAATGTTCCATCGCAGTTTCCCCCAAAACAGAGTTTCCAACCTCCTGAATCATAGAAAATATTTAGCTCTGTTAGATGAAGCCACATATCACAAAACAGTTTTACAGATAGCTTTTTAATATTTTTTAACTAGGGATATTCAGTTTTCCACCATTGGCCTCAATGGGCTCTCAAATGTACCTTTGCAGATTCTCCAAAAAGAGTTGTTCCAACCTGTTGAATCTAATGAAAGGTTTGACCATGTGAGATGAATCAACGCATCACAAAGCTGTTTCACAGATAGCTTCTTTCTGGTTATTATCTTGGGATATTCCATTGTTTTTCATAGGCCTCAATGGGCTCCAAAATATCCCTTTGCAGACACCTTAAAAGGACTGTTTTCAAGTTGTTTAATCAAAGGAAGTTTTAACCCTGTGAGATGAATCCACACATCACAAAGCAGTTTCACAGATAGCTTCTTTCCAGTTTTTACATGGAATATTCAGTTGTTCCCATAGACCTAAATGTCCTTCCAAATAACCCTTCAGAGATCATCCAAAAGGAATGTTTCCAACCTGCTGAATCAAAAGAAAGATTAAACTCTGTGAGATGAAACCACACAACACAAAGCAATTTCACAGACAGTCTCTTTGTAGTTTTTATCTTGGGATATTTGGTTTTCCCCATGGGATTCAATGGGCTCCAAATCATCCCTTTACACATTCTCCAAAAGAGGATTTCCAATTTGATGAATAAAAGAAACGTTTAACTCTGTGACATGAGTCACATACCACAAAGAAGTTTCACAGATAGCTTCATTCTAGTTTTACCTGGGAATACTCTGTTTTTCTTCCTGGTTCCTCAATGGATGTCAAAATGTCCCTTTGCAGGATCTCTGAAAAGGATTTTCCAACCTCGGTGAATCAAAAGAAGTTTTAACTTTTGTGAGGAGTTAATCACACATCACAAAACAGTTTCACATATAGCATCATTACTATTTTTACCTGGAAGATATTTGGTTTTTCCCGATTGACTTCAAAGGCCTCCCAAATGTCCTTTTACAGATCCTCCAAAAAGATGATTTCGCATTTCTCCTGAATGAAAAAAAGGTTTAAAACTTTGAGATGAATCAACTCGATCAACAAAGCAGTTTAAAAGATATCTTCCTCCAGTTTTATCTGAAGATACTCAGTTTTTCTTTGATTCACCTCAAATTGCTTTTTAGTATCTCTTCACATATTCTCCAAATATAAGAGTTTCCAATGTGCTAAATCAAAAGAAGTTTTACTCTGTGGGATGAATTTACACATCAAAAAAATTTTCAACAGACAGGTTCTTTCTAGTTTTTTGTTTGGATAGTCTCTTCTTACTCAAGGGCCTCAATGGGATCCCTACTGTCCCTTTGCAGACTCTCCAAACAGGGTGTTTCCAGCCTGCTGATTCAAAAGAATGGTTTAATTCTGGGAGATGAATTCACACATCACAAAGTAGTTTCACTGAAAGCACCTTTCTCATTTTTACCTGTGGATATTCATCTTTTCTTCATAGGCCTAAATGGGCTCTCAAATATACCTTTGCAAATTCTCCAAAAAGACTGTTTCCAAATCTGCTGAATCAAAAGAAAGGTTTAACTCTGTGAGAGGAATCTACACATCACAAAGCAGTTCCACAGATCGCTTCTTTCCAGTTTTTACCTGGAGATATTCAGTTATTCCCCAAACGCCTTAATGGACTTTCTAATGACCCTTTGCAGAACCTCCAAAAAGAGTGTTTCCAACCTCCTGAACAAAAGAAAGATTTAACTCTGTGAGATGAATCCACACAACACAAAGTAATTTCACAGATAGTTGCTTTCTAGTTATTATTTTGGGATATTGGGGTTTTCCCCAAGGGCCTCAATGGGTTCCCAACTGTCCCTTTACACATTCTCCAAAAAGAGCGTTTCCAAACTGGTGAATCAAAAGAAACTTTTAACACCCTGACATGAATCCACAAATCACAGAGCAGCTTCACAGATAGCTTAATTCTAGTTTTACCTGGTGATATTCTGTTTTCCCATTGGTCCTCAATAGACACCAAAATGTACCTTCACTGAATCTCCAAAACAATTTTCCAACCTGGTGAATCAAAAGAAAGGTTTAACTCTGTGAGGTTAATCCACACATCACAAAACAGTTTCACATATAGTATCATACTAGTTTTATCTGAAGACGTTTAGTTTTCCCCATAGGCTGCAAAGGACTCCCAAATGTTGCTTCATAGATTCTCCAAAAAGAATGTTTCTAATCTCTGGAATCAAAAGGTTTAACTCTATGAGGTGAATCCACACATAACAAATCAGTTTCACAATAGCTTCCTTCTAGTTTTTATCTGAAGATATTCGGTTTTACTTGATGGGTCACAAATTGCTCCCTAATATCTCTTTGCATATTCTCCAAAAGGAGTTTCCAATGTGCTGAATCAAAAGAAAGGCTTAACTCTGTGGGATGAATCCATGCATAAAAAAAAAAAAAAGTTCAATAGATTGCTTCTTTCTAGTTTTCATGTTTGGATTTTCTGTTTTTACACATGAGTCTCAATGGGCTCCGTAGTGTCCATTTGCAGATTCTCCAAAAAGAGTGATTCCAACCTGCTAATTCAAAAGAAAGGTTTAGCTCTGTGAGATGAATTCACACATCACAAAGCAGTTTCACTGAGCATCTTTCTAGTTTTTATATGGGGATATTGAGCTTTTCTTCAGAGGCCTAAATGGGCTCTCTGATGTACCTTGGCAGATACTCCAAAATGAATATTTCCAAACCTGCTGAACCAAAAGAAAGGTTTAACTCTGTGAGAGGAATCCATACATCACAAAGCAGTTTCAGAGATAGCAACTTTCTAGGTTTTACCTGGGATTATTCAGTTTTTCTCTATAGGCCTCATTGGGCTCCCAAATGTCCCTTTGCAGATTCTTCAAAAAGAGTGTTTCCAACCTGCTGAATCAAATGAAATGTTTATTTCCTTGAGATGAATCCACACATCACAAAGCAGGTTCTCGGATAGCTTCTTTCTAGTTTTTATCTGGAACTTTTCAGTTTTTCCCCATAGACATCAATGGGCTCCCAATATCCCATGGCAGATTTTCCAAAAAGTGTGTTTCCAACCTGCTGAATCAAAAAAAAGTTTTAACTCTGTAACATGCATCCAACCATCACAAAGCATTTTCACAGAGTGTTTCTTTCTAGGTTTTTCCTGGGAATATTCTGTTTTTCCCCATAGGCCTCAATTGGTTCCCAATGTCCATTCACAGATTCTCCAAAAAGTGTGTTTCCAACCTACTAACTTAAAAGAAAGGTTTAATTCTGTGGGATGAATCCACATATCACAAAGCAGAGTCACAGATAGCTTCTTTCTAGTTATTATCTGGGGATATTCTGGTTTTCCTTGTAGGCCTCAATGGGCTCCCAATGTCCATTCACAGATTCTCCCAAAAAGTGTGTTTCCAACCTGCTGAATTAAAAGAAAGGTTTAATTCTGTGAGATGATTGCACACATAACAAAGCAGATTGTCAAAGAGCTTCTTTGTAGTTTTTACCTGGGGATATTCAGCTTTTCCTTTCAGGTTTCAAAGGACTCCCAAATGTTCTTTTGCAGATTCTTTAAAAGAGGGTTTAGAACCTGCTGAATAAAAGAAATATTTAATTCTGTGAGATGAATCCAAACATCTCAAAGCAGTTTCCCAGATAGCTTCTTTCTACTTTTACCTTGGGACATTCTATTTTCCCCATAGGCCTCAATGGACTCCAAAATGTCCCTTGACATATTCTCCAAAAAGAGTGTTTCCAACCTCATGGACCAACAGAAAGGTTTCACTCTATGAGAGGAATCCACACATCACAAGGAAGTTTCACAGAAAGCTTTTCTAGTTTATCTTTAGGTATATTTCATTTTCCCCACAGGCCTCAAGGGTCTCCCAAAGAGTGTTTCTAACCTAGTGAATCAAACGAAACGTTTAACTCTGTAAGATGAACCCACACATCACCAAGAAGTTTCGTGGATAACTTCTATCTAGTTTTTATCTGGGGCTATCCTTTTTTTTCCCCATAGGCATCAATGGGTTCCCAATGTATCTTTGCAGATTCTCCAAAAGGAGAATATCCAACCTGTTGAATCAAAAGAAACTTTTAAGTCTGTGAGATTAACCCAGACATCACAAAGCAATTTGTACAGATAGCTTCATTCTAGTTTTTCCTGGGAATTTCAGTTTTTCTTCATAAAATACTAAGGGCTCCAAATATCCACTTGGGCAGATTCTTTAAAAAAGAGTGTTTAACAACCTTTTGTGCCAAAAAGAAAATTTTAATGCACTGAGATGAATCCACAAATGTTTTTCACAGATAGCTTCTTTCTGCCTTTTCCGAAGGATATTTTGTTTTTTCCCCATAGGTTTAAATGGGCCCCAAATGTCCCTTTGCAGATTCTTTAAAAGAGTGTTTCCAACCTACTGAATCAAAAAAGAAAAATGTTTAACTCTGTTAGATAAATCCACACATCACAAAGAAGTTTCACAAATAGTTTCTTTCCAGTTTTCTCCTGGGGATATTCGTTTTTTCCCCATAGTCCTCAATGGGCTTCCAAATATCCTTTTGTAGTTTCTCCAAAAACAGTTTTCTCAACCAGCTGAATCAAAAGAATGTTTTTAACTCTGTGAGATGAATCCACACATTACAAAGCAGTTTCACAGATACCTTATTTCTAGTTTTATCAGAGGATATTTAATTTTCCACATGGGCCTCAGTGGGTTCCTCAGGGTCCCTTCTCAGATTCTTCAAAACAGCGTTTCCAACCTGTTGAATCTAAAGAAATGTTTAAGCCTGTGTGATTAACCCAGACATCACAAAGTAGTTTCACAGACAGCTTCCTTCTATTTTTAATCTGAGGATATTCAATTTTTCCCCTTAGGACTCAATGGGCTCCAAAATATCCCTTCACAGATTCTCCAAAAAAAAGTGTTTCCAATCTGCTGAATCAAAAGAAAGGTTTAACTCTGCAAGATGTATCTACATATCACAAAGCACTTCCACAGATAGCTCTTTTTTAGTTTTTATCTGGGAATTTTGTGTTTTCCCCATCATCCTCAATGGGCTCCCAAATATAGCTTTGGACATTCACCAATATGAATGTAACAACCTGCTGAATCAATAGAGGTGTTTAATTATTTGACATGAATCCACATATTACAAAGCAGTTTCACAGATAGCTTCTTTCTATTTTTTACCTGGGGATATTCTATTTTCCCATAGACCTCAATGGTCTTCCAAGTGTCCCTTCACAGGTTCTCCAAAAGAGTTTTCCAAACCTGCTGAAATATAGGATGGTTTAATGCTGTGAGATGAATGCACACATCACAAAGCAGTTTCACAGATACCTTCTTTCTGGTATTATCTGGGGATATTCTGTTAGTAAAAATGGGTGTAAATGGGCTCCCAAATATCCTGTCGCACATTATACAAAAGAGTGTTTCCAATCTGATGAATCAAAGGAAATGTTTAACACTGTGAGATGAATCCACACATCAAAAAGCAGTTTCACGTATGCCTTCTTTCTACTGTTTACCTGGAAATATTCAGTTTTTCCTTATGAGCCTCAATGGGCTCGAAAATGTCCCTTTGCAGATTCTCAAAAAAGAATGCTTCCAAACTGCTGAATCAAAAGAAATGAGTACTTCCTTGAGATGAATGGACACATCACAAAGCAGTTCCACATATCACTTCTTTCTAGTTCTTACCTGTGGATATAAGGTTCTTCCCCATATGTTTCAATGGGCTCTGAAATGTCCCTTCACAGATTTTCCTAAAAGAGTGCTTCCAACCTGTTGAAACAAAGAAACGTTTATCTCTGTACGTTTATCTCTGTGAGACAAATCCACACACCAAAAAGCTCCGTTACAGATAGCTTCTTTCTAGTTTTACCTTGTGATGTTCAGTTTTCACTTTGGCCTCAATGGGCTCACAAATGTCCCTTCACAGATTCTACAAAAGAGTGTTTTCAACCTGCTGAATAAAAGAATGGTTTATCTTGGTGAGATGAATCCACACATTGCAACGTGGTTTCACAGATAGATTCTTTCTAGTTTTACCTGGAGATATATGATTTTCCCCATAGGCATCAATGGGCTTTCAAATGCTCCTTAGCACATTCTACAAAAAGAGTTTCCACACTGCTAAATCAAAACAAAGTTTTAATTCTGTGAAGTGAATCAACACATCATGAAACAGTTTCACAGATAGCTTCTTTCTAGTTTTTATCTGGGTATATTAGGTTTACCCCATGGGCCTCAATGGGTTCCCAAATATTGCTTCACAGAATCTCCAAAAAGAGTGCTTACAAACAGATGAATCAAAAGAAAAGTGAAACTCTGTGAGATGAATCCACACATCACGAAGCAGTTTCACAGATAGTTTCTTCCTGGTTTTACCTGGGGATATTCTGTTTTCCCTACAGACCTCAATGGGCTCCCAAATATCCCTTCTCAGATTCTCCAACAGGTATGTTTTTAACCTGCTCTGTCAAAAGAAAGGTTTAACTCTGTGAGATGAGTCAACACATTACAAAGAAGTTTCACGTACAGCTTCTTTCCAACTTTTATCTGGGGAGATTCTGTTTTTCTGCTAGGCCTCAAAGGACTCCAAAATATCCCTTCATAGTTTCTCCAAAAAAAAAGTGTTTCCATTTTGCTGAATGAAATCAATGGATTAACCCTGTGAGATGAATCCAGACCTCAAAAGCTTTTCACAGATAGCTTCTTTCTAGTTTTGTCTTTGGATATTCTATTTTTCCCAGTAAGGCACAGTTGGCTCCCAAATGTCCCTTCATAGATTCTCCAGAAAAAGTGTTTCCTGTTGGCAAAACCAGCCCCACACCACCCATCAGGTACTCCGAGTATGCTGGAGACAAAAGAGTTAGAAAGAGACAGAATGAGCATTTCAAAGTGGGTCCAGTGTACAGGAGCTTCAGAGACTTGCTCATGATACACAGTTCTCAGGCTCCACCCAACTCAATGATTTACAAGTGCCATGTACTTAGGGCAGATGGGAGGGAGAGGAAGGGATGAGGAAAAGGATTAATCAGTGAAGGAAAATTCATGAGTCATTTGATAAGATGTATACCAGTGGCAGTTTCTGTTAATTTCCTTGAGCAAAGGCATATGTCTAAACTACTTAATGTCTTTAACTTATCGGGACTGAGACAGGTGGTAGCAGGTTTCAGAAGGAGTCACAATGTTTGACCATACTCTTTGCTTCAAGGGAATGCTATTTTTCTGAGGACCCTGTGTAATGCTGCTGAGGGGTTATGTTCTTGGGGGATGAAGATGTGATGGCCATAAGGAGACTTTTCTCCTCAGAAACCACCCATGGCTTCCCACGGATGTCTCGTACACAGGGCAGATCAACAGATATGGCACCCCAGAAATTCTCTTTCCCAAATGTCCCCCTTTTTGTCTTTATAAATGTTTTTCATTGATAACCACCAGTGCAATCACGGCTCATTCATGGTATCTAGCTTCTCTCTCAAGGCACTGTCTGCATCTGTAGACTAAAAACAAACAGCATAAACAGAGAGAAACCAAATTAAAAATTTTAATTGTTGATCCACCTATGGTTTTAATCCATTTTAAATGATTGGTATTAGAAGGTCATCAGCAGCTCCAGCAAGAATATCAGTTCCAGGCAAGAGGCTGAGATGAGCCTGAGATGACACAAAAACTTGTGTTTTTTTTTTTTTCAGTTTAGCAATATCTAGTATTAAATTATCTTATTTTCCTTTAGGTGATGTCTAGTCATCTCCCAATTATGTTCAGCAGCATTATAAGAGCTAAGAGTAATACAAAAATCAGAAGTTTTCTAAACACACTGCATGTGAACTCTATGCTCCAAGCTCGTAAACTGATCTTCCATCCAAATTACTATTTGACGGAGATCACTATTTTGATTTGCTAATTTTTTATCTATTTGGCTTTGGGAATCCCAAAGCTTAGATGAATTTCTCTGCCAGCTATCCACGAGGTCCACACTTTGAATAGAAGTGTGCAAAGCAAAACCACAAGCAGCAGCAGTAGCTGTGACAGATCTAAGGCCCATGATCACAGCTATTAAAGTAAATGTGAATCTCTTTGATCTATTAAGTATTTCTTTTAGTACTTCAGTGATAATACGTATGGAGGGAGAGGCCTTCCAAGGTCTGTTGAGGTAAAAAGGTATCCAGACTCCTTCTCTGGTCCTAACCAGTAAAACGCTATTATCTTTATTAAAGGTAGAATTAATGCACGTAAAAAGACGACAGTTGAAGCATAATATAGTTTGAGTAGAGTAAGATATTAATTTTTTCCACTGCCAAATAAAATGAGGTTTAACACAACTCTGCAGTGGGACCATCTGATTAGAAGTCATGGCTACAACAAATCGAAGTTTTTACTATGGTTCTCTGTTCTATATTTCTCTTTCCAAATCTGAACTGGGGTTTGAGCTATCATTAATTTCCACAATTTTGGATGTTCTGGGATTCTAATTGGAACAAAGATTTCTGGGCTTGAGGAGCCATATGGTTCTTCTCCCACTTAAAAGGGTATTTTTTTTTCAATTATTCTATATAATTTTGGTGCATTATTTGGGTAGTCATTTGCAAAGGAGTCTCTCTACAATCTTCGTGCTGTCCAGTACAATTTACTGCAAAGTGTCCCCGAGGGGCCCAATCAATGACGATTCCATAGGGATTATTTTGCAGTACAGCAGCACTGTTTGCAATACAATCTTCCCGTGTTAGCAACTCTAGCTTTCAAGACCATTTGGTGGCCTGCCTAAGGCAGGACTTCTTATTAGGTTTAAATTTATTAATCTGGCAATATGTCATAACATAGCCACGCTTTAAGTATTTAACAGTGTCCAAAGATTGAAATGTTCTTTCACTGATTGTATGAATAGAGGCTTTTGATTCGCTTTGTGCAGGGACATAAACCATTCAACTTTGTTTGTCATCATTTAAACATCCTGCTCCCAGCCCCAGGAAGATGAGAGGAAAGCGTTAACCAATGGAAATATACATTAACATTCCTTCCTTCTCTGGTTGGGTAGGACCTTGGTTATCTATTGGTACAGGCATCCAGACACTATTATTAGCATAAAACACAACTGGGGAATCTAAACATCTAACAGGCCTAATCAGTGGTTTGAATGGAATGTAGGCCCAGTAAGTGTAATTTTGATCTAACTTTCCTTTAATAGGTCTAACTGCTGCCTGACATTCTATACTAGCATTTTTGTAAGCAAGCAGCTGAACAATCAATTTCCTGGCATGATAATCTGAAATGTTCCTTTGAGCCACGTCTTCCAAATGGGCGATAAAATCTGGATAAGGCTCCCTTGGAACCTACTGAACTGAATTAAAAGAAGGATAAGTAGTACCAGGGTCATGAATTTTGTCCCACCTCTTAGACATATAGTTCTTTTCTTTTTTTTTTTTTTTTTTTTTATTATACTTTAAGTTCTAGGGTACATGTGCACAACGTACAAGTTTGTTACTTATATATACATGTGACATGTTGGTGTGCTGCACCCATTAACTCGTCATTTACATTAGGTATATCTCCTAATGCTATCCCTCCTCCCTCCCCCCACCCCACAACAGGCCCCAGTGTGTGATTTCCCTTTTGTGTGTCCAAGCGTTCTTATTGTTCAATTCCCACCTATACGTGAGAACATGCAGTGTTTGGTTTTCAGTTCTTGTGGTAGTTTGCTGAGAATGATGGTTTCCAGCTGCATCCATGTCCCTACAAAAGACATGAACTCATTCTTTTTTATGGCTGCATAGTATTCCATGGTGTATATGTGCCACATTTTCTTAATCCAGTCTGTCA
>NW_016803271.1:314255-322068 GCF_001698545.2 Rhinopithecus bieti | reverse complement strand
GCATTGTAGTATAGTTTGAAGTCAGGTAGCGTGATGCCTCCAGCTTTGTTCTTTTGACTTAGGATTGTCTTGGCAATGCGGGCTCTTTTTTGGTTCCATATGAACTTTGAAGCAGTTTTTTCCAATTCTGTGAAGAAACTCATTGGTAGCTTGATGGGGATGGCATTGAATCTATAAATAACCTTGGGCAGTATGGCCATTTCCACGATATTGATTCTTCCTATCCATGAGCATGGTATGTTCTTCCATTTGTTTGTGTCCTCTTTTATTTCACTGAGCAGTGGTTTGTAGTTCTCCATGAAGAGGTCCTTCACATCCCTTGTAAGTTGGATTCCTAAGTATTTTATTCTCCTTGAAGCAATTGTGAATGCGAGTTTACTCATGATTTGGTTCTCTGTTTGTCTGTTATTGGTGTAGAAGAATGCTTGTGATTTTTGCACATTGATTTTGTATCCTGAGACTTCGCTGAAGTAGCTTATCAGCTTAAGGAGATTTTGGGCTGAGACAATGGTGTTTTCTAAATAAACAATCACGTCATCTGAAAACAGGAACAATTTGACTTCTTCTTTTCCTAACTGAATACCCTTTATTTCTATCTCTTGCCTGATTGCCCTGGCCAGAACTTTCAGCACTGTGTTGAACAGGAGTGGTGAGAGAGGGTATCCCTGTCTTGTACAACTTTTCAAGGGTAATGCTTCCAGTTTTTGCCCATTCAGTATGATATTAGCTGTGGGTTTGTCATAAATAGCTCTTATTATTTTGAGATATGCTCCATCAATACAGAATTTGTTAAGAATTTTTGTCATGAAGGGCTGTTGAATTTTGTCAAAGGCCTTTTCCGCATTTATGGAGATAATCATGTGGTTTTTGTCTTTGGTTCTGTTTATATGCTGGATTATGTTTACTGACTTGTGTATTTTGAACCAGCCTTGCATCGCAGGAATGAAGCCCACTTGATCATGGTGGATAAACTTTTTTGATGTGCTACTGGATTCGGTTTGCCAGTATTTTATTGAGGATTTTTGCATCAATGTTCATCAGGGATACTGGTCTAAAATTCTCTTTTTTGTTGAGTCTCTGTCAGGCTTCGGTATCAGGATGATATTGGCCTCATAAAATGAGTTAGGGAGGATTTCCTTTTTCTCTATTTATTGGAATAATTTCAGAAGGAGTGGTACCAGCTACTCCTTGTACCTCTGGTAGAATTCGGCCGTGAATCCTAATGGTCCTGGACTTTCTCTGGTTGGTAGGCTCTTAATTATTGCCTCAATTTCAGAGCCTGCTCTTGATCTATTCAGGGATTCAGCTTCTTCCTGGTTTAGTCTTGGGAGAGTGTATGTGTGCAGGAATTTATCCATTTCTTCTAGGTTTTTTAGTTTATTTGTATAGAGGTTTTTATAGTGTTCTCTGATGATAGTTTGTGTTTCTGTGGGATCGGTGGTGATATCCCCTTTATCATTTTTTATTGCATCTATTTGATTCTTCTCTCTTTTCTTCTTTATTAGTCTTGTTAGTGGTCTATCAATTTTGTTGATCTTTTCAAAAAAACAGCTCCTGGATTCATTGATTTTTTCGAAGGGTTTTTTGTGTCTCCATCTCCTACAGTTCTGCTCTGATCTTAGCTATTTCTTGCCTTCTGCTAGTTTTTGAATGTATTTGCTCTTGCTTCTGTAGTTCTTTTAATTGTGATGTTAGAGTGTGAATTTTAGATCTTTCCAGCTTTCTCTTGTGGGCATTCAGTGCTATAAATTTCCCTCTAAACACGGCTTTAAATGTGTCCCAGAGATTCTGGTATGTTGTATATTTGCTCTAATTGGTTTCAAAGAACATCTTCATTTCTGCCTTCATTTTCATTATGTATCCAGTAGTCATTCAGGAACACGTTGTTCAGTTTCCATGTAGTTGAGCAGTTTTGATTGAGTTTCCTAATCCTGAGTTCCAGTTTGATGCACTATGGTCTCAGAGACCACGGTGTTGTAATTTCTGTTCTTTTACATTTGCTGAGTGGTGCTTTATTTACAACTATATGGTCAATATTGGAATAAGTGCAATGTGGTGCTGAGAAGAATGTATATTCTGTTGATTTGGGGTGGAGAGTTCTGTAGATGTCTATTAGATCTCCTTGGTGCACAGCTGAATTCAATTCCTGGATATCCTTGTAAACTTTCTGTCTCGTTAATCTGTCTAATGTTGACAGTGGGGTGATAAAGTCTCCGATTACTATCGCGTGGGAGTCTAAGTCTATTTGTAAGTCTCTAAGGACTTGCTTTATGAATCTAGGTGTTCCTGTATTGAGTTCATATATATTTAGGATAGTTAGCATTTTTTGTTGAATTGATTCCTTCACCATTATGTAATGGCCGTCTTTGTCTCTTTTGATCTTTGTTGGTTTAAAGTCTCTTTTGTCAGAGACTAGGATTGCAACCCCTGCCGTTTTTTGTTTTCCATTTGCTTGGTAGATCTTCCTCCATCCCTTTATTTTCAGCCTATGTGTGTCTCTGCACGTGAGATGGGTCTTCTGAATACACCACACTGGTGGGTCTTGATCTATCCAATTTGCCAGTCTCTGTCATTTAATTGGAACATTTAGCCCATTTACATTTAAGGTTAATATTGTTATGTGTGAACTTGATCCTGTCATTATGATGTCAGCTGATTATTTTGTTCATTGGTTCATGCAGTTTCTTCCTAGCATCAATGGTCTTTATATTTTGACATGTTTTTCCAGTGGCTGGTACCGGTTGTTCCTTTCCATGTTTAGTCTTCCTTCAGGAACTCTTGTAGTGCAGACATGGGGGTGACAAAATCTCTCAGCATTTTCTTGTCTGTAAAGGATTTTATTTCTCCTTCACTTATGAAACTTATTTTGGTTGGATATGAAATTCTGGGTAGAAAATTCTTTTCTTTAAGAATGTTGAGTATAGGACCCCGCTCTCATCTGGCTTGTAGATTTTCTGCCAAGAGATGCGCTGTTAGTCTGATGGGCTTCCCTTTGTTATTAACCCGACTTTTTTCTCTGGCTGCCCTTAACTTTTTTTCTTCTTTTTCAACTTTGGTGAATGTGACAATTATGTTTCTTCGAGTTGCTCTTCTTGAGGAGTGTTTTCGTGTCATTCTTTGTATTTCCTGAATTTGAATGTTGGCCTGCCTTGCTAGGTTGGGGAAGTTCTCCTGGACAATATCCTGCAGAGTATTTTCCAACTTGGTTCCATTCTCCTCGTCACTTTAAGGTACACCAATCAGACGTAGATTTGATCTTTTCACATGGTTGATACCATTTTTTCCAGTTGATCGAGTCAGTTACTGAAGCTTGTGCATTTGTCACGTAGTTCTCATGTCATGGTTTTCATCTCTGTCAGTTCATTTAAGGACTTCTCTGCATTGGTTATTCTAGTTATCCATTTGCCAAATATTTTTTCAAGGTTTTAGTTTCTTTGCACTGGGTTCGTAATTCCTCCTTTAGCTTGGAGAATTTTGATTGTCTGAAGTCTTCTTCTCTCAACTCGTCATAGTCATTCTCTGTGCTATTTTGTTCCATTGCTGGCGAGGAGCTGTGTTCTTTTGAAGGGGGAGAGGCACTCTGATTTTTAGAATTTCCATCTTTTCTGTACTGCTTTTCCCCTCTTTGTGGTTTTATCTGCCTTTGGTCTTTGATGATGGTGACGTACAGATGGGGTTTTGGTGTGGATGTCCTTTCTGTTTGTTATTTTTCCTTTGGAGAGTCAGGACCCTCAGGTGCAGGTCTATTGGAGTTTGCTGGAGGTCCACTCCAGATCCTCTTTGCCCCGGTATCAGCAGCAGAGGTTGCAGAAGAGTGAATATTTCTGAACAGCAAAGGTTGCTGTCTGATCATTCCTCTGGAAACTTCATCTCAGAGGCGTACCTGTCTGTGTGAGGTGTGAGGTGTCAGTCTGCCCCTAGCGTGGAATGTCTCCCAGTTAGGCTACTCGGGGGTCAGGGACCCACTTGAGCAGACAGTCTGTCCATTCTCAGATCTCAGACTCCGTGATGGGAAAACCACAACTCTCTTCAAAGCTGTCAGACAGGGACATTTACATCTGCAGAGGTTTCTGCTGCCTTTTATTTGGCTATGCTCTGTCCCCAGAGGTGGAGTCTACAGAAGCAGGCAGGCCTCCTTGAGCTCCGATGGGCTCCACCCAGTTTGAACTTCCACTTTGTTTACCTACTTAAGCATTAGCAATGGCGGGCTTCCCTCCCCCAGCCTCACTGACACCTTGCAGCTAGATCTCAGATTGTTGTGCTAGCAATGAGGGAGGTCCCATGGGTGTAGGACCTTCCAAGCTAGGCAGAGGGATATAATCTCCTGGTGTGTCATTTGCTAAGACCCTTGATAAAGTGCATTATTAGGGTGGGAGTGACCCAATTTTCCAGGTGTTGTGTGTCATGATTTCCCTTGGCTAGGAAAGGGAATTCCCTTCCCCCTTGTACTTCCCAGGTGAGCCAAAGCCTCTCCTGCTTTGGCTCTCACTTGTTGGGCTGCACCCACTGTCCTGCACTAACTGTCCAACATGCCCCAGTGAGATGAACCCAGTACCTCATTTGGAAATGCAGAAATCACCCATCTTCTGTGTCGCTTACCCTGGTAACTGGAGGCTGGAGCTGTTCCTATTCGGCCATCTAGGCGCTAGATTGAGCATATAGTTCTGAGCTGATCAACAGACTTATCACCCATTAGCATCTGTTGAGTTAGTGTACTCCATGCCGGTCCGAATACAAGCAATTGATCAGATGTGATATTAACAGGAGGTTGGGTTTGAGCATTTCTGCATGCCTGGTTTATTGCTTCATCTGTCCATCAGGTTTTAAATTGGAGAAATTGAGAGGGGGACAGGGTGGATCGGGCATTAAACATCCACTATAAGCCACAGATAATACGGTAATAAGAAAGGAACATAAGGAGAATTTGGCCCATATTGTCCACTTGTTTGCTTAAACTCTTCAATATTTTAAAAGAAAATGGCTCCCAGTGTACTTGAGCATGTTCTCTGGACTCCTCAGCAGGCAAATGATTAATGGAAACTGCCAAGCATCCTAATCCCCCATTTCTCATGCCTGGTGCATGGATGCCTGGATTTTCCCTGTGCCATAATTTGTATTTGGACTGGCTCACAGCATTCCTCTACCATAATTAGCAGGTGGACAAGCCTGAATTATTCTCTCATGATAATTGCTTGTTGGGAAAGACTGAAGCTTCCCTTTGCCATAGTTAATAGCGGGGTGTGCTACATTGGGAGTGGCAAGCTGTGTATCAAGATCCCTTTCCAAAACTTCATAAGGCTGAGGCATGGGTGGCCATTCCAGACCTTCTGCCAAGGATGCAGTAGGAGGTACTGTTTCTGCATTAAGTGGGACTGTTTCTTTCATACGTTTTTGGAGGTTAGCATAAATAGCTTCTCATTTCTCCCCCTTTTTTAAGCTAGACTGTCATGGTTCACTTTGTTGATCCTCAGAATCCTGATTATTAAACTTTTCTATGTCATCCTGAAACTCCTCCTCCTCACCTCACTGTGGTAGGGATCCAGTGCTGTTTTAATTGCTGGCCACACAGACCAAGTGGAGAAGGGAATATCTTGGCCCTCTTGTTGTGCTCATTTTAAGTCTGATCCAACCCTGTCCCAATATTTTACATTCATGGTTCCATATTCCGGAAACGAAGGAGAATACTTTTCTATGAGGTGGAACAAGGATGTGAGATTTTTGGGTACTCACAATTACCCATCTGTTGCACAATAACTGCTCCACAAGGCTTAAGTAAATAACAAACTTACTCTCAGCCTGACCCATATTTTCCCCAGGTTACTCTGTAATTCTCTGAGCAACCTACTTACCCAAAAACCTGAAGTGGAAACGTACTCAAGAATCCTTCATTAGTCGTGCTCCACTTTCCAAGTTCTGGTAATTCTTCACCAGATTATTTGTTGAGACTCCAGGGAGATCCATGTTGGGTGCCAGATGTTTGGAAATCCAGCCCCACACCACCCAGCAGGTACCCTGACTCTGGCAGAGACCAAAGAGTTAGAAAGAGACAGAATAAGCATTTAAAAGGCGGGTCCAGGGGACAAAGCAACAGAGGCTTACTCATGACCCAGAGTTCTCAGGTTTTGCCCAATTTATTGATTTACAAGCTCTTGTTTGGACCCAGAGAAAGATGGCCGAGTAGGAACGGCTCCAGTCTCTAGCTCCCAGTGCGAGCAACACAGAAGACGGCTGATATCTGCATTTTCAACTGAGGTACCGGATTTATCTCACTGGGGAGTGCCAGACAATCATTTCTGGTCAGCTGGTGCAGCCCAACCAATGAGAGCTGAAGCAGGGTGAGGTATCACCTCACTTGGGAGGTGCAAGAGAGAAGGGAATCCCTTTTCCTAGCCAGGGGAACTGAGACACACACCACCTGGAAAATGGGGTAACTTCCACCCTAATACTGAACTTTACCAAGGGTCTTAGCAAATGGCATACGAGGAGATTATATTCCACACCTGGCTGGGAGGGTACCATGCCCACGGAGCCTCCCTCATTGCTAGCACAGCAGTCTGCAATCTAACTGCAAGGCAGCAGCAAGCCTGGGGGAGGGGCGCCCACCATTGCTGAGGCTTAAGTAGGTAAACAAAGCTGCCAGGAAGCTCGAACAGGGTGGAGCCCACAGCAGCTCAAGGAGGCCTACTTGTCTCCGCAGACTCCACCTCTGGAGACAGGGCATAGCTAAACAAAAGCAGCAATAACCTCTTCAGAGGAAAATGTCCCTGTCTGACAGCTTTGAAGAGAACAATGGATCTCCCAACACAGAGGTTGAGATCTGAGAATGTACAGACTGCCTGCTCAAGTGGGTCCCTGACCCCTGAGTAGCCTAACTGGGAGACATCCCCCACTAGGTGCAGACCGACATCACACACTTCACACGGTGGGATACACCTCTGACACGAAGCTTCCAGAGCAAGAATCAGACAGGAACACTCGTTGTTCAGCCATATTTCATCTTCTGCAGCCTCTGCTGCTGATACCCAGGCAAACAGGGTCTGGAGTGGACCTCAAGCAATCTCCAAGAGACCAACAGCTGAGGGTCCTGACTGTTAGAAGGAAAACTAACAAACGGAATGGACCCAATTAAAAGACACAGACTGGCAAATTGGATAAAGAGTGATGACCCATCAGTTTGCTGCATTCAGGAGACCCGGCTCACACGTAGAGACACACATAGGCTGAAAATAAAGGGATGGAGGAAGATATACCAAGCAAATGGAGAACAAAAAACAGCAGGGGTTGCAATCCTAGTCTCTGATAAAACAGACTTTAAACCATCAAAGATCAAAAGAGACAAAGAAGGACATTACATAATGGTAGAGCGATCAATTCAACAGGAAGAGCTAACTATCCTAAATACATATGCACTCAATACAGGAGCATGCAGATTCATAAAGCAAGTCCTTAGAGACTTACAAAGAGATTTATACTCCCATACAATAATAATGGGAGACTTCAACACCCCACTGTCAACATTAGACAGATCAACAAGACAGAAAGTTTACAAGGATAGCCAGGAATTGAACTCAACTGCACCAAGCGGGCCTAATAGACATCTACAGAACTCTCCACCCCAAATCAACCGAATATACATTCTTCTCAGTACCACATCGCACTTACTCCGAAATTGAGCACATAATTGGAAGTAACGCACTCCTCAGCAAATGTACAAGAACAGAAATTATAACAAACTGTCTCTCAGACCACAGTGCAATCAAACTGGAACTCAGGACTAAGAAACTCAATCAAAACCGCTCAACTACATGGAAAC
>NW_016803271.1:309148-311784 GCF_001698545.2 Rhinopithecus bieti | reverse complement strand
AGCCAACAGACACATGAAAAAATGCTCATCATCACTCGCCATCAGAGAAATGCAAGTCAATACCACAATGAGATACCATCTCACACCAGTTAGAATGGCAATCATTAAAAAATCAGGAAACAACAGGTGCTGGAGAGGATGTGGAGACACAGGAACACTTTTACACTGTTGGTGGGATTGTAAACTGGTTCAACCATTGTGGAAAACAGTGTGGCGATTCCTCAAGGATCTAGAACTAGGAATACCATATGACCCAGCCATCCCATTACTGGGTATACACCCAAAAGATTATAAATCATGCTGCTGTAAAGTCACTTGCACACGTATGTTTATTGTGGCAGTATTCACAATAGCAAAGACTTAGAATCAACCCAAATGTCTGTCAATGACAGACTGGATTAAGAAAATGTGACACATATGCACCATGGAATACTATGCAGCCATTAAAAGGGATGAGGTTGTGTCCTTTGTAGGGACATGGATACAGCTGGAAACCATCATTCTCAGCAATCTATTGCAAGAACAGAAAACCAAATACCGCCTGTTCTCGCTCATAGGTGGGAACTGAACAATTAGATCACTTAGACTCGGGAAGGGGAACATGACACACCGGGGCCTATTATGGGGAGGGGAGATGAGAGAGGGATGGCATTGGGAGTTATACCTGATGGAAATGACGAGTTGATGGCTGCTGACGAGTTGATGGGTGCAGCATACTAACATGGCACAAGTATACATATGTAACAAACCTGCACGTTTTGCACATGTACCCTAGAACTTAAAGTATAATAATAATAATAATAAAGCTCTTGTTCTTATGACTGATTGGACGAGGAGAAAGGAATGAGGAAAAGGATTAACCAGTGAAGAACTGAGTCATTTGGTAAGATGTATAGCAGTAGTGTTTTCTGTGAATTTCCTTGAAGAGAGGCTTGTGTCTGAACTACTTAAGATCTTTAATTTATTGGGACTGAAACAGGTGGGGTGGATTTCAGGAGGAGACAAGATGTTAGATTATACTCCACTGCTTCAAGAGAATGTTAGCTCCCCGAGTAACCTGTGGAATGCCACTGAGGGTTTATGCTGTTAGGCCATAAAAACATGAAGCCAATAAGGAGACTTTTCTCCTCAGAGGTCTCCCATGGTTCCCCATGGGTATCTCACATGGGGAACCAATTCAGCTGGCACCCCAGAAACTCTCTTTCCCACATTTCTAACCTGATAAATCAAAAGAAAGGTTTAACTCGGTGAAATGAATCCACAAAACAGTTTCACAGACAGCTTCTTTCTAGTTTCTTCTAGAGATATCTTTTTCCACCTGGACCTCGATTGGCTCCAAAATCTTCCTTCACAGAATCTCAAAAAGTGCATTTCCAACCTACAGAATGAAAAGAAATTTTGTCTCTGTTAAATGAATCCACATATCTCAAAGCAGTTTCACACATAGCTTCTTTCTGGTTTTATATTGGGATATTCAGTTTTCCACATGGGCCTCAATGGGCTCCCAAATGTCACTTCACACATTTTCAAAAAGAGTGTTTCTCACATGCAAAATCAGAAGCAACGTTTAACTGTGAGATGAATCTACACATCACAAAGCAGTTTCAGATACCTTCTTTCTAGTTTTTACCTGAAAATATTTGTTTCTTCCAATGGGCTTAAATGGATACCCAAATGTCCCTTCACAGATTCTCCAAAAAGAGTGTTTCCAACCTACTGAAGCACACCAACATGGCATAAGTATACATATGTAACAAACCTGCACGTTATGCACATGTACCCTAGAACTTAAAGTATAATAATAAAAAAAAAAAGAGAGATGTTTAACTCTGTGAGATGAATCCACACATCGCAAAGCAGTTTCACAGATTGCTTCTTTCTAGTTTTTACCTGGGGATATTTGGGTTTTCCACATGGGCCTCAGTGGCCTTTCAAATGTCCCTTCACAGATTCTCCAAATAGAGTGTTTCTAACCTACTCAATAAAAAGAAACGTTTAAGTCTGTGAGATGAATTCATACATGACAAACAGTTTTACATATAGATTGTTTACAGTTTTAACTTGGTGATATTCAGTTTTTCCCTATGGGCTGCAATGGGCACCCAAATATCCCTACACAGATTTTCCAAAAAGAGTGTTTCCATTCTGCTGAATCAAAAGACAGCTTAACTCTGTGACATGAATCCGCACATCACAAAGCAGCTGCACAGAGAGCTTTTCTAGTTTTATCTAGGGATACTCAGTTTTTCCTGTGGACTTCAATGGGTTCCCAAATATCACTTTGCAGATCCTCCAAAAAGTTTGCTTCTAACCTGCTGAATCAAAAGAAATATTTAACTTGGTGAGATGAACCCGTACATTACATAGCAGTTTCACATTTAGGTTCTTTCAAGTTTTTACCTGGCAATATTTTGTTA
Source organism: Rhinopithecus bieti (assembly GCF_001698545.2). NCBI lineage: Eukaryota > Metazoa > Chordata > Mammalia > Primates > Cercopithecidae > Rhinopithecus > Rhinopithecus bieti. Next base: position 309,367 of record NW_016803271.1, on the reverse strand, counting down.
TTCCTTATAGGCCTCAAAGGGCTCCCAAATGTCACTTTGCAGACTCTCCAAAAAGAGTGTTTTCAACCTGCTGAATCAAAAGAAGGATTTAATTTTGTGAGATGAATCCACACATCACAAATCAGTTTCATAAGTAGCGTTTTTCTGATTTTACCTGAAGATATTCAGTTTTTCCCCATGGGCCTTAATGAACTCCCAAATGTTTTTTCACAGGTACTT
>NW_016803271.1:302880-308329 GCF_001698545.2 Rhinopithecus bieti | reverse complement strand
AAAAACAGTGTTTCCAACCTGCTAAATCAAAAGAAAGGTTTAACTCTTCAAGATGAATCCACACATCACAAAGTAGTTTCACAGGCAGTTTATTTCCAGTTTTATCTGGGGATATTCGATTTTCTTCACAGACCTAAATGGGCTTCCACTTGTCCATTTGCAGAAATGTCAAGAAGAGTGTTTCCACCTGCTGAATCAAAAGAAAGTTTTAACTCTGTGAGGTGAATCTACAAACCACAAAGCAGTTTCCAAGATAGCTTCTTTCTAGTTTTTCCTTGTGGATATTTAGTTTTCCCCATGGGTCCCAATGAGCTGCCAAATGTCACATCACAGATTCTCCAGAAAGAATGTTTCCAATTTTCTGAATCAAAAGAACAGTTTTAATTGTGTGAGATGAATCCACTCATCACAAAGCAATTTTACAGTTAGGTTCTTCCAAGTTTTTCCTGGAGATATTCAGATCATCCCCATGAGCCCAATGAGCTCCCAAATGTCCCTTCATAGATTCTCCAAAGAGAGATTTTCCATACTGCTGAATCAAAAGAAAGGTTTAATTCTATGATATGTATGCACACATCACTAAGCCGTTTCACAGAGAGCTTCTTTCTAGTTGTTACATAGGGATACCTGGTTTTCCTAATTAGCTTCAATGGGCCCCAAATATCCCATCAGAGATTCTCCAAAAAGCGTGCTTCCAACCTGCTGAATCAAAAGAAAGGTTTAACTGTGTGAGACGAATCCACATATAAAAATGCAGTTTTACAGAAAATTTCCTTCTAATTTTTATCTAGGGATATTTGTATTTTCCTCATGGGACTCAATGTGATCCAGAACGTCCCTTCATAGATTCTACAAAGAGAGTGATTCCAACCTGCTGAATCAAAAGAAAGCTTCAAATCTGTTAGCGAATACACTTCACAAAGCAGTTTCCCTGATAGTTTGTTTCTAGTTTTTATATGTGGATATTCTCTTTCTCTCCATGGGCCTCAATGGGCTCCCAAGTATTTCTTCACAAATTTTCCAAAAAGAGTGTTTCCAAAATGCTGAATCAAAGAAAGGTTTAAGTCCGTGAGATAAATCCACACATCACAAATCAGTTTAACAAATATCTTCTTTCTAGTTTTAACCTGAAGATATTCAGTTTTTTTCCATGGGCCTCAATGACCTTCCAAATGTTTCTTTACAGATTCTCCTAAAAGAGGGTTTCCAACCTGCTCAATCAAAAGAAAGTTTTAACTCTGTGTCATGAATCCACACATCACAAAGCAGTTTGACAGATAGCTTCTTTCTTGCTTTTATCTGGGGTTATTCAGTTTTCCTCATGGGCCTCAATTGGCTTCCAAATACCCCTTCACAGATTCTACAAAAGCGTGTAATTACCTGCTGAATCAAAAGAAAGGGTTAACTCTGTGAGATGAATCCACACACCACAAAGCAGTTTCACAGATAGCGTCTTTTTAGTTTTCCCTGGGGCACGTTCAGATTTTCCCCTTTGGTCTCAATAGTCTCTCAAATGTCCCTTCGTTGATTCTCCAAAAAGAGTGTTTCCAACCTACTGAATCAAAAGAAAGGTTTAACTCTGAGAGAATAATTCACACATCACAAATCAGTTTTACAGATAGCTTCCTTGTATTTTTTATCTAGGGATATTTGTTTTTTTCCCATGGGCCTTAATGGGCTCTCAAATGTCCTTTTGCAGGTTCTCCAAAAGAATGTTTCCTACCTGCCGAATAAAAACAAATTTTTCACTCTGTGAGATGAATCCACATATCACAAAGCAGTTTCACAAATAGTTTCTCTGTAGGTTTTTTTCTGGAAATATTTGGTTATTCACCATGGACCTCAATGGGCTTCCAAATGTTTCTTCACTGATTCTTCTAAAAGACTGTTTTCAATCTACTGAATCAAAAGAAACATTTAACTCTATGAGATGAATGTTCATATTACAAAGCAATTTCACAGATAGTTTTTTTTTAGTTTTTACCTGGGGATATTCAGTTTTTTCCCATGGACCTCTATGGGATCCCAAATATTTATTGGCATATTTTCAACCTCCTGGATCAAAATAAAGTTTCAACACTGAGATGAATCCACACCTCACAAAGCAGTTTCACAGATAGTTTCTTTTTTGTTTTTACCTGGGGATTTTTATTTTTTTTCCAATGGACCTCAATGGGCTCCCAAGTGTTCCTTCAGAGATTCTCCAAAAAAAGCCTTTCCAACTGGCTGACACCAAAAATGTTTTAACTCTGTGAGAGGAATCCACACATCACAGAGCAGTTTCACAGGTAGCTTCTTTATAGCTTTTACCTGGGAATATTCTGTTTCTGCTCACGGGCTTCAGTGGGCTCCAAAATGTGCCTTCACAGATTCTTTAAAAAGAGTGTTCCCAGTCTAAAGAAAAACAAGAATCGTTTATCTCTGTGAGATAAATCCACACATCCCACAGCAGTTTTAAAGATAGCTTCTTTCCAGTTTTAACCTGGGCATATTTGGTTTTTCCTATCATCCTCATTGGGCTCCCAGATTTCTCTTTGCAGATTCTACAAAAATACCATTTCCATCCTTCTGAATCAAAAGAAAGGTTTAACTCTGTGACATGAATCGACACATCACAAGGCCATTTCACAGATGGCTTCTTTCTAGTTTTACTGGGGATAGTTGGTTTTCCCCATAGGTCTCAACTGGCTCCCAAATGTCCCTTCAAAGATACTTCAGAAAGAGTGTTTCCAATCTATTGAATAAAAGAATGGTTTAACTCTGTGAGATGCATCCACACATCACAATGCAGTTTCACAAATAGTTTCTTCCTAGTTTTTATATTCATATAATCTGTTTTACCCGATAAGCCTCAATGGCTTTCAACATTTTTTGGCAGATTCTCCAAAAAGTGTTTTTTTCAAACCTACTGAATCAAATGTAAGGTTTAATTCTGTGAGATGAATTCACACATCACAAAGCAGTTTCACAGATAGCTTCTTTCGAGTTTTTATCTGGAGATATTTGTTTTTTTCTGCAAGGACCTCAATGGACTCTTCAGTGTCCTATCACACATTCTCCAAAAGAATGTTTTATCCTGCTGAATAAAAGAAATGTTCAACTCTGTGAGATGAATTTACCTGTCACAGAGCAGTTTCACATATAGCTTCTTTCTAGTTTTATCTGGAGATATTCGGTTTCTCCTCATAGGCCACAATGGGCCCCCAATGTACCTTGACAGATCCTCCAAATATAATGTTTCTAACCTGTTGAATAAAAAGAAACGTTTAAGTCTTTGAGATAAATCCACACACCGTAAAGTTTTACAGATAGTTTCTTTCCAGTTTTAACCTGTGGATATTCAGTTTTTCCCTATGACCCTTAATTAGCTCCCAAATGTCCCTTCACAGATTCTCCAAAAAGAGCATTTTCATCCTACTGAATCAAAAAAGGTTTAATCATGTGACATGAATCCACACATCACACAAAACAGTTTCGCAGATAGCTTCTTTCTAGTTTTTACCTAAGGATTCTCATATCATCCCCTTGGGCCTCAATGGGCTCCAAAATACCCCAGTGAAGATTCTCCAAAAAGAGTGCTTCCAACCTGCTGAATCAAAAGAAAGGTTTAACTTGGTGAGGTGAAACCACACATCACAAAGTAGTTTCACAGAGAGCTTCATTCTAGTTTTCACCTTGGGAAATTCAGTTTTCCTTCATGAGCCTTAATTGTCTCACAAATGTCCCTAGGCAAATCCTCCAAAAAGAGTGTTTGCAATCTGCTGAATCAAAAGAAGGGTTTAACTCTGAGACAAATCCACCCAGCACAAAGCAGTTTGACAGAGAGCTTCTTTCTTGTTTTCTCCTGGGGATATTCTGTTATTCCCCATAGGTCTTATTGGGAGTGAAAATGTGCCTTCACAGAATCTCCAAGAAGAGTGTCTCCATCCTTCTGAATCCAAAAAAAAATTTTAACTCTGTGAGGTGAACCAACACATTACAAAGCCATTTCACAAATAGCTTCCTTCTGATTTTTATCTGAAAATATTCACTTTTTCCTCTTTGGTCTCAATTGTCTCCCAAATGTCCATCCTCAGATTCTCCATAAAGAGTGTTTCCAACCTACTGAATCAAAAGAAAGGTTTAACTCTATGAGATGAATCTAAATATCACAAAGCAGTTTCACAGATAGCTTCATTCTAGTTTTTACCTTGGGATATTCAGTTTTCCTTCATGGGCCTCAGTTAGCTCACAAATGTCCCTAGGTAGATTCACCTAAAAGAGTGTTTCCAATCTGCTGAATCAAAAGAAAGGTTTAACTCTGTGAGATGATCTACATATCAAAAAGCAGTTTCACAGATATCTTGTTTCTAGCTTTTACCTGGTGTTATTGGGTTTACCCATGGCCTTCGATTTTTTACAGAATGACCTTTTGCAGTTTCTCAAAAAAAGCATTTCCAATCTCCTGAAGAAAAAGAAAGGTTTAACTGTGTGAGATGATCCTCACATGACAAAGCAGATTCACACATCGCTTCTCTCTAGTTTTACCTGGGGATATTTGTTTTGTTTTGTTTTTTCCATGGGCCTCAATGGACTCCCAAATATGCCTTGGCAGATTTTCCAGAAAGAGTGTTTGCAACCTGCTGAATCAAAAGAAAGGTTTAACTCTGTGAGATGAAGCCAAACATCACAAAGCAGTTTCACAGATATATTCTTTTTAGTTTTTACCATGAAATATTCTTTTGTTTCCCATGGGCCTCAATGGGCTCTGAAATGTCCCTTGGTAGATTCTCCAAAGATAGTACTTCCAACCTGCCAAACGAAAAGAAAGGAATAATTCTGTGAGATGAATCCAGACATCATGAAGAAGTTTCAGTGATAGATTATTTCTAGTTTTTATCTGGGGATATTCGTTTTTTCTCATTTGTTCTCAAAGATCTCCCAAATGTCCATCTGCAGATCCTCCAAAAAGAGTGTTTCCAACTTGTTGACTCAAAAAAAAGTGTAACTCTTTAAGATGAATTCACAAATCACTGAGCAGTTTCACAAATAGCTTCTTTCTAGTTTTTACCTGGGGATATTCAGTTTTTCTCCATGGGTTTCCATGAGCTCCCAAATGCCCCTCCAGAGAAACTGGAAAAAGACTGTTTCCAACCTGCTAAATCAAAAGAAAGCTTTAACCCTTTTAGAAGAATCCACACCTGACAAAGCAGTTTTACAGCTACCGTCTATCTAGTTTTTATCTGGCGATATTTGTTTTTTTCCCAAGGGCCTCAATGGGTCCCCAAATGTCCTTTCACAGATTCTCCAAAAAGAGTGTTTCCAACTGACTGAATCAAAAGAAAAATTTAACACAGCAACTTGAATCCACACATCACAAAACAGTTCAAACATGTAGCTTCTTTTTAGTTTTTATCTGGAAATATTCAGTTTCTTCACATGGGCCTCAAAGGGCTCCCAAATGTTCCTT
>NW_016803271.1:286451-302621 GCF_001698545.2 Rhinopithecus bieti | reverse complement strand
AAAAAAAAAAAAAAGGTGTAACTCAGTGAGAAGAATCCACATATAATGAAGCAGTTTCACAGATTGCTACTTTCCAGTTTTTACCTGGGGATATTTGGTTTTCCTTCATGGACCTCAAAGCGCTCCTAAATGTCCCTAAGCAGAGTATCCAAATAGAGTTTCTCTAACCATTTGGATCAAAAGAATGGCTTAACCTTGTGAGGTGAATCCACTAACCACAAAAAAGTTTCACAGATAGATTATTTCTAGCCTTACCTGGGGATATTCATTATTTTCCTATGGGCCTCAATGTTATCCAAAATGGCATTTTGCAGATTCTCAAAAAAAAAAAAAAGTTTCCAAACCCTTAATCAAAAGAAAGTTTTAACTCTGTGAGATGAATCTCCATATCAGAAAGCAGTTTCAGAGATAGCTTATTTCTAGTTTTTTTCCAGAGGATATTTGGTTTTTCCACATGGGCTTCAATGAGCTCCCAAATGTCCCTTTGCAGAATCTCCAAAAAACGTGTTGTCATCCTGACTGATTCAAAAGAAAGTTTTAACTCTGTGACATAAATCCATACATCATAAAGCAGTTTCACACATAGATTATTTCTAGCTTTTACCTAGGGATATTCAGGTTTTCCCCATGGGCCTCAATGGGTGCCCAACTGTCTCTTTGCAGATTCTCCCAACACAGTGTTTCCAACATGCTGTATCAAAAAAAAAAAGCTTTAATTCTGAGATTAATCCACACATCAAAAGCTATTCACAGGTAAATTCTTTCTTGTTTTCATCTAGGGATATTTGGTTTTCCCCAAGGTCTCAATTGTCTCCCAAAGTCTTTGTAGATTCTTCAAAAAGAATGTTTCCAACCATTTGAATAGGAAGAATGTTTAACACTGTGAGATGAATCCACACACCTCAAAGCAGTTTCACAAATGATTTCTTTCTAGTTTTATCTGGTTTTATTTGTTTTTTCCCCAATGGGCCTCAATGGGCTCCAAAATTTCCCTTTGCAGATCCTCCAAAATGAATGTTTCCAACCCGATGAATTAAAAGAAAGGTAACTTGCTGAGAGGAATCCACACATTACAGAACAGTTTCACAGATAGCTCCTTTGTTGACTTTTATCTGGAAATATTCTATTTTTCCCTTGTGCCTCAATGGGCTCTTAAATGTTCCTTTGCAGATTCTCCAAAAAGAGTGTTTACAACATCCCAAACCAAAACAAGAGTTTAAGTCTGTGAGATGAATCCACACATCACAAATCAGTTTCATAGACGGCTTCTTTCTGGTTTTTGTGAGGGGATATTCAGTTTTATTCCATGGGCCTCAATGGACTCCCAAATGTCCCTTCACAGTATCTCCAAAAAGAATGTTTCCAACCAGATGAAACAAAATAAAGGCTTAACTATGTGAGATGAATCCACATATCAAAAAACAGTTTTACAGATACTTTCTCTATAGTGTGTATCTGGAGACATTCAGTTTTTCCCCATGGGCCTCAATGGGCTCCCAAATGTCACTTCACAGGTTCTCCAAAAAGAGTGTTTCCAACCTGCTGAATCAAAAGAAAGGTTTAACTCCATGAGTGGAATTTGCAAATCACTAAGCACTTTCACACACAACTTGTTTCTAGTTTTTACCTAGACATGTTTCATTTCTTCCCAATGCCCTCCATGTGTTCCAAAATATCTCTTCAAAGAATCTCTTAAAAGAATGTTTAAAACCTGCTGAATCAAAAGAAAGTTTTAACTCTGTGAGTTGAATCCACACATTACAAAGCATTTAAAAAGATAGATTGTTTCTTGTTTTAACCTATGGATATTCAGTGTTTCCCCATGGGCCACAATGTACATTCAAACATTTTTTTGCAGACTCTCCAAAAATATTGTTTTCAACCTGCTGAATCAAAATAAAGGTTTAACTCTGGAAGGTAAATCCAAATATCACAAAGAAGCTTCACAGAGAGCTTATTTTGGGTATTTACAATGGGATATGCAGTTTTTCCCCTTGGGCTTCAGTAAGTTCCTAATTGTTTCCTTGGAGATTCTCCAAGACAGTGTTTCTAACCTGCTAAATCAAAAGAAAGGTTTAACCATCCACATATCATAAAGCTGTTTTACAGATATCTTCTTTCTAGTTTTAGTGGTAGATATTCCATTTTCCACACGGTCCTCAATGTTATCCAAAATGGTCCTTCACAGATTATCCCAAAAAAGTGTTTCCAACCTCCTGAATCAAAAGAAAGGTTTAACTCTGTGAGATGAATCCGCACATCACAGAGCAATTTCAAAGATAGCTTCTTTCTAGTTTTTACCTGGCAATATTCATTTTTTTTCCATGGACCTCAATGGACTCCCAAATATGCCTTGGCATATTCTGCAAAAAGAAAGTTTCCAACCTTCTCTATCAAAAGAAAGATTTAACTCTATGAGATGAATCCACACATCAAAACCTGTTTCAAAGATAGTTTGTTTCTTGTTTTACATAGGGATATTACATTTTTCCTCATGGGTGGCAATGGACTCCCAAATGTCCTTTCACAGATGACCAAAAAAGAGTGTTTTCAACCTGCTGAATCTAAAGAAAGTTTAAACTCTGTGAGATGAATCCACACATCTCAAAGCAGTTTCACAGATAATTTATTTCTGGTTTTTACCAAAGGATATTCCGTTTTTCCACTTAGACTTTAATGGGCTCCCAAACGTCCCTTCACAGATTCTGCAAAATAGTGTTTCCAACCTGCTAAGTCAAAAGAAAGATTTAACTTTGTGAGATGAATCCACACATCACAAGTCAGTTTTATTGATAACTCCTTTCTAGTGTTTATCTGGGGATATTCTGCTGTTCTCCAAGGGCCTTAAAAGACTCTCAAATGCCTTTTGGCAAATTCTACCAAAAGGGAGTTTCCAACCCACTGAAACAAAAGAAACGTTCACCTCTGTCTGTGAGATGAATTCATATGTCAAAAAGCAGCTTCACAGAGAGGTTTTCTAGTTTTTATCTGGGAATATTCAGTTTTTCCACATGAACCTCAGTGGACCCCCAAATGTCCCTTCACAGATTCTCTAAAAAAGTGTTTCCCATGTGCTGAATCAAAAGAAGGGTTTAATTCTGTGAGATGAATCCAAACATCATCAAGCAGTTTCACATATAGGTTCTTTCTAGTTTTTACCTGGGGATATTCAGTTTTTCCTGATTGGCCCCAGTGAGCTCCTAAATGTACCTTGGTAAATTCTCCAGAAAGACTGTTTCCAACCTCCTGAATCAAAGGAAAGGTTTAAATCTGTGAGATGAATCCACACATCACAAAGAAATTTTACAGATAGCTTCTTTCTAGTTTTATCTGGGGATATTCTGTTTTCACCATGGGCCACAATAGGCTGCCAAATATCCCTTTGAAGATTCTCCAAAAACAGGATTTCCAGCTTGGTGAATCAAAAGAAAGGTTTAACTCTATGAGGTGGATCTGTACATCACAAAGTAGTTTCACAGATAGCTTTCTTATAATTTTTATCAGGTAATATTCAGTTTCTTTGCATGGGCCTCAATGGGCTCCAAAATGTCTCTTCACAGATTCTCCAAAAAGTGTTTTGAACCAGCTGAATCAAAAGAAAGTTGTATCTCTGTGAGATGAATCCACACATTGCAAAGCAGTTTCACAGATAGCTTCATTCTATTTTTTTACCTGGGGATATTTTGTTTTGCTATATGAAACTTAATGGGCTCGCAAATGTCCCTTTGCAGATTCTACACAAAGAGTGTTTCCAACCGGCTGAATCAAAAGGAAAGTTTAACTCTGTGAGATGAATCCACAATTCACAAAGAAGTTTCACAGATACATTCTAGTTTTTACCAGGAAATACTCAGATTTTCCCCATGGGCCTCAATGGTCTCCCTAATGTTCCTTAGCAGATTCTTGAGAAAGAGGGCTGCCAACCTGCTCAAACAAAGGACACGTTTAACTCTGTGAGATGAATCTAGACATCGCAAATCAGTTTCACATATAGGTTCTTTCTACCTTTTACCTGGTGATATTTGTAGTTTTTATTTATTTTATTTTTTCCCATGGGCCTGAGGGATTCATAATTGTACCTTGGCAGATTCTTCAAAAGACTGCTTCCAACGTGCTGAATCAAAAGAAAAATTTAAGTCTGTGAGTTAAATCCATGCATAACTGTGCAGTTTCACAGATAGCTTTCTCCTAGTTGTTCTGTGGGATATTCTGTTTTTTCCCATGTGCCTCAAAGAGCTCTCAAATGTCCCTTGGCAGATCCTCCAGAGACAGTCCTTCCAACCTGCTGAATCAAAAGAAAGCTTTAACTCTGTGAGATAAATTTACACATCACAAAGCAGTTTCATAGATAGCTTGTTTCTTGTTTTTACCTAGGGATATTCAGTTTTTCCCCATGGGCCTCAATGGTCTCCAGACGTCCATTCTCATGTTCTCCAGAAAGAGTGTTTACAATCTGCTGAATCAAAAGAAAGGTTTAGCTTTGTGACATGAATCCACACATCACAAAGCAGTTTCACAGACAGCTTCTTTGTACTTTTTATCTGGGGATATTTGGTTTTGCCCATGGGCCCCAATGGGCTCCCAAAAGTCCCATTGCACATTCTCCAAAAATAGTGTTTATAACATGCTGAATCAAAAGAAAGCTTTAACTCTGTGAGATGAATCCAGACATCACAAAGCAGTTTCACAGATAACTTCTTTCTTGTTTTATCTAGGGATATTCAGTTTTCAACATGGGCCTCTATGGCTCACAAATGTCCTCCATGGCTCCCAAATGTCCCAAAGACATTCAAAAAACGTCTTTCCAAACTGCTGAATAAAAGAAACTTTTATTTATCTGAGATGAATCCACACTTCAAAAGGAGTTTCACACATGACTTCTTTTAGTTTTATCTGGGTATATTCTCTATTTCCCTATGAATCTCAATGACCTTCCAAGTGTCTCTTTGCAGATTCTCCAGAAATAGGGTTTCCAATATGCTGAATCTAAAGAAAGGTTTAACTCTGTGATACGAATCCACACATCACAAAACAGTTTTACGTATAGTTTCTTTCTAGTTTCTACCTGAGGATATTTGGGTTTTCTCCATGAGCCTCAATGAGCTACAAAATATCACTTCACAGATTCTCCAAAAATAGTGTTTTCAACCATCTAAATCAAAAGAAAGGATTAACTCTGTGAGATGAATCCACACATCACAAAATGGTTTCTCAGATACCTTCTATCTAGCTTTATCTGGAGATATTCAGTTTTTCCTTATCGGCCACAATGGACTCCCAACTGTCCCTTCGCAGATTCTCCAAAAAGAATGTGTCCAACCTACTGAATCAAAGAAAGGTTTTACTCTGTGAGATGAATCCACACATCACAAGGCAGTTTCACAGATAGCTTCTTTCCTGTTTTTACCTGTGGATATTCCATTTTTCCCCATGGGCTTCAATGGTCTCCAAAATGTCCCTTTGCATATTCTCCAAAAAGAGTGTTTACAACACGCTGAATCAAAGGAAACACTTATCTCTGTAAGATGAATCCACAAACCACAAAATACTTTCACAGACTGATTGTTTCTAGTATTTATCTGAGAATATTCTGTTTTCCCCATGGTCCTCAAAAGTGCCCAAATTTCCCTTCTCAGATTCTACAAAAAAAGTGTTTCCAACTGTATGAATAAAAAGAAACGTTTAACTCTATGATATGAATTCACCCATCACAAACAAGTTGCAGAGATATCTTCTTTCTTGTTTTTACCTGGTAATATTCAGTTTTCCCCATGGGCCTCAAAAAGCACTCAAATGTCTCTTCACAGATTCTCCAAAAATAATGTTTCCAACCTTCTGAAGCAAAAGAAACATTTAACTCTGAGATGAGTCCACACATCACAAAGCAGTTTCATAGATAGCTTCTTTCCATTTATAACCCGGGTATATTCGATTATTCCACATGGGCCTCAATGGGCTTCTTAATGTCCCTTCATGGATTCTCTATAAGAGCATTTGCATCCTGCTGAATCAAAAGAAATGTTTAATTCTGTGACATGAGTCCACACATCACAAAGCAGTTTCACAGACACCTTTCTAGTTCTTACCTGGGCATACTCAATTTTCCCCTATGGGCCAAAATGGGTGTGCCAATGTCCTTTCACAGATTCTCCAGCTAGAGTGTTTCCAGTCTGCTGAATGAAAATCAAAGTTAAAGTCTATGAGATGAATCCACACATCATAAAGCATTTTCACAGATAGCTTCTTTCTTGCTTTTACCTGGGGATATTAGGTTTATTCCTGTGGGGCTCAATAAACCGCCAAATGTACCTTCGCAGGTTGTCCAAAAATGTGTTTCCAACATCCTGAATAAAAAGAAATGTTTAAATCTGTGAGATGAATCCAAGCACCACAAAGCAGTTTCAAGATAGTTTATTTCTAGTGTTTACCTAGGGATATTCGGGGTTTTATCTTTCATATGCCACAATACGCTACAAAATCTTCCTTTCCAGATCCTCCAAAAAAGGAGCTCCAACCTGCTGAATCAAAGGAAATATTCAATTCTGTGCTGTGAATCCACACATCAGAAAGTGGTTTCATAGATAGCTTTTCTCTAGTTTTTTTCATTGAGATACTCAGTTTTCCCCTTAGGCATCAATCTGCTCCAAAGTGTCCCTTGGCAGTTTTGCAAAAGGTGGATCCAAGCTGCTGAATCTAAAGAAAGGCTTAACTCTGTCAGACAAATCAACATATCACACATATCGCAAAGCAGTTTCACAAATAGCTTCTTTTCTGTTATAATCTAGGGATATTCAGTCTGTCTTCATTGGTGTCAATGGGCTCCCAAATGTCCCTTTGCAGACTCTCCAAAAAGAGCATCTCCAAACTGCTGAGTCAAAAGAAAGGTCTAATGCTTTGAGATGAATCCACATCAAAAGCAGTTTTATAGGTAGCTTTTTCTAGTTTGTACCTGGGGATATTTGTTTTTATTTCCCACAAGCCTCAATGGACTCCCAAACATCCCCTCACAGATTCTCCAAAAAGAGCTTTTCCAATTTGCTGAATGAAAAGAAATGTTTAAATCTGTGAGATGAATCCATCCATCTCAAAGAAGTTTCACAGATTCCTTCTTTCCAGTTTTACCTGCAAATATTCAATATTTCCATATTGGCCTCAATGGGTTCCCAAATATCTCTTCACAGATTCTCCAAAAATAGTTTCCAACCTGCTGAATCCAAAGACAGTTTTAACTCTGTGAGATGAGCCCACTCATCACAAAGAAGTTTCATAGATAGCTTCTTTCTAGTTTTTAACAGAATATTTGTTTTTTCCCCATTGGCCTAAATAGGCTCTCAAATATTTTTTTCACAAATTATCCTAAAACAGTTTTTTCCAAACTGCTAAATCAAAAGAAACATTTAAATCTGTGAGATGAATCCACACATCACAAAGCAGTTTCAAAGGTAGGTTCCTTCTAGTTTTTAATGGGGGATATAATTTTTTTTTCCATAGGCCTCAATGGACTAAAAAATGTTTCTTCGTAGATTGTCCAAATAGACTTTCCAACCTGCTGATTCAAAAGAAAGCTTTACCAATGTGAGATGAATCCACAAATCACAAAGCAGTTTCACATAGCTTCTTCTTCTTTTTTTTTTTTTTTTTTTTGACACAGAGTCTCACTCTGCCACCCAGGCTGGAGTGATGTGGCAGAATCTCTACTCACTGAAACCTCTGCCTCCTAGATTCAAGCAATTCTGCTGAGTCAGCCCCCTGAGGAGTTGGGATTACAGGCATGTGACAGCACACCTGGCTAATTTTTGTATTTTATGTAGAGACAGAGTTTCACCACGTTGGTCAGGCTGGTGTCCAACTCCTGACCTCGTGATCCACTGCCCTTGACCTCCCAAAGTACTGGGATTACAGGCTTGAGCCACCACAACTGACAACTTTTTTTCTAGTTTTTAGCTCCGGATATTCACTTTTTCCAAATGGGTCTCAATGGACTCCTAAATGTCCCTTTGCACATTCACCAAAAAGAATGTTTCCTACCTACTGAATCAGAAGAAGCATGTAATTATGTGAGATGAATCTACAAATCACAAAGCACTTTCACAGATAGCTTCTTTCTAGTTTTTATCTGGGGATATTATTTTTTTCCCCATGGGCCCCAATGGTCTCCCAAATGTCAATTGGCAGATTCTCCAAAAAGTGTTTGCAACCTGTTGAATTAAAGATAAATTTAACTCTGCGAGATGAACCCACACATCACAAACGAGATTAACAGACAGCTTTTTTTCCATTTTTATCTGGAAATATTCAGATTTTCACGTGGGCCTCAAGGGGCTCCGAAATAACCATTCAAAGATTTTCCAAAAATCGTGTTTCCAACATGCTAAATCAAACAAAGATTTAACTCCATGAGATTAATCCACATATCACAAAGTAGTTTCACAGATATCTCCTTTCTATCTGGGGATATTCAATTTTCCTTCATGGTTCTCAATGGGCTCCCAATTATCCCTAGACAGATTCTCCCAATACAGTTTTTCCAACCATCTGGATCAAGAGAAAGGTTTACCTTTGTGAGATGAATCCACTAACCACAAAGCAGGTTGACAGCTTATTCCTAGTTTTTTTCCTGGAGATATCCGTTTTTTCTCAGTGTGTCTCAATGTTATCCAAAATGGTCTTTTGCAGATCCTCTAAAAACAGTGTTTCCAACCTGATGAATCAAAAGTAAGTTTTAATTCTGTGAGATGAATCTACAAATCACAAAGCAGTTTCACAGCTAGATTCTTTCTAGTTGTTAACATTGGGTACTCTGTTTTTCCCCTAGTGCCTGAGTGGGCTCCAAAATGTCCCTTCACAGATTCTCCTAAAAGAGTGCTTCCTATCTGCTGAATCGAAAGAGAGTTTTAACTATGACATAAATAATACATCACAAAGCACTTTCACAGAGAGCTTGTTTCTTTTTTTTGCCTAGGTCTAATTGATTCTTCCCCATGAGCTTCATAGGGCTTCCAAATGTCCTTTTGCGGATTATCCAATAAGAGCATTTTCAATCAGCTGAGTCAAAATGAAGGTTTAACTCTATGAGATGAATCCACACATCATGAAGCAGTTTCACAGGTAGATTCTTTCTAGTTTTTACCTGAGAATATTTGGTTTTCCTTCATGGGCCTCAATGGGCTTCCAAATGACCCTTTGCTGATTCTCCAAAACAGTGTTTCCAACTGTCAGACCTCTGAGCCCAAGCTAAGCGATCATATCCCTGGTGACCTGCACGTATACATCCATATGACCTGAAGCAACTGAAGATCCACAAAAAGAAGTGAAAATAGCCTTAACTGATGACATTCCACCATTGTGATTTGTTTCTGTCCCACCCTAACTGATCAATGTACTTCGTAATCTCCCCACCCTTAAGAAGTTTCTTTATAATCTCCCCCACCCTTAAGAAGGTTCTTTGTAATTGTCCCCACCCTTGAGAATGCACTTTGTGAGATACACCCCTTGCTTACAAAACATTCCTCCTAACTCCACTGCCTATACCAAAACCTATAAGAACTAATGATAATCCCACTACCCTTTGCTCACTCTCTTTTCAGACTCAGTCTGCCTGCACCCAGGTGAAATAAACTGCCTTGTTGCTCACACAAAGCCTGTTTGGTGGTCTCTTCACATGGAAGCATGTGAGACATTTGGTGACAAAGACCTGGGTCAGTGGGAATCCTTCAGGAGACCAGTCCCCTCTTCTCGCCCTCACTCCATGAGGAGATCCACCTACGACCTAGGGTCCTCAGACCAAGCAGCCCACGGAACATGTCACCAATTTCAAATTGGGTAAGTGGTCTTTTTATTTTCTTCTCCAGCCTCTCTCTCTCTACCCTTCAATCTCCCTGCCTTTCCAATTCCAGTTCTTTTTCCTCTCTAGTAGACAAAGGAGACACATTTTATCCATGGACCCAAAACTCCAGTGCCGGTCATGACTCAGGAAGACAGCCTTTCCTTGATGTTTAATCATTGTGGGGATGCCTGCCTGATTACTCACCCACATTCCATTGTTGTCGGATCACCACAGGGATGCCTGCCTTGGTCATTCACCCACATTCCCTTGGTGGCAAGTCAGTTGCGGGGATACCTGCTTTGGCTGTTCACTCACATTGCTACCCGGGGCTGCTCCCCTCTCCCCTTCTCCATGTCTCTACCCTTCTCTTTAAACTTGTCTCCTTCACTATGGGCAACCTTCCACCCTCCATTCCTCCTTCTTCTCCTTTAGCCTGTGTGTTCTCAAGAACTTGAAACCTCTTCAACTCTGGCCTGACCTAAAATCTAAGTGTCTTATTTTCTTCTGCAACACTGCTTGGCCCCAATACAAACTCGACTGTAGTTCCAAATGGCCAGAGGCTGGCACTTTTGATTTTTCTAGCCTACAAGATCTAGATAATTTTTGTCAAAAAATGAGCAAATGGCCTGAGGTCTCTGATGTCCAGGCATTCTTTTACACATTGGTCCCACCCTAGTCTCTGCTCCCAATGTGACTCATTCCAACTCTTTCTTCTTTCTCTCCTGTCTGTTCCTTCAGTCTCCACCCCAAGCTCTGAGTCCTTTGAATCACCCTTTAATACAGACCTATCTGACCTCTCCTATGCTCCCTAGGCTGCTCCTTGCCAGGCTGAACCAGGTCCCAATTCTTCCTCAGCCTCTGAACCCACACTCTATAATCCTTCTATCACCTTCCCTCCTCACATCTGGTCTGGCTTACAGTTTTGTTCCATGACTAGCCCTCCCCAACTTGCCCAGCAATTTCCTCTTAGAGAGGTGGCTGGAGCTGAAGGCATATTCAAGGTTAATGCTCCTTTTTCCTTAGCTGTCCTTTCCCAAATCAGTTAGCATTTAGGCTCTTTTTCATCAAATATAAAATCCCAGCCCAATTCATGGCCTGTTTGGCAGCAACTCTTAGACACTTTACCACTCTAGACCCAATGGGTCAGAAGGTCGCCTTATTCTTAATATTCATTTTATCACCCAGTCAGCTCCAGACATTAGAAAAAGCTCCATAATTTAGATTCCAGCCCTCAAACCCTCACAACAGGACCTAATTAACCTCTCCTTCAAGGTGTACAATAATAAAGTAGAGGCAGCCACGTGGTAACGTATTTCTGAGTTGCAATAACTTGCCTCTGCTGTGATAGAAACCCCAGCCACATCTCCAGCACACAAGAACTCCAAACACCTGAACCATAGCTGCCAACAGGGTCACTTCAGGACTTCCTCTCCCAGGATCTTTCTTCAAGTGACGGAAATCTGTCCACTGAGCCAAAGAATGCCCACATCCTGGGATTCCTCCTAAGTCATGTCCCATCTGTGTGGGATCCCACTGGAAATGGGGCTCTCCAACTCAACTGGCAGTCACTCCCAGAGCCCCTGGAACTCTGATCCAAGGCTCTCTGACTGACTCCTTCCCAGATCTTCCCAGCTTAGCAGCTGAAGACTGATGCTGCCTGATCACCTCGGAAGCCCCCTAGACCATCACCATTGCTGAGCTTCAGGTAACTCTCACAGTGGAGGGTAAGTCCTTCCCCTTCTTAATCAATATGGAGGCTACTCACTCCACATTACCTTCTTCTCAAGGACATGTTTCCCTTGCCTCCATAAATGTTGTGGGTATTGACAACCAGGCTTTTAAACCTCTTAAAACTCCCCAACTGTGTTGCAAACTTGGACATAATTCTTTTATGCATTCCTTTTCACTTATCCTCACCTGCCCAGTTCCCTCATTAGGTCAAGACATTTTAACTAAATTTTCTGCTTCCCTATTTCTGGGCTAATTGCTGCCCTTTTCCCCAATTCAAAGCCTCCTTCACACCTTCCCCTTGTAATTCCCCACCTTAATTCACAAGTACAGGACACCTCTACTCCATCTTTGGTGACGATCATCAACTCCTTATTATCCCATTAAAACCTAATCTCCCTTAACGCACTCAACACCAATATCCCATCCCACAGCAAGCTTTAAAGGGATTAAAGCCTGTTATCACTTGTTTGTTACAGTATGGCCTTTTAAAGCTTATAAACTCTCCTTACAATTCCCTCATTTTACCTTTCCAAAAACCAGGCATGTCTTACAAGTTAGTTCAGGTTCTGTGCCTTATCAACCAAATGGTTTTGCCTATCCACACCATGATGTCAAACCAATATACTCTCCTATCTTCAATACCTCCCTCCACAACCCATTATTCTGTTCTAGATAAAAGTAGCTAACCCCAGAAATCCTAAATCCTTTCCCCATTCCCCTTTCCAGTCCTTGAAAAACAGCCCTAAAATCTGCCCCCACACTAACTCTCCCTACCTCATCCCAACTCTTTTATCATAACACACAGCTGAAGTGCAGGGCTGTGTGGTTGGAATTCTTACACAAGAGCCTGGACCATGCCTGTAGCCTTTCTGTCCAAACAACTTGATCTTACTGTTTTAGGCTAGCCCCCACATTATTCCAGATATCACAACTGACCCGCATGACTGTCTCTCTTTGATCCACCTGACATTCAGTCCATTTCCCTACAGTTCCTTCTTTCCTGTTCCTCACCCTGATCACACTTGGTTTAATGATGGCAGTTCCACCAGGTCTAATCATCACTCACCAGCAAAGGCAGGCTATGCCATAGTATCTTCCACATTTATCATTAAGACTATCACTCTACCTCCCTCCACTATGTCTCAGCAAGCCAAACTCGTAGACTTAACTTGAGCCCTCACTCTTGCAAAGGGACTACGTGTCAATATTTATACTGACTCTAAATATGCCTTCCATATCCTGTGCCACCATGCTGTTATATAGGCTTAAAGAGGTTTCCTTACTACACAAGGTCCCTCCTCATTAATACCTCTTTGATAAAACTCTTCTCAGGGCCACTTTACTTCCAAAGGAAATTGGAGTCATTCATTACAAAGGCCATCAAGAGGTATTAGATTCCATTGCTCTGGGCAATGCTTATGCTCATAAGGTAGCTAAAGAAGCAACTAGCGTTCCAACTTGTGTCCCTCGTGGCCCGTTTTTCTCCTTCTCATCAGTCACTCCCACTTACTCCCCTACTAAAACTTCCACCTATCAATCTCTCCCCACACAAGGCAAATGGTTCTTACACCAAGGAAAATATCTCCTTCCAGCCTCACAGGCCTATTCTATTCTACTGTCATTTCATAACCTCTTCCATGTAGATTACAAGCTGCTAGCTCACCTCTTAGAACCTCTCATTTCTTTTCCATCATGGAAATCTATCCTTAAGGAAGTCACTTCTCAGTGCTACATCTGCTATTCTACTACCCCTTGGGGATTGTTCAGGTCCCCTCCCTTCCCTACACACCAAGCTCAGGGATTTGCCCATGCCCAGGACTGGCAAATTGACTTTACTCACAAGCCCTGAGTCAGGAAACTAAAATATCTATTGGTCTGGGTAGATACTTTCACTGGATAGATAGTGGCCTTTTGCACAGGGTCTGAGAAGGCCACCATGGTCATTTATTCCCTTCTGTCAGACAAAATTCCTTGGTTTGGCCTTCCCACCTCAATACAGTCCAATAACCGACTGGCCTTTATTAGTCAAATCACCCAAGCAGTTTCTCAGGCTATTGGTATTCAGTGAAATCTTCATACCCCTTAGCATCCTCAATATTCAGGAAAGGTAGAACGGACTAAGGGTCTTTTAAAGCACACCTCACCAAGCTCTGCTTCCAACTTAAAAAGGAGGACTCTGTCAAGGATAGTGTCCAAAAACTTGCCAACCAAGCAAGTAATTACACTAAACCCCCTTGGGCACTCTCCAACTGGATGTCCTGGGTCCTCCCAAGTCTTAGTCCTTTGATACCTGTTTTTCTCCTTCTCTTATTTGGACCTTGTGTCTTCCATTTAGTTTTTTAATTCATACAAAACTGCATCCAAGCCATCATCAATCATTCTATACAACAAATGTTGCTTCTAACAACCCCACAATATCACCCCTTATCACAAAATCTTCCTTCAGATTTATCTCTCCCACTATAGATTCCCACACTACCCGTAATCCCACTGGAAGCATCCCTGAGAAATATCACCCATTATATCTCCATACCACTCCCCAAAATTTTTGCCGCCCCAACACTTTTCCATTATTTCGTTTTAGTTTTCTATTAATATAAGAAGACAGGAATATTAGGCCTCTGAGTCCAAGTTAAGCCATCATAGCCCCTGGTACCTGCACGTATACATCCAGATGGCCTGAAGAAACTGAAGATCCACAAAATAAGTGAAAATATCCTTAACTGATGACATTCCACCGTTGTGATTTGTTTCTGTCCCACCCTAACTGATCAATGTACTTCATAATCTCCCCACCCTTAAGAAGGTTCTTTATAATCTCCCCCACCCTTAAGAAGGTTCTTTGTAATTCTCTCCACCCTTGAGAATTTACTTTGTGAGATACACCCCATGACCGCTAAACATTGCTTCTAACTCCACCACCTCTCAAAAAACCTATAAGAACTAATGATGATCCCACCACCCTTTGCTGTCTCTCTTTTCAGACTCAGCCTGCCTGTACCCAGGTGAAATGAACAGCCTGTTGCTCACACAAAACCTGTTTGGTGGTCTCTTCACACAAATGGATGTGATACACCAACCTGCCAAACCAGAAGAACATTTAACTAAGATGAACTGAGTCCACACATCACAAAGCAGTTTTACAGATAACTTCTTCCTAGTTTTATCTAGCGGTATTCAGTTTTTCCCCATGGGCCTGAAAGGGATCTCAAATGTCCATTGGCAGATTCTCCAAAAAGAGGGTATTCACCCTGCTGACTCAAAAGAAATGTTTAACTCCATGAAGTGAATCCAGACATCACAAAACAGTATCACAGATAGCTTCTTTCTAGTTTTTATCTGGGGACATCTGGTTTTTCCCCATGGGCTTAAATGGGCTCCCAAATGTCCCTTTGCATATTCTACAAAACAGTGTTTCCAACCTTCTGAATCAAAAGAAAGATTTAACTCTGTAAGACTAATCCACACATCACAAAGCAGTTTCAGAGATAGTTTCTTTCTAGTTTTTATCTGGGGATATTAGGGTTTTCCCCATGGGCCTCAATGGGTTACAAAATGTCAGTTCACAGATTTCCCAAAAATAGTGTTTTCAGCATTCTAAATAAAAAGAAAGGTTTAGCTGTGTGAGATGTATCCACACATCACAAAGCAGTTTCTCAGATAACTTCCATCTAGTTTTATCTGGAGATAATTCGATTTTTCCTTATTGGCCTCAATGGTCTCCCAAATGTACCTTTGCAAATTCTCCAAAAAGAGTGTTTAGAGCATGCTGAATCAAAAGAAACATTTAACTCTGTGAGATCAATCCACATATTACAAAGTGGTTTCACAGAAGATTCTTTCTAGTATTTACCTGAGAATATTCCGTATTTCTCCATGGCTCTCAAACAACGCCCAAATATCCCTTTGTGGATTCTCCAAAAAGAGTGTTTTCCACCTGGTGAGTCAAAAGAAACATTTAGCTCTGTGAGATAAGTCCAGACATCACAAAGCAGTATCACAGATTGCTTCTTTCTAGTTTTAATGAGGATACCTGTTTTTTCCCCATTGGCTGAAATGGACTCCCAAATGTCCCTTGCAGATTCTACAAAAACAGTGTTTCCAACCTTCTGAATCAAAAGAAAGGCCTAAATTTGTGAGATGAATACACACATTATAAAGCAGTTTCACCTATAGTTTCTTTCTATTTTTTATTTGGGGATATTAAGGTTTTCCCCACGGGCCTCAATGGGCTACAAAAGGTCAGTTCACAGATTCTCCAAAAATAATGTTTTCAGTCTTCTAAATCAAAAGGAAGGTTTAACTCTGTGAGAAGAATCCACACATCACAAAGCAGTTTCACAGACATTTTCTTGTTTTATCTGGTGATATTCTGTTTTTCCCCAAGGGCCTCAATGGTCTCCCAAACGTCCCTTTGCACATTCTCCAAAAAGAGTGTTTACTACATGCTGAATCAAAACAAAGTTTACCTCTGTGGGATGAATCCACACATCACAAAGCACTTTCACAGAAGATTTTAGTATTTACATGAGAATACTCTGTATTTCCCCATGGCCCTCAAAAAGCACCCAAATGTCCCTCCATAGATTCTCCAAAAAAAAAAAAAAGGTTTA
>NW_016803271.1:247323-284873 GCF_001698545.2 Rhinopithecus bieti | reverse complement strand
TTTCTTTCTCTTTCTTTCTCTCTCTCTTTCTTTCTTTCTTTCTTTCTTTCTTTCTTTCTTTCTTTCTTTCTTTCTTTCTTTCTTTCTTTCTTTCTTTCCTCTCTTTCTCTCTTTCTTTCTTCCTTTTTTTTTTTCGGAGTCTTGCTCTGTCACCCAGGCTGGAGTGCAGTGGCGCTATTTCAGCTCATTGCAAGCTCCGCATTCCAGGTTCATGCCATTCTCCTGCCTCAGCCTCCCGAGTAGCTGGGATTACAGGTGTCTGCCACCACACCCAGGTAATTTTTTGTATTTTTAGTAGAGACGGGGTTTCACCATGTTATCCAGGATGGTCTTGATCTCTTGACATTGTGATCCACCCACCTCAGCATTCCAAAGTGCTGGGATTACAGGCGTGAGCCACCATGCCCGGGAGTTCTTTCTGTTTTTATCTGGAGATAATTGCTTTTTCCCCATGGGCCTCAATTGACTCCCGAATGTCCCTTTGCAGATTCTTCAGAAAGAGTTTTTCCAACCTGCTGAATAAAAGGAATGGTTTACTCTGAGATGAATTCACACATCACAAAGCATTTTCACATTTTCTAGGTGTTATCTGGTGATATTTGTTTTTTCTCCATGGACCTCAGCAGGCTCCTAAATTTGCCTTCAAAATTCTCCAAAAGAGTGTTTCCATCCTGCTGAGTCAAAATAAAGTTTTAAGTCTGTGTGTTGTATCCACACATCACAAAGCAGTTTCAAAGATAGTTTCTTTCCAGTTTTTTAAACTAGGAAATGGTGCTTTCCTGAATGGGCTTCAATGGGCTCCTAGCTGTTCTTCACAGATTCTCCAAAAAGAGTGTTTCCAACCTACTGAATCCAAAGAAAGGTTTACCTCTGTGAGATGAATCCACACATCAAAATAAATTTCACAGACAGCTTCTTTCTAGTTTTACCTGAAGAAATTTGGTTTTCCCCATGGGCCTCAATGCGTTCTCAACTGTCCCTTCACAGATTATCCAATAAGAGTGCTTCCAACCTGCAGAATCAAAAGAAAGTTTTAACTCTGTGACATGAATCAACAGATCTCAAAGCAGTTTCACAAATAGCTCCTGTCTAGTTTTTTCTTAGGGATTTTTTCCACCCATAGGCCTCAATGTGTACTTAAGTGTCCCTTTGCAGATTCTTCAAAAAGAGTGTTTTCAACCTGTTAAATCAAAAGAAATGTTTAACTATGTTAGTTGAATCCACACTTCACAAAGCAGTTTCACAGATAGATTTTTTTTTTTTTATCTTCGGACAATAGGTTTTGTCCTATGGGCCTCAATTGGCTCCTAAATGCCTATTTATAGATTTCTCAAAAAGAGTGTTCCAATTGCTGAACAAAAAGAACGTTTTAACTCTGTGAGATGAACCCACACATTATAAACAGTTTTACACATAACTTATTTCTACTTTTACGTGGTTGTATAAAGTTTTAACCATAGGCCTCAATGGCATCTCAAATTTTCCTTTGCAGAGTCTCCTAAAAAAGTGTTTCCTATCTGCTGTATAAAAAGAAAGTTTTATCTCTGGGAGATGAATCCACACATCAAAAGGAGTTTGACAGATAGCTTCGTTCTAGTTTTATCTGGGGATATTCGATTTTCCTAATAGGCCTCACTAGGCTCCCAAATGTCCTTTCTCAGATTTTCCAAAAAAGATGTTTTCAATGTACTGAATCAAAAGAAAGGATTAACTCTGTGAGTTTAATCCAAACATCACAAAGCAGTTTCACAGATAGTTTCTTTCTAGTCTTTACATGGGGATATTCAGTTTTTCCTTATATGCCTTGATGGGCTCCAAAGTGTCCCTTAGCAGATTCTCCAAAAAGAGTGTTTCCAATCTGCAGAATCAAAAGAAAGATTTAACCCTGTGAGATGAACCCACACATCAAAAGGCAGTTTAACATACAACTTCTTTTCCATATTTATCTGGGAGATTTAGTTTTTACCATAAGCCTCACTGGGCTCCCAAATGTCCCTTCACAGATTCTCCAAAAGTGTTTCCAACCTGCTGAATCAATAGAAAGTTTCAATTCCTTGAGGTTAAGCCACAAATCACCAACAGTTTCACAGATAGCTTCTTTCTAGTTTTATCTGGGGATAATCCATTTTTCACCGTAGGCCTCAATAGGATCCCAAATGTACTTTCGTGAACTCTCCAAAAAGAAGGATTCTGATCTGCTAAATCAAAATAGAGTTTTAACTTGGTGAGATGAATACACACATTACAAAGCAGTTTCCCAGATAGCTTCTTTCTAGTTGTTACCTGGGGATGTTAAGTTTCTCTCCACAGAGCTCTGAGGGCTCACAAATGTCCCTTCACTGATTCTCCAAAAAGAGTCTTTCAAACCTGCTGTATTGAAAGAAAAGTTTCATTTGCTGAGATGAAGCCACACATAACAAAGCATTTTCACAGCAGATAGCTTATTTCTAGTTTTGACCTAGGGATATTCTGTTTTCCCCATGGGCTTCAATGGGCTGCCAAATGTCCCTTCACAGATTCTACAAAACAGTGTTTTCAATATGCTGAATGAAAAGAAATGTTTAAATCTGCCTGATGAATGCACACATCACAAAGCAGTTTCATGTATGGCTTCTTTCTTGTGTTTTCCTGGGGATGTTCCTTTTGTTAATTTTGTTTTCCATTGATCTCAATGGGCTCTGAAATGTCCCTTCATAAATTTTACAAAAAGAATGTTTCCAACTTGCTGAAACAAAAGAAAGTTTTAATGCTGTGTGAAGAATCCACACATCAAAAGCATTTTCAGAGATAGCTTCATTATAGTTTTACCTTGGGATATTCATTTTTTCCACATAGCCCACAAAAGGATTTAAAATGTCCCTTCACAGATTATCCAAAAAGAAATTTTCCAACCTGCTGAATTAAAGGAAACTTTAACACTGTGAGATGAATCCACACATCACAAAGCAGTTTCACAGTTAGCTTCCTTCCAGTTTTATCTGGTGATATTTGGTTTCCCCATGGGCTTCAATGGGCTGCCAAAAGTCCTGTTGCACATTCTACAAAAAGAGTGTTTCCAACCAGCGAAATTGAAAGAAGCATTTATCTCTGTAAGATGAATTGAAACATCAAAAAGTTGTTACACAGTTATCTTCTTTCTAGTTTTTACCTGGGGATATTCGGTTTATCCACATGGGCATCAAAGTGGGCCCAAAGATCCCTTCACAGATTCTCCAAAAGAGTGTTTCTAACCTACTGAATCAAAAGATATGTTTGGGTTAGTGAGATGAATACGCACATAACAAAACAGTTTCCAAGATAGCTTCTTTCAATTTTTTACCAGGGGATATTGTGTTTATCCCTTAGGCCTCAATGGGCTCCCAAATGTCCCTTCACAGATTCTCCAGAAAGAGTTTTTCCAAACTGTTGAATAAAAAAAATACTTTTAACTCTTTGAGATGAATCCACACATTACAATACAGTTTCACAAATAGCTTCTTTCTAATTTTTACTTGGAGACATTGGGTTTTTTCTTATAGGTCTCAATGGGCTCCCAAATGTCCTTTCACAGATTTTCCAAAAAGAATTTCTCCAAACTGATAAATCAAAAAAAACCTTTTAGCTCTGTGGGATGAATCCACACATTACAATACAGTTTCACAGATAGCTTCTTTCTGTTTTTTATCTGAAGATACTTGGTTTTTCCACAAGTGCCTCAACAGAACTCCCAAATGTCCCTTCTCACATTCTTCAAAAGGGTGTTTCCAACCTACTGAATCAAAAGAAAGGTTTAACTCTGTGAGATGAATCCACAAATCAAAAAGAAGTTTCACAGATAGCTTCTTTCAAATTTTATTTGAGAATATTAGGTTTTCCCCATTGGAATCAATGGGCTGCCAAATGTCCCTTTACAGATTCTTCCAAAAGAGTGTTACAAACTTTCTGAACCAAAAGCAATGCCTAACTTTGCGGGATGAATCCACACATCACAGAGCTGTTTCACAGACAACTTCTTTCCAGTTTTTATCTGGGGATATTTGGTTTTACACAATGAGCTACAATGGGCTGAAAAATGTCCCCTTATGCTTTCTACAAAAGGAGTGTTTCCAACAGCAAAATCAAAAGAAACGTTTATCTGTGTGAGGTGAATCCAAGCATCACAAAGTAGTTACACAGATATCTTTTTTCTAGCTTTTACCTAGGGATATTCACTTCATCCCCGTGGGCATCAATAGTTTCCCATATGTTCCTTTGCAGATTCTCCAAAAAGAATGTTTCCAACCTGCTGAATCAAAGGATACATTTATTTTGGTGACATAAATGCACACATAGCAAGCATTTCACAGATAGCTTTTTTCCATTTTTTTTTTTTAAGCTGGGGAAATTGGGTTTATTCCATAGGCCTCAATGGGCTCTTAAATGTCCCTTCTTAGATTCTGCAAACAAACAAACAAACAAACAAAATTGTGTCCAACCTGCTGAATCAACAGAAAGATTTAACTCTGTGGGATAAATACACACATTACAAAGCTGTTTCACAGATAGTTTCTTTTTAGTTTTCGCTTGGGGATATTGTATTTTTTCTTGTAGATATCAGTGGGATCCCAATTGTCCCTTGACAGATTCTCCAAAAAGAGTGTTTCCAACCTTCCAAAACAAAAGAAAGTTTCAACTCTGTGAGATGAATCCACACATACAAAATAGTTGCACAAATTCCTTCTTTCTAGTTTTTACTGGGAAATATTCAGTTTCTCTCAATGAGCCTCAATGGACTCCAAAACGTCCCTTTGCAGATTCTCCAAAAAGAGTGTTTCCATCCTCCTGAATCAAAATAAAGCTTTAACTCTGTGAGATGAATTCACACATCACAAAGCAGTTTCATAGGTAACTTCTTACTAGGTTTTACATGGAAATATTCAGCTTTTCCCCATCAGCTTAAATGGGCTCCCAAATGTTTCCTCGCATATATTGCAAAAAGTGTGTTTCCAACCTGCTCAATTAAAAGAAAGACTTAAATCTGTGACATAAATCCACACATCAAACAGCAGTTTCACACATAGTTTCTTTCTGGATTTTATTGGGGTTCTCAAATAGCCTCAATGGCCTCACAAATATTCTCATCTTAGCAATATCCAAATAGGAGTGTGCGCAACCCGTACGAATCAAAGGAAAGGTTTACCTTCTAAGAAGAACCACACATCACAAAGGAGTGTCACATAGCTGGCTTCTAGTTTCTGTCTAGGTTGGGATATTCGGATTTTCGTAGAAGGGGCCTCAGCCTCATGGACTCCCAAATGTCCTATCGCACATTCTCCAAAAAAAGTGTTTCCAAACTGCTGAATCAAAAGAAACTTTTAACACTGTGAGATGAATCCACAAATCACAAAGCAAATTCACAGAGAGCTTCTCTCTAGTTTTCACCTGGAATATTTGGTTTTCCCCTTGGGTCTCAAAGGGGTTTCAAATGTCCCTTCACAGATTCTTCAAAAGAGTGTTTCCAACCTACAGAATCAGAAGAAAATTTAACTCTGTGGGATGAATCCATATATCAGAAAGCAGTTTCACAGGTAGCTTCTTTCATGTTTCTACCTGGGGATATTCAGTTTTTCCCCATGAGAGCCCATGGACTTTCAATTATCCCTCTGAAGATTCTCCATAAGAATAGATTCCAACATACTGAATCAAATGAAACTTTTAACTCTACAAGATGAATTCACATATCAGGAAGCAGTTTCACAGACAGCTTCTTTCTAGTTTTTACCTGGGAATAATTGGTTTTCCCCAATGGGCTCCCAAATATCTCTTTGCAGATTCTCCAAAAATTGTTTTTAACCTGCGGAATCAAAAGGAAGTTTTAATTCTGTGAGATGAATTTGCAGATTACAAAGTAGTTTTCAGATAGCTTCCTTCTAGTTTTTACCTGGGGGTATTAGGTTTTACCTCACAGATGGGCTCCCAAATGTCCCTTTGCAGATTCTGCAAAAACAGTGTTTCCATCCTGCTGAATCAAATAAATGTTTAACACTGGGACATGAACCCACATGTCACAAAGCCGTTTCACAGCTTCTTTCGAGTTTTCAGCTGAAGATATACTTTTATTACCCATAGGCCTCAATGGCCTCCAAATTGTCCCCTTGCAGATACATAAAAAACAGTATTTCCAACCTGCTCAATAAAAAGTAAGTTTTAACTCTATGAGACGAAACTACACACCACAAAGCAGTTTCACAAACTTATTTTGTTTTGTTTTCTTTTGTTTTGCCTGTGTATATTTGGTTTTTTCTCATAGGCTTTAATGAGCTCCCAAATGTCCCTTTGCAGATTCTCCAAAAGAGTGTTTCCAACTTTCCGAATCAAAAGAAAGTTATAACTCTCTGAGATGATGAACCCACACATCACAAAGCAATTTCACAGATAGCTTCTTTCTAGTTTTAACTGGGGATATTTGGATTTTCCAAATGGGGCTTAACAGACTCCCAAGTGTTTCTTCACATTTTCACCAAAAGAGCATTTCCAACCTGCTGAATCAAAAGAAACATTTAATTCTGTGAGATGAATCTGCACTTCACAAAGAAGTTTCGCAGATAGCTTCTTTCTAGTTTGTACCACGGCTTAGTTGATTTTCCACATAAGCTTCAATGGGCTCCCAAATGTCCTTTCACAGATTTTATAAAAGTATGTTTCCAAACTTCCGAATCAAAAGAAAGGTTTAACTCTGTGAGATGAATCCACACATCACAAAGCAGTTTCACAAACAGCTTCTTTCTAGTTTTACTGGGGCTATTTGTGTTTTTTTCATAGACCTCAATGGACTCCCAAATATCCCTTCACAGATCCTCCAAAAGGGGTTTCCAAAATGCTGAATTAAAAGAAATATTTAACTCGTGAGATTAATCCACACATCATAAAACAGTTTTCACAGATAGCTTCTTACGAATTTTTTCTGTGAATATTCAGTTTTACCCCGTAGGCCTCAATGGGCTCCCAAATGTCCCTTCACAGATTCTCCAAAAGAGTGTTTCTAACCTGCTGAATTAAAAGAACGATTTAAACTCTGTAAGATGAATACACACATCAAAAGCAGTTTCACATATCGTTTCTTATGAATTTTCTATGAGTATATTAAGTTTTCCCCATGGGCCTCAATGGATTCCTAAATGTATCTTCACAGATTCTCCAAAAGGATGTTTCCAGCCTGCTGAATCAAAGGAAAGGTTTAACTCTGTGAGATGAATGCACACATCACAAATCAGTTTCACATATAGCTTCTTTCTATTAGTTTTCCTGGGGATATTTAATTTTTTCCTATAGACCTCAATGGGCTTCCAAATGTATCTTCACAGATTCTCCAAAAGATTGTTTCCAACCTGTTGAATCAAAAGTATTTTAAATCTGTGAGATGAACCACACATAACAAAGCAGTTTCATGAATAGTTTGTTTCTAGTTTTCTCTAGGGATATTTGGTTTTCCCCATAGGTTTCAATAGGCTTCCAAATGTTCCATCACAGACTCTCCAAGAAGAGTATTTCCAATCTCTTGAATCAAAATACAGTTGTAATTTTGTGAATGCACACATTTCAAAGCAGTTTCACTAATAAGATGTTTTAATTTTGTCTGGGGATATTCAGTTTTACTCATTGGCCTTAATGGGTTCCCAAATATCCCTTCACTGATACTTCTGAAACAGTGCTTCCAAGCTGCTGAATCAAAAGAAAATCTTAATGCTGTAAGATGAATCCACACATCACAAAGCGCTTTCACAGATAACTTCTTCCCAGTTTTAACCTGGGGATATTCAGTTTTCCTGATAGGACTCAATGGGCTCCCAAACGTCCCTTCACAGATTCTCCAAAAGGAGTGTTTCCAGCCTGTTGAATCAAAAGTAAGGTCAAACTCTGTGAGATTAATCCACCGATCACAAAACAATTTTCCAGATAGCTTCTATCTAGTTTTACCTGGAGATATTCAGTTTTCTCCATAGGGATCTATGGGCTCAAAAAATGTCCCTTCACAGATTCTCCAAAACGTTGTTTTCAACCTGCTGAATCAAAAAAAACGTTTAACTCTGGGAGATGAATGTACACATCACAAAGCAATTTCACAGATTGTTTCTTTTAGTTTTATCTGAGAATATTTGTTTTTTCCCCTGGGTTTCAAAAAACTTAAAATGTCCCTCCAAGGATACTCCAAAAGAGTGCTTCCAACCTGATGAATCAAAAGGAAGGTTTAGCTCTATGAGATGAATACATACATCACAAAGCAGTTTCACAGATAGCTTCTTTATAGTTTTACCTTTGAATACTTGGTTTCTCCAATAGCCATTAATGGAGTCCCAAAGATCCCTTCACACATTTTCCAAAAGAGTGTTTCCAACCTCCTGAGTCAAAAAATTTTAACTGTGTGAAATGAATTGACACATCACCCTGAAGTTTTACAGACAGCTTCTTTCTAGTTTATTTCTGGGGCTATTTCATTATTTTCCCATTGGCCTCAATGNCAGATTCTCCAAAAAGAGTGTTTCCAACTTTCCGAATCAAAAGAAAGTTATAACTCTCTGAGATGATGAACCCACACATCACAAAGCAATTTCACAGATAGCTTCTTTCTAGTTTTTAACTGGGGATATTTGGATTTTCCAAATGGGGCTTAACAGACTCCCAAGTGTTTCTTCACATTTTCACCAAAAAGAGCATTTCCAACCTGCTGAATCAAAAGAAACATTTAATTCTGTGAGATGAATCTGCACTTCACAAAGAAGTTTCGCAGATAGCTTCTTTCTAGTTTGTACCACGGCTTAGTTGATTTTTCCACATAAGCTTCAATGGGCTCCCAAATGTCCTTTCACAGATTTTATAAAAAGTATGTTTCCAAACTTCCGAATCAAAAGAAAGGTTTAACTCTGTGAGATGAATCCACACATCACAAAGCAGTTTCACAAACAGCTTCTTTCTAGTTTTTACTGGGGCTATTTGTGTTTTTTTCATAGACCTCAATGGACTCCCAAATATCCCTTCACAGATCCTCCAAAAAGGGGGTTTCCAAAATGCTGAATTAAAAGAAATATTTAACTCGTGAGATTAATCCACACATCATAAAACAGTTTTCACAGATAGCTTCTTACGAATTTTTTCTGTGAATATTCAGTTTTACCCCGTAGGCCTCAATGGGCTCCCAAATGTCCCTTCACAGATTCTCCAAAAAGAGTGTTTCTAACCTGCTGAATTAAAAGAACGATTTAAACTCTGTAAGATGAATACACACATCAAAAAGCAGTTTCACATATCGTTTCTTATGAATTTTTCTATGAGTATATTAAGTTTTCCCCATGGGCCTCAATGGATTCCTAAATGTATCTTCACAGATTCTCCAAAAAGGATGTTTCCAGCCTGCTGAATCAAAGGAAAGGTTTAACTCTGTGAGATGAATGCACACATCACAAATCAGTTTCACATATAGCTTCTTTCTATTAGTTTTCCTGGGGATATTTAATTTTTTCCTATAGACCTCAATGGGCTTCCAAATGTATCTTCACAGATTCTCCAAAAAGATTGTTTCCAACCTGTTGAATCAAAAGTATTTTTAAATCTGTGAGATGAACCACACATAACAAAGCAGTTTCATGAATAGTTTGTTTCTAGTTTTTCTCTAGGGATATTTGGTTTTCCCCATAGGTTTCAATAGGCTTCCAAATGTTCCATCACAGACTCTCCAAGAAGAGTATTTCCAATCTCTTGAATCAAAATACAGTTGTAATTTTGTGAATGCACACATTTCAAAGCAGTTTCACTAATAAGATGTTTTTAATTTTTGTCTGGGGATATTCAGTTTTTACTCATTGGCCTTAATGGGTTCCCAAATATCCCTTCACTGATACTTCTGAAACAGTGCTTCCAAGCTGCTGAATCAAAAGAAAATCTTAATGCTGTAAGATGAATCCACACATCACAAAGCGCTTTCACAGATAACTTCTTCCCAGTTTTAACCTGGGGATATTCAGTTTTCCTGATAGGACTCAATGGGCTCCCAAACGTCCCTTCACAGATTCTCCAAAAGGAGTGTTTCCAGCCTGTTGAATCAAAAGTAAGGTCAAACTCTGTGAGATTAATCCACCGATCACAAAACAATTTTCCAGATAGCTTCTATCTAGTTTTTACCTGGAGATATTCAGTTTTCTCCATAGGGATCTATGGGCTCAAAAAATGTCCCTTCACAGATTCTCCAAAAACGTTGTTTTCAACCTGCTGAATCAAAAAAAACGTTTAACTCTGGGAGATGAATGTACACATCACAAAGCAATTTCACAGATTGTTTCTTTTTAGTTTTTATCTGAGAATATTTGTTTTTTCCCCTGGGTTTCAAAAAACTTAAAAATGTCCCTCCAAGGATACTCCAAAAAGAGTGCTTCCAACCTGATGAATCAAAAGGAAGGTTTAGCTCTATGAGATGAATACATACATCACAAAGCAGTTTCACAGATAGCTTCTTTATAGTTTTTACCTTTGAATACTTGGTTTCTCCAATAGCCATTAATGGAGTCCCAAAGATCCCTTCACACATTTTCCAAAAAGAGTGTTTCCAACCTCCTGAAACAAAAGAAAGGATTAACTGTGAGATGAATCCACACATCACAAGTAGCTTCACAGACAGATTCTTTCTAATTTTTTTCTGGGGATATTTAGTTTGTTTCTTATAGGCCTCAATGGGCTTCCAAATGTACCTTTGCAGATTCTCCAAAAAGAGTGTTTCCAACCTGTTGAGTCAAAATAAACGTTTAACTTTCTGAGATGAACCACACATAATAAAGCAGTTTCATGAATAGAATTTTCTAATTTTACCTGGGGATATTCTGTTTTCCCCATTGACCTTAAAGGACTATCAAACAACCCTTCACAAATTTTCCAAAAAGAGTGTTCCCAACCTGCTGAATCAAAACAAAGGTTTAACTCTCTGAGGTGAACCATACATAACCAAGCAGTTTCACAGATAGCTGCTTCCTATTTTTTACCTGGGGATATTTATTTATTTCCCCTTGTGATTCAATGAGCTACAAAATGTCCATTCACAGATTCTCCAAAGAGAGTGCTTCCCACATGCTGAATCAAAAGAGAGGTTTAACTCTGTGAGATGAATGCACATACCACAAAACATTTTCCTAGATAGATTATTTCTAGTTTTACTGGGAGATATTTGGTTTTCCTTGTAGGCTTCAATGGGCTCCCAACTGTCCCTTCACAGACTCTCCAAAAGAGTGTTTCCAACCTGCTGAATAAAAGAAATGTTTAACTCTGTAAGATGCATCCATACATCAAAGCTGTTTCACATATAGCTTGTTTCTAGTTTTATCTGGGGATGTTCTGTTTTTCCCCATGGTCCAAAATAGGCTCCAAAATGATCCTTCTCAAATTCTACAAAAAGTGTGTTTACAACCTGCTAAAATGAAAGGAAGATTTAACTCCGTGAGGTGAATCCACACATCCTAAAGCAGTTTCACAGATCGCTTCTTTCCAGTTTTTATCTAGGGATACTAAGTTTTTCCCACAGACCTCAATGGGCTCTGAAATATCTCTGGCACATTCTCCAAAGAGAGTATTCCCCACCTGGTGAATCAAAAGAAAGATTTAACTCTGTAAGATGAATCCACATATCCCAAAGCAGTTTCCCATATAGATTCTTACTAATTTTTACCAGGAGATATTACATTTTTCTCCATAGTACTCAGTGGGCTCCAAATGTCCCTTCACAGCTTCTCCAAAGAAAGTGTTTTCAACCTGCTGAATCAAAGGAAATGTTTCACTATGTGACATGAATCCACACATCCCAAAGTACTTTCAAGATAGCTTCTTTCTAGTTTTATCAAGGGATATTCTGTTTTCCACATGGGACCACATGGGACTAAATGGTCTCCTAATTTTCCCTTCACATATTCTCCGAAAAGAGTGTTTCCTAACTGCTGAATCAAGAGAAACATTTATCTCTGTGAGATGAATCCACACATCTCAAAGTTGTTTCACAGATAGCTTCTTTCAAAATTTTATTTGGGGATATTCTGCTTTTCCCCATTGACCTGAATGGGCTTTCAAATGTCCTTTCACAAATTCTTCAAAAATAATGTTTTCATCCTTCTGAATCAAAAGAAACTTTAACTCTGTGAAAGGAATGCACACATTACAGTGCAGTTTCACAGATAGCTTCTTTCTAGTTTTTCTATAGGGATATTCGGTTTTTTCCATAGACCTCAATGGGCTCCAAAATGTCCTTTTGCAGATTCTCTAAAAAAAGTGTTTTGATCCTGCTGCATCAAAAGAAAGTGTTAACTCTGTGAGATAAATCCACACGTAAGAAACTAGTTGCACAGATAGCTTCTTTTTAGTTTTCATCTGGGGATATTTGGTTTTTCAATCTAAGTCTTAATAGGCTCCCAAATATCCCTTTGCAGACTCTTCAAAAAAGGTGTTTCCAACCTGCTGAATAAAAAGAAATATTTACCTATATGAGATGAATCCACACATCACAAAGCAGGTTAACAAACACCTTCTTTCACTTTTATCTGGAGATATTAGTTTTTTTCCATAGGGCTCAATGTGCTGTCAAATGTCCCTTTGCAGATTTTCAAAAAGAGTGTTTCCAACTTGCTGACAGGAAAAGGATTAACTCAGTTAGATGCTTGCACACATCACAAAGCATTTTCACAGATAGATCTTTCAAGATTTCATCTGGGGATATTCAATTTTTCCCCATAAGTCTCAATGGGCTCCAAAATGTCCCTTCATAAATCCTCCAATAAGAATGATTCAAACCTGCTGAATCAAAGTATGCATTTAAATATGTGTGATGAATCTACACATTGCAAAACAGTTTCAGAGATAGCTTCTTTCTTGTTTTTATTTGGGGATATTCAATTTTGTCCCATGGGCCACAAAGGGCTTTCAAATATCCTGTCACACATTCTGCCAAATAAGTATTTCCAACCTGCTGAATCAAGAAATGTTTAAATCTGTAAGATGAATCCACACATCACAAAGCAGTTTAACATACAGTTTCTTTTTAGGTTTTACCTGGGGATATTTGTTTGTTTGTTTTTTTTCATAGGCCTCAATGGGCTCCCGATGTCCCTTGGCAGATTTCCCCAAAAGAGTGTTTCCAACTTGCTGAATCAAATGAAGGTTTAACTCTGTGAGATGAATCCACACACCTCAAAGCAGTTTAACAGATAGGTTCTTTCTAGTATTTTTTTTTTCCTGGGGATGTTCGGATTTTTCCCAAGGGCCCCAACTGGTTCCTAAATGTCCTGTCACAGATACTTCAAAAAATGTTTTCCAACCTGCTGTATCAAAAGAAAGCTTTAACCCCATGAAATGAATCCACACATCAGAAAGCAGTTTCACAGACAGCTTCTTTCTAGTTTTTATCTGGGTATATTCAGTGTTTCCCATAGGCCTCAATGGACTCCCAAAGGTCCCTTCACAGATGCTCAAAAAGAGGGTTTCAAACCTGATGAATCAAAAGGAAGGTTTAACTCCTTGAGACGAATCCACACATCATATCAGTTTCACACATACCTTCTTTCTACTTTTTATCTGAGGATAATCGGGTTTTCCCCATAGGTGTCAATGGGCTGTGAAAGACGTCACCACAGAGTCTCCAAAAAGAATGTCTCTAACCTTCTGAACCAAAAGAAACGTTTAACACTGTGAGATGAATCTAAATATCACAAAGTCGATTCCCAGGTTGTTGCTTTCTAGTTAATGTTTCAGGATATTCCAGTTTTTGTCATAGGCCTCAGTGGGTTGCCAAATCACAAAGCATTTTCTCAGGTAGCTTCTTTCTATATTTTATCTGTGGAGATTTGCTTTCTTTCCCATAAGCCTCAATGGGCTCCCAAATGTCTGTTCAAAGATTCTTCAGAAAGAGTGTCACAAGAGTGCTGTATCAATATAAAGGTTTAACTCTGTGAAAGGAATCCACAGATCACAAAGAAGTTTCACAAGTATATTCTTTCTAATTTTTATCTGGACATACTCAGTTTTCCCCATAGTCCTCAATGTGTCTCAAATGTCCCTTCGCAGAATCTCTGAAAAGAGTTCCTCAAACCTGTTCAATAAGGAGAAAGTTTCATCTCTGGTAGGTGAATCCACACATCAGAAAGCAGTTTTACTGTTAGCTTCTTTCTAGCTTATATCTGGGTTTTCTTAATTTTTCCCCATAGGGCTCAACAGGCTCCCAAATGTTCCTTCATAGACTCTCCAAAAAAGTGTCCAAAAAGTGGTAAATCAAAATAAAGGTTTAACTGTGAGCTGAATCCACATATCACAAAGCAGTTTGAAAGGTAGCTTGTTTCTTATTTTACCTGGGGATATTCAATTTTATCCATACACCTCTAAGGGATCCTAAATGTCTTCACACAGATTCTCCTAAAAGAGTTTCTCCAATCTGCTGAAAAAAAAGAAATGTTTAACTCTGTGAGATGAATCCACACATCACAAAGTATTTTCACAGATGAGTTCTTTCTACTTTTTATCTGCGGATATTCAGTTTATCCTTGTAGTTCTCCATAGGCTCCCAATTGTCCCTCCACAGATTCTTCCAAAAATAGTGTTTCCAACCTGGTTAATCAAAAGAAAGTTTTAACTATATGAGATGAATTCACATCATCACAAAACAGTTTCACAGTTATCTTCTCCCTAGTTTTCATCTGAGGATAATCAGTTTCTCCTGGTAGGCTTCATTGGGCTAAAAAATGCTGGTCCATATGATTTCCACAAGAGTGTTTCCGAGGTGTTGAATCTAAAGAAAGGTTTCACACCGTGAAATGAATCAACACATCACAAAGCAGTTTCACTGAGAGATTCCTTCTAGGTTTTATCTTCAGATATTTGGTTTTTCCCCACAGGCCTCAGTGGGCGCCAAAAT
This sequence comes from Rhinopithecus bieti, assembly GCF_001698545.2. Classification (NCBI taxonomy): domain Eukaryota; kingdom Metazoa; phylum Chordata; class Mammalia; order Primates; family Cercopithecidae; genus Rhinopithecus; species Rhinopithecus bieti. Next base: position 269,983 of record NW_016803271.1, on the reverse strand, counting down.
GTTCCTTCACAGATTTTACAAAACTAGTGTTTTCAACCTGCTGAATCAAAAGAAACGTTTAACACTGTGAGGTGAATTCACACACTATAAAGTAGTATCACAGATAGCTTCTTTGCTAATATATAAATATTAATAATTTAATATTCTTCTAATATCTAATAGATATCTTAATAATATTTATCTAAAAAGTATTCAATGGGAATAAACTTTTTTTTCATCAGGGCCTTAATGCCACTCCCAAATGTTTCTATGCAAGATTCTCCCAAATAAATGTTTCCAACCTGCTAAATCAAAAAGGAAATATTTATTAAACTTCTTTGAAATGAATTGAAACATTACAAGGCAGTTTCACAAATAACTCCTTTTCTAGTTTTTAATCAGAGGTTATTCAATTTTTTTCCCCACAGCTCAGTGGCGTTCCCAAAAATTCCCTTCACATTTTCTACAAAAAGAGTTCTTCCAAAACCTTTTGAATAAAAGAAAAAAAAAAAAAACTCTGGAGACGAATTTACCCATTTTAAAGCAGGCTTTCACAGAGAGCTTCTTTCTAGTGATATCCTATCTTTAGGTATATTTTTTTCCCCATTTTAAACCCATTAGGCCTCAATGGTTCACTAATGTGGTCCTCACAGATTCTCCAATTAGAGTGTTTCCCCCACCTGCTAAATCAATAGAAAAATATTTAAATCGTGAGATGAAGCCAACCTTTGCAAAAGCAGTTTTACAGCACTTCTTTCTGGCTTTCATCTGGGGTATATTCTGTTTTTCCCCATAGACCTCAATGGGCTGCCAAAATGTCTCTTAGCAGATTCTCCAAAAAAGAGTCTTTGCAATCTGCTGAATCAAGACAAAAGTTTAACGCCTATGGAGAAGAATCTACACGATCACAAAGCAGTGTTCACAGGTATCTTCTTTCTTGTTTTTTATCTGGGGAAAATTCGGATTTTTTCCCTTTTGGCCTCAATGGCTCTGAAATGTTCCCTTTGAGATTCTCTGAAAAGGAGGTTATTTCTGAACCTGCTTGTGGTCAAAAAAAAAAAAAAAAAAAAAAAAAAAGTTTTAAATCTTATAGAGAGAATCCACACAACACAAAGCAGCTTCACAGATATCTTCTTTGTTCCTTTGATCTAGGGATATTTGGTTTTCCTCATAGGCCTCAAAGAGTTCCCAAATGTTTCTTTGCAGATTCTACAAAAAGAGTGTTTACAACCTGGTGAATCAAAAGAAAGTTTTAACTCTGTTAGATGGATCCATATTTCACAATGAAGTTTAACAGATAGCTTCTTTTTAATTTTTATCTGGGGAAATAATGTCTTGCCCCTTAAACCTCAAAAGGCGCCCAAATGGCTCTTTGCAGATTATCGAAAAATAGTGTTTCCAACCTGCTGTATCAAAAGAAAGTTTAACTCTGTGTGGTGAATCCACACGTTACAAAACAGTTTCACTGATAGTTTCTTTCTAGATTTTATCTGGGGATTTTCAGTTTTTCCCCATAGGCCTCAATGGAAAATGTCTCCTCTCAGATTCTCTAAAGAGGGGTTTTCCCATCTCTGAATCAAAACAAATATTTCACTCTGTGAGATGAATCCAGACATCACAAAAACTTTCACAGATACTTTCTTTCTAGTTATTTTAGGTGGATATTCTGTTTTTGCTTATAGGCTTTAATAGGCTCCCAAATGTCCCTTCACAGATTCTCCAAAAAGATTATTTCCAATGTTCTGAATCAAGACAAATGTTTAATTCTGTGAGATAAATCCACACATCAAAAGCTGTTTCACAAATAATTTCTAGTTTTTATCTGGGGATATTCTTTTTTTTCCATAGGCAGAAACTGGCTCCCAAATGTCCCTTTGCATATTCTTCAAAAAGACTGCTTCCAACCTGCTGAATCAAGAGAAAGGTTTAACTCTGTGCGATACATCCACTTGAACAAAACAGTTTCACAGATACCTTCTTTCTGGTTTTATCTGGGGATATTCAGTTTTCCCAATAGGCTTCAGTGGGTTCCAAAATGTCTCTTGGCAGATTCTCCAAAAGAATATTTCCAACGTGATGAATCAAGACAAAGGTTTAACTCTCTGAGATGAATCCACAAATTAAAAGCAGTTTTATAGATAGTTTCTTTCTTCCTTTTTCTGGGGATATTCTCTTTATCTCCATAGTTATCAATGGGCTCCCAAACGTCCCTGTGCTGATTCTCCAAAACCAGTGTCTCCAACCTGCCGAATCAAAAGAAAAGATTATCTCTGTGAGATGAATCCACACCTCAAAAAGCAGTATCAAAGATAGCTTCTTTCTAGTTTTATCTGGAGTATTCAATTTTCTGTATAGGCCTCAAAGTGCTCCTAAAGGTCTGTTTGCAGATTTTACAAAAATAGTGTTTTCAATATGCTGAATCAAAATAAAAATTTAACTCTGTAAGACGAATCCACAAATCTCAAACAGTTGCACCGATAATGTCATTCTAGTTTTTACCTGAGGATATTTGGCTTTTCCCCATAGGCCTGAATGGGCTCCAATTATCCTTTCACATATTCTCTAAAAAGAGGGATTTCAACCTGTTGAACTGAAAGAAACGTTTAACTCTGTGAGATGAATCCACACATCACAAAGAAGTTTCACAGATAGCTTCTTTCTAGTTTGTATCTGAGGATTCCACTTTTTCCACGTAGGCCTAAAGGAGTTCACAAATGTACCTTCATAGATTCTCCAAAAGAGGGTTTCCAACATGCTGAATAAAAGGTTTTAACTCACTGAGATGAATCTATGTATTACAAATCAGTTTCACAGATAACTTCTTTCTAGTTTTTGGCTAGGAATATTCGTTGTTTTCACAGGCCTCATAGGGCTCCCAAATATCCCTTCACAGATACGCCAAAAAAGATGTTTCCAACCCGCTGGACCAAAAGAAAAGTTTTACTCTGTGAGATGTATCCACACATCACAAAGCAGTTTCACAGATAGCTTCTTTCTATGTTTTTCTAGGGATATTCTCTTTTGCCACCTAGGCTCAATGGGCTTCAAAACGTCTTTTTGCAGATTCTGCAAATGAAATATTACCAACCTCCTGCTTCAAAAGAAATGTTTAACTGTGTGAGATAAATCCACACATCATAAAGCAGTTTCACAAAGAGATTCCTTCTAGTTTTTATCTGGGGATATTCAGTTTTTCTGCATAAGCTTCACTGGAATCCTAAATGTTATTTCACAGACACTCCAAAAGGAGTATTTCCAACCTGATGAATCAAAGGAAAGGTATAACCCTATGACATGAATCAACTCATCACAAAGCAGTTTCACAGATAGGTTCTTTCTAGTTTCAATCTGGGTAAATTCTGTTTTTCCCCATCAACCTCAAAGGGCTCTCAAATGTCCCTTCACAGATTTTCCAAAAAGAGTGTTTCCAAACTGCTGAGTCAAAGGAAATGTTTAACTCTGTAAGATGAATCCACACATCACAAAATAGTTTCACAGATAGCTTCGTTTGAAGCTTTATCTGGAGATTGTCAGTTTTTCTCCATGGGCTTCAATGGTCTCCCCAATGTCCCTTCACAGATTCTCCAAAAGGAGTGTTTCCAACCTTTTAAATCAACAGAAAGTTTCCACTCTGTGAGATGAACTCACACATCACAAAGGAATTTCACAGATAACTTCTTTCTAGTTTTTATCGTTGGAAATACGGTTTTTCCCCATACAACTTCATCAGCTCCAAATTTCCCCTTTGCAGGTACTCCTAAAAGAGTGTTTTCAACCTGCTGAATCAAAAGCAAAGTATAAATCTGTGAGATGAATCCACATATCACAAAGTAGTTTCACAGATAGCTTCTTTCCAGTTTTATCTAGGGATATTCTGTTTTCCCCATAGGCCTGAAAGGGCTCCTAAATGTCCCTTTACTGATTCTTAAAAAAGAGTTTTTCCAACCTACTGAATCAAAAGAAAGTTTCACAAATAGCTTCTTTGTGATATTTGTCTGAGGATTTTTGGTTTTGCTCCATAGACCTCAATGGACTCCCAAATGTTTCCTTGCCTCTTCTCCAAAATAAGTGCTTCCAACCTGCTGAATGGAAAGAAAATTTTATTTCTATGGGATGAATCCACACCTCACAAAGCAGGTTCACATATTTCTCCTTTCCAGTTTTTATCTGGGGATATGTTGTTTCACCGCATAGGCTTCAATGGGCTCCTATATGTCCCTTCATAGATTTTCCACGAGGAGTTTTCCAACCAGGTAAGTCAAAATAAACGTTTAACTCTGTGTGATGAATCCACACATCAAAATTCAGTTTCACAAATATCTTCTTTCTAGTTTTTATCTAAGGATACTTGGTTTTGCCCCATAGGCCTAAATGGATTCCCAAATGTCCCTTCACAGATTCTTCAAAAAGTGTTTCCAGACTACTGAATGTAAAGAAATATTTAACTCTATCAGATGAATCCAAACATCACAAAATAGTTTCACTGAAAATTTCTTGATAGTTTTTACCTGGAGATATTCTGTTTTTCAACATAGACCTCAATGGACTCTCCAGTGTCCGCTCACAGACTCTCCAAAAAGAGTGTATTCAACCTACTGGATCAAAGGAAAGATTTACCTCTGTGATATGAATCCACAGATCACAAAGTAGTTTCACAAATAGCTTTTCTTGTTTTATCTGGGGATATTCTTTTTTTCCATAGGCAAATATGAGCTCCCAAACGTCCCTAAAAAGATCCTGCTAAGTGAGAGTATCCAACGGGCTCAGTCAAAAGAAAAGTTTAACTTTGTGAGGTCAATTGACACGTCACAAAGCATTTCACACATAGCTTCTTTCTAGTGTTTATCTGGGAATACTCAGCTTTTCCCCTAGTACTCAATAGGCTCGAAAATTACTCTATGTAGAGTGTCCAAAAAAAGTGTTTCTAACCTGCTAAATGAAAAATAAGGTTTAAGTCTGTGAGATGAAGCCACTTATCACAAAGCAGGTTCACAGATAGCTTCTTTTTAGTTTTTATCTGGAGATACACGGTTTCTCCCCTTAGACCTCAATGGGCTTCCAATTGTCCCTTTGCACATTACACAAAAATAGCATTTCCAACCTACTGAATCAAAATAAAGGTTTAACTCTGTGAGATGAATCAACACATCACAAAGAAGTTTCACTGATAACTTATTCCTTGTTATCATCTGGGGATATTCAGTTTTTCTTCTTAGGCCTCACTGGGTTCTCAAATGTCCCTTCACAGATTCTCCAAAAAGAGTGTTTCCAACCTGCTTAATCAAAAGAAGTTTTAGCTCTGTGAGATGAATGCACACATCACACAGCAGTTTCACAGATAGATTCTTTCTAGTATTTATAAGGAGATATTCAGTTCCTCTCCATAGGCCTGTATGTTCTCCCAAATATCACTTTGCAGATTTTGTAAAAACAGTGTTTCCAAGCTGCTGAATTAAACAAGAGGTTTAACTCTGTGCAATGAATCCACACATCACAAAGCAATTTCACAGATAGCTTCTTTTCAGTTTTTATCTTGGGATTTTTTTTTCCCAATAGACCCCAATGGACTCCCAAATGCCCCTTTGTACATTCTCCAAAAAGACTGTTTTCAGCCTGCTGAATCAAAATAAAAATTTAACTCTGTGAGATGAACCCACATATCTCAAGGCAGTTTCACAAATAGCTTTTATCTGGATTTTATCTGGGAATATTCTTTCCTGCCACATGAGCATCAATAGGCTGACAAATGTCCCTTTGTAGATGTTCCAAAAAGTGTTTCCAACTTGCTGAGTCAAAAAGAGAGTTTAACCCTGTGAGTTTGAATCCACATATCACAAAGCAGTTTCACAGATAGCCTCTTTAGTATTTCTCTAGAGATACTGTGTTCTTCCCCATATGCCTCAATGGGCTCCCAAATGTTTCTATGCAGATTCCTTAAAAAGAGTGTTTCCAAACTGCTGAACCAAAAGAAAGGTTTAATTCTGTGAGATGAATCCACACATCCCAAAGGAGTTTCTCAGATAACTTCTGTCTAGTCTTTATTAGGAAATATTTGTTTTTTCCTTATAGACCCCAATAGGCTCCCAAATGTCCCTTCACAGATTCTCCAAAAAGAGTGTTTCCATTCTACTGAATACAAATAAAAGTTTAAATATGTGAGATGAATCCACACGTCACAAGTCAGTCTCACTGATAGCTTCACTGTAGTTTTTATCTGGGGATATTCTCTTTTTCATCATAGGCTTCAATGAGTTCCAAAATGTCCCTTCACAGATTCTACAAATACAGTGTTACCAAACTGCTGAATCAAAAGATAGCCTTAACTCTGTGAGATGAATCCACACATCATAAAGCAGTTTCACAGATAGCTTCTTTCTAGTTTTTATCTAGTGATATTCGGTTTGCCCCATAGACCTCAATGGGCTCCCAAATGTTCTTTTGCAGATTCTCGAAAAAGAATGTTTACAACCAGCCAAATATAACTCTGTGAGATGAAATTACACATCAAAAGCATTTTCACAGATAACTTCTTTTTTATTTTATCTTGGGACATTCAGTTTTTCTCCATAGGTTTCAACAAGCTCCCAAATGCCCTTTCACAGATACTGTAAAAACAGTGTTTCCAAACTATGGGATCGAAAGAAAGTTATAACTCTGTGAGATAAAACCACACATCACGTAGCAGCTTCACAGATAGCTTCTTTTTAGTTTTCATCTGAGAATATTCAGATTTTCCCCAAAGGCCTCCATGGCTCTAAAATGTACCTTTACACATTCTCCAAATTAAGTGTTTCTAACCTGCTCAATCAAAATAAAGGGGTAACTCTGTGAGGTAAAACCACAAATCAGAGAGATACTTCACAGACAGCTTCTTTCTAGTGTATCATAGTATATTCAATTTTTCCCCAGAGGCCTCCATGGGCTGCCAAATGTCCTTTCACAGATTCTGTATAAAAATATGGTCTACAACATGCTGGATCAAAATAAAGGTTTGCTTCTCTTAGGTGGATCCACCTAACACAAAGCAGTTTTACTGATAGCTTGTTTCTGATGTTTAGTTTGAGATATTCAATTTTTACTTATAGACCTCAATGGGCTCTCAAATGTCCCCTCACAGATTCTACAAAAAGAGTGTTTTGAACCTGCAGAATCAAAAAAAGGTTCAACTCTGGGAGATGAAACCACACATCACAAAGCAGTTTCACAGATAGCTTCTTTCTAGTTTTTGTCTGGGGATATTCGGTATTTCTTCATAGGCCTCAAAGAGCTCCCAAGTGTCTCTTTGCAGATTCTTCAAAAAGAGTTTTTCCAACTTACCAGACCAAAAGAAAGGTGTAACTATTAGAGATAAATCCACACAACAGAAAGTAGTTTCACAGATAGCTTCTGTCTAATTTTCATCTGGGGATATTCTGTTTTTACTTATAGTCCACAATGGGCTTTGAAATATCTCTTTGAAAATTCTACAAAAAGAGTGTTTCCGATCAGCAGTATGAAAAAAAGATGTAACTCAATTAGATGAATCCGCACATCACAAAGCAGTTTTGCAGATAGCTTCTTTCCAGTTTTTATATGGGAATATTTGATTTTTTCCTATAAACCACATAGGTCCCCAAAATGTCCCTTCACAGACTATCTAAAATAAGTGTTTCCAACCTCCTGAGACAAAATAAATGTTTAACTCTGTGTGATGAATGCACACATCATGTACAGTTTCACAGACAGCTTGTTTCTACTTTTTATATGGGGATATTTCATGTTTCTCCATAGGAGTCAATGGGCTCCCAAATGTTTCTTCACAGATTCTCCAAACAGTGTTTTCGAACTGCTGGATAAAAACAAAGGTTCAACTCTGTGAGATAAATCCACACATCACAAAGCTGTTTCACAAATACCTTCTTTCTAGTTTTATCTGGTAATACTCTGTTTTCCCAATAGGCCTCAATGTGCTCCAAAATGTTTCTTTCCAGATTCTCCAAAAAGAGTATTTACAGTGCTACTGAATCAACAGAAAGATTTAATTCTGTGAGATGAATTGACACATTACGAAGAAGCTTAACAGAAGGATTCTTCCTAGTTTTTATATAGGGACAGTCTGTTTTTTCTCATAGGTCTCAATGGACTCCCCAATGTCCCTTCTCATATTCCACAAAAAGAGTGTTTCCAACCTGCTGAATCAAAAGAAAGGTTTGTCTCTGAGATGAATCCACATATCACAAAGCAGTTTCACATATAGCTTCTTTCTAGTTTTTATCTGGGTATATTCAGTTTTGCCTTATAGGTCTCAATGTGTTCCCAAATATCCCTTTGCAGAGATCTAAAAAGAGTGTTTCCAATGTACTGAATCAAAATAAATGTTTAACTCTGCAAGATGAATGCACATATTAGAAAATACTCACACATAGCTTCTTTCTACTTTTATCTGAGGATACTCGATTTTTCACCATAGGCCACAATGGGCTTCCATATGTCCCTTCGCAGAGTCTCCAAAGGAAGTGTTGCCAAGATACTGAATCAAAAGAAAGATTTAACTTCGTAACATGAATCCAGACATCACAAAGCTGTTTCACATAGCTTCTTTCTAGTTTTTATCTGGAATATTCGTGTTTTTTTTTTTTTTTTTTTCTGTAGGCCTCAATGAGCTTTCAAATTTTCTTGCAGATTTTCTAAAAGAGTGTTTCCAACCTGGCTGCATAGTTTATACATCTGTGAGATGAATCTCACACATCAGCAAGGCAATTTCCATATAGCTTCTTTTAGTTTTTATCTGGTAATATTCAATTTTTTCATAGCCAACAATGGGGCTTACCAAATGTCATTTCACAGATTCTCCCAAAATAAAGTCAATTTTACACCTGCTTACAACAGAAAAGAAAGTTTTAACTCTGTGAGGTGAATGCACAATCACAAAGCAGTTTCATTGATAGCTTCTTTATCCTTTTTATCTGGGGATATTCTGTGCTTCCCCATAGGTGTCAATGGGATCCAAAATGTCCCTTCACAGATTCTCCCAAAAAAGTTTTGAACTGTCTAAATCCAAAGAAAGGTTTAACTCTGTGAGATGAATTCAGACATCACAAAGCAGTTTCACAAATAGCTTCTCACAAATAGCTTCATTCTAGTTTTTATGTGCAAATATTCGGTTTTGCATCAGAGGTCTCAGTGGGCTCTGAAATGTCTTTTCACATATTCCCCAAAAACAGTTTTTCCAACCTGCTGAATCGAAAGAAAGGCTTAACTCTGTAAGATAAATCCACACCTTACAAATCAGTTTCACAGATAACTTCTTTCTAACATTCATTTGGGGATATTCTGTTTTTCCCCTAGGCCTCAATGGTTCCCAAATGAGCCTTTGCAGATTCTCCAAAGTAAGTGTTTCCAACCTGCTGAATCAAAAGAAAGGTTTAACTCTTTGAGATGAATCCGCACATCAGGAAGCAGTTTCATAGATAGCTTCTTTGTAGATTTTTTTGTGTGTGTGATTTCAGCTTTTACTGAAAGGAGTCAATGGACAATAATGTCCTTTCACAGATTCTACAAAAGGAGTATTTCCAACCTGTTGAATCAATAGAAAGTTTTAACTCTCTGAGATGAATCCACATATCACAAAGCAGTTTCACAGATAGTTTCTAGGTTTTACTGAGGATATTCTGTTTTTCCTTATACACCTGAATGGACTGCCAAATATCACTTTGCAGATTCCCCAAAATAAGTGATTCTAAAGTGCTGAATATAAAGAAAGATAGAATTCTGGTAGATGACTCCACATTGCAAAGCAGTTTCAAAGATAGCTTCTTTCTAGGTTTTATCTGCGGATATTCGTTTTGTGTTCCCCATAGGCCTCAATAGGCTTTCAAATGTCCCTTAGCAGATTCTACAGAAAGAGTGTTTTCATCTTGATGAATCAAAAGAGTGGTTTAACTTTGTGAGCTGAATCCACACATCATGAGGAAGTTTCACTCATAACTTCTTTCTAGTTTTTATCTGGGTATATTCCGTGATTCCCTATAGGCTCCAATGGGCTCCAAAATGTCCCTTTGCAGATTCTCCAAAAAGAGTGTTTCCAACCTGCTGAATCAAAATAAAGGTCAAATTCAATGAGATGAATCCACACATCACAAAGCAGTTTCAAGATAGCTTCTTTGTAGTTTTTATCTGCAAATATTCAATTTTGCCTTATAGACCTCAGTGGGATCCCAAATGTCCCTTCACAGATTCTCTAAAAAGAGTGTTCCCAACGTGGTGAATCAAAAAAAAGTTAATTGTATGGGATGAATCCACACGTAACGAGGCAGTTTCACAGACAGATTACTTATATTTTTATTTTGGGATATTCAGTTTTTCCCATAGGCCTTTGTGGGCTCCCTCTGCAGATTGCACAAAAAGAGTGTTTCCATCCTGCTGACTCAAAATAAAAGTTTAATTTTTTCAGATGAGTCCACACATCACAAAGCAGTTTCACAGATAGCTTATTTCTAGTTTTATTTGGGAATATTTGGTTTTCCCCTTAGGCCTCAAGCGCTCCTAAATGTCCCTTCGCAAATTATCTAAAAGGAGTGTTTTCAACCGGCTAGATCAAAATGAAGATTTAACTCTGAGAGATGTATCCACACACCACAAAGCAGTTTCACAGATAGCTTTCTTCAACTTTTTATCTAGGGATGTTCGGATTTTTCCCATAGGCTTCAACGGCTCTCAAATGTACCTTCACATATTCTCCAAAATAAGTGTTTCCAACCTGTTGAATCAAAAGAAAGGGTTAACTCTGTGAGATGAACCCACACATAACAAAGTAATTTCACAGATAGCTTCTTTATAGTTTTATCAGGAGATATTCAATTTTTCCCCATAGACCTCCATGGGCTAAAAAATGTCTTTTGGCAGATTCTCCAAAAAGGGTGTTTCCAACCTGCAGAATCAAAAGAAACGCTTGAGTCTGTGAAATGAATCTGCTCAAAGCAGTGCAGTTTCACAGATATCTTCTTTGTAGTTTTATGTGGAGATAAGCAGTTTTGCTTATATACCTCAATGGGCTCTAAAGAGTCCCTTTGCAGATTGTACAAAAAGAGTTTTTCCAACTTGCTGAATCAATAGAAAGGGTTAACTCTGTGAGTAGAATCCACACATAACAAAACAGTTTCACAAATAGCTTCTTCCCAGTTTTTATATGAGGATATTCATTTTTTTCCTGTTGAGTTCAATGGATTCCCAAATGTAGCTTCACAGATTTTCCAAAACAAGTGTTCCAACCTGCTGAATCAAAAGAAAGGCTTAATTCTGAGAGATGAATCCACACATTACAAAGCAGTTTCACAGATAGCTTCTTTCTAGTTTTTATTTGGAGATATTTGTTTTTTTCCCAAGGACTTGAAGAGCTATCAAACATCCCTTCACAGATTCTACAAAAGAGTGTTTCCATTCTACTGAATCAGAAAATCAATAAAAAGGGTTACCTCTGTGAGCTGAATCCACAAATCCCAAGGAAGTTTCACAAATAGCTCTTTCTAGTTTTGATCTGGGTTTCTAGTTTTGATTCAGTGTTTCCCTATAGGCCTCAATGGGTTCCCAATGCCCCTTCACAGATTCTCCAAAAAAGTATTTCCAATCTGTTGTATCAAAAGAAAGTTTAAACTCTGTGAGATGAATCCAAACACCACAGCAGTCTCAAGATAGCTTCTTTGTAGTTTTATCTGGAGATGTCGGGTTTTGCCCCTGGACCTCAATGGGCTCCCAATTACCCTTTTGCATATTCTCCAAAAGGAGTGCTTCCAACCTGCCGAGTCAAAAGAAAGGTTTAACTCGGTGAGAAGAATCCACATTTTTACAAAGCAGTTTCACAGGTTGCTTCTTTCTATTTATTATCTGGGGATATTCAGCTTTTCCCCATAGTCCCCAATGGGATCCCAAATGTGCCTTCACAGATTCTACAAAAAGACTGTTTCCCATCTGCTGAATCAAAAGAAAATTTACCTCTTTGAGATGAATCCACACATCACACAGCAGTTTTACAGATAGCTTCTTTCTAGTTTTTATCTCGAGATATTCCTTTTTTCACCTAGGCCTCATGGGTTCCCAAATGTCTCTTCCCGGATTGTCAAATTAGAGGGCTTCCAACAAGAAAGTTTTAACTTGGTGAGATGAATAGACACATCACAAAGCAGTTTGACAAATAGCTCCTTTGGAGTTTTCATCTGGGAATGTTCTGTTTTTCCCCATAGGCCTCAATGGCTCCCAAATGTCCTTTCACCAATTTTGCAAAATGAGTGTTTCCAATCTGCTGATTAAAAAAATGCTTAAGTCTGTGTGTTGAATCCATACATCACAAAGCAGTTTCACAGATAGTTTCTTTCTACTTTCAATCTGGGGATATTGGTTTTTTTCTCATTGGCCTCAAAACGCTCACAAATGTCCCCTCACATATACTATAAAAAGAGTGTTTCCTATCTGCTGAATCAAAAGAAAGGTTTTACCCTGTGACACATCAAAAGCAGTTCTTCAGATAGCTTCTTTCTAGTTTTATCTGGAGATATTCATTTTCCCCATAGGCTTCAATGGGCTCCCAAATGTCGCTTTGTAGATTTTCCAAAAAGAGTGCATCCAACCTTCTGGATCAAAAGAAAGATTTAATTCTGTGAGATGAATCCACACATCACAAAGCAGTTTCACAGATGGCTACACTCTAGTTTTATCTGGAGATATTCAGTTTTTCCCCATGGGACTCAATGGGCTCCCAGTTGTCCCTTTCCAGATTCTTAAAAAAGAGTGTTTCCAACCTGTTGAATCAAAATAAAGGTTTAACCCTAGGAGATGAATCCACACACCACAAAGCATTTTCACAAATATATTCTTTCTAGTTTTTATCTGGGGATATATGGTTTTTTTTCATAGGTATCAATTGGCTCCCAAATGTCCCATCACAGATTCTCCACAAAGAGTGTTTCCTACCTGCTGAATCAAAAGAAAGGTTTGACCCTGTGACACATGACAAAGAAGTTCTACAGATAGCTTCTTTCTAGTTTTTATCTGGGGATATTTGGTTTTTCACCATAGGCCTCAATGGGCTCCCAAGTGTCACTTCACAGATTCTCCAAAAATAGTTTTTCCAAGGTGCTGTATCAAGAGAAAGGTGTATCTCTGTGAGATGAATCCACACATCACAAAGCAGTTTTACTGTTAGCTTCTTTCTAGCTTTTATCTTGGGATATTCTGTTTTCCCCCATCAGCCTCAATGGCCTCCAAATATCCTTTCACAGATTCTTCAAAATGAATATTCTTCAAAAAGAGCTCCAACGAGCTGAAATAAAAAAAAAAAGGTATATCTTTGTGAGATGAATGCACACATCACAGAAAAGTTTCACAGACAGTTTCTCTTTAGATTTTAACTGGAGATACTAAGTTTTTATATATAGAGAGAGAGCTCAATAGGCTCCCAAATGTCCCCTCCTAGATTCTCCAAATATTGTGTTTCCAACCTGCTCCATCAGAAACAAAAAAGGTTTTACTCTGTGAGATGAATCCCCACATCACAAAGCAGTTTTGAAGATAGTTTCATTCTAGTATTTATCTGAAGATATTCAATTTTTCCTTTTTTGCTTCAAAGGTCTACTAAATGTCACTTGCAGATTCTCCAAAAAGAGTGTTTCCAACCTGGTGAATCAAAAGAAAGTTTTAACTCTGTGAGATGAATCCACACATCACAAAACCATTTCACATATAACTTCTTTCTAGTTATTATCTGGGGATATTCAGTGTTACTCATAGGTCACAATGGGCTCCTACATGTCTCTTTGCAGAATCTCCAAGAATAGTATGTCCAACATTCCGAATCAAAAGAAAGATTTAACTCTGTGAGATAAATCCACACATCACAAAACAGTTTCACAAATAGCTTCTTTCTAGTTTTTATCTAGGGATATTCGGTTTTTCCACATAGGCCTTAGTGGACTCCCACATGATTCTTCACGGATTCTACAATAAGAGTGTTTCCAATATGATAAATCAAAAGAAAGGTTTAACTCTGTGAGATAAATCCACATATCACAAACCAGTTTCAAATAAAGCTACTTTTTTCTTTTTATCTGGGGATATTCTGTTTTTCCCCATGGGCCTCAATTGGCTCCAAAATGTCATTTTGTAGGTACTGCAAAAAGAGTATTTCCACCTGATGATTCTAAACAAAGGTTTAACTCTGGGAGATGAAGCAGCACATCACAAAGCAGTTTCACAGATAGCTTCTTTGTCATTTTTTGGGGGGGGATATTCAGTTTTTCTCCGTAGGCCTAAATGGGTTCCAAAATGTGCCTTCAAATATTCTCCAAAAAAGTTTCCAACCTGTGAATCACAAAAAAGTTTTAACTCTGTGAGATGAATCCACACATCAGAAAGCAGTTTCACAGATAGCTTATTTCTGGTTTTTATGTAGGTGTATTAAGTTGTTCCCATAGGCTTCAATGGGCTAACAAATGTCCTTTCATGGATTCTACAAAAAAAACTGTTCCCAACCTGCTGAATCAAAAGTAAGATTTAACTATGTGAGATGAATCCATGCACCACAAAGTAGTTTCACAGATAGCTTCGTTCTAGTTTTTTCCTGTGTACATTCCATTTTTCTCTTTAGGCCTCAATGAGATTCCAAATAACCCTTTGCAGATTCTCCAAAAATAGTTTTTCCATCCTGATGAATCAACAGAAAGGTTTAACTTTGTGAAATGGATCCACACATCAAAAGCAGTTTCACAGACAGCTTCTTTTTTTCGTTTTTGACTGGAGATACTCGTTTTTTTCCCATATGCCTCAATAAGCTCCCACATGTTGCTTCACAGGTACCCCAAAAAGAGTGTTTCTAACCTGCTGAATCAAAATAAAGGCTTAACTTTGTGAGATGAATCCACAAATCATCCATCCACAAAGCAGTTTCATAGATATCTTCTTTCTAGTTTTTATTTGAGGATATTTGGTTTTTCCCCATAGGTCTCAATGGGTTCTCAAGTGTCTGTTATCCGATTCTCCAAAAAGAGTGTTTCCGAGCTGCTGAGTAAAAGATATATTTAACTCAATGAAATGAAACCACAAATAACAAAGCAGTTTCACAGATAGCTTCATTCTAGTTTTTATCTGGGGATAGTCATTTTTTCCCCCTTTGGCTTCAATGGGCTCCCAAACGTCCTTTCACAGATACTTGAAAAAGTTTCCAAACTGCTGAATCAAAAGAAACCTTTAACACTCTCAGATGAATCCCAATATCACAAAGTACTTTCACAGATAGGTTCCTTCTAGTTTTTATCTTGGGATATTCAGCTTTTCCCCATGGGACTTAATGGTTTCCCAAATATCCCGTCACATAGTCTCTATGAAGAGTGTTTCAAAACTACTGAATCCAAAGGTAAGTTTAACTCTGTGATATGAATCCACACATCACAAAGCAGTTTCACAGATAGCTTCTTTCTAATTTTTATCTGTGGGTATTCTGTTTCTCCCCAAAGTTTTTTTTGAGCATCCAATGTCCCTTTGCAAAGTCACCCAAAACAGAGTTTCCAAGTTGATAAATCAAAGGAAAGGTTTTACTCTTTGAGATGAATCGGCACATTGCAAAGTAGTTTCACGGGTAACTTTTTTCTAGTTTTGATATGGGAATATCCTGTTTTTCCCTTAACCTCTTTGGGCTCCAAAATGTCCCTTCGCAGATTCTATGAAAAGAATGTTTACATCCTTCTGAAACAAAAGAAAGGTTAAAATCTGTGAGACGAATCCACACATCACAATGCAGTTTCACAGATAGCTTCTTTCTAGTTTTTATCTGGAAATATTCAGTTTTTCCCAATAGGCCTTGATGGGCTCTCAAATGCCCCTTTTGCAGATTCTATGAATAGAGTGTTTCCAACCTGCTGAATCAAAAGAAAGTTTTAAATTTATGAGTTGAATCCACCCATCACAAAGCACTGTAGAAGATAGCTTCTTTCTAGTTTTTACTCTGGAGTTTCCTGTTTTTTCACATAGGACTTAAGGGGTTCCCAAATGTCCCTTCACAAATTCTGGAAAAAGAGTGTTCCAACCTGCTGAATATAACTAAAGATTTTCTCTGTGAAATGAATTGACATATTACCAAGCAGTTTCCAAGATAGCTTCTTTCTAGTTTCTGCCTGGGATTATTTGGTCTTTCCCTATAGGCCTCAATGGGTTCCGAAACGTGCCTTCAGAGATTCTACAAAAAGGATGCCTTGAACCTGCAGAATTTAAAAAAAAAAGTTTTACTTTGTGAGATGAACCCACATATCACAAAACATTTTCATAGATACCTTCTTTCTAAGTTTTATCTGGGTATATTTGATTTATCCTTATAGACCTTTATGGGCTACGAAATGCCCCTTCACAGATTCTCCAAAAGAGTACTTCCAACGTGTTGAAGCAAAAGAAACATTTACATCTGTGAGATTAATCCACACATCACAAAGCAGTTTCACAGATAGCATCTTTCCAGTTTTTCTCTGGGAATATTCATTTTTTCCTGATAGGCTTCAATGAACTCTCAAATGTCCCTTCACAGATTCTTGAAAAAAGGTGTTTCCAACCTGCGGAATCAATAGAAGGGTTTAACTCTGTGAAATGAATCCAACCATCATAAAGCAGTATCACGGATAGCTCCTTAATAGTTTTTATCTGGGAATATTTGGTTTATCCTGGAAAGCCTCAATGAGCTCTGAAATCTCCATTCACAGATTCTCCAGAAAGAGTGTTTCCAACCTGCTGAATTGAAAGAAAGATTTAACACTGTGAGATGAATCAACACATCACAAGGCAGTTTCACAAATGATTTCTTTCTAATTTTATTTGGGATACTTGGTTTTTCCCCATAGGCCACAATGGTTTCCAAAATGTCCCTTTGCAGATACTACAAAAAGAGTATTTTCAACATGCTGAATAAAAGGAAAGGTTAAAGTCTGTGAGTTGAATCCACACGTCACAAATCAGTTCCACAGATAGCTTCTTTCTAGCTTCTAAGTGGGGATATACAATTTTTCCCCATAGGGCACAATGGGCTCCTAAATGTTTCTTCACAGATTCTCCAAAGGGAGTGTTTCCAATGTGCTGAATCAAAAGAAAGGTTTAACTCTGTGAGATGAATCTACACATCACAAAACAGTTTCACAAATACCTTCTTTCTAGTTTTATTTGGGTATATTTTGTTTTTCCCCGTAGCCCTGAATGGGAAGTGTCTCTTATCAGATTCTCTAAAAAGAGTTTTTTCAATATACTGAATCAAAATAATGGTTTAACTATATAAGATGAATCCACACATCACAAAAAAGTTCAGAGATATATTCCTTCTAGTTATTATATGGGGATATTCGGTTTTTCCTTATAGGCCTCAATGAGCTCCAGAATGTCCCTTCTTCGCAGATTCTTCAAAAGCAGTGTTTCCCATGTGCTTTATCAAGATAAAGTTTTAACTCTGTGTGATGAAAACACACATCAAAATCAGTTTCACAGATACCTTCTTTCTTGTTTTTATCTAGGTGTATTCTGTTTTTCCCCATGGGTATCAATTTGCTCCCAAATATCCCTTCACAGATTCTACAAATGTCTGTTACCAACATGCTGAAACAAGAGAAAGTTTTGAGATGATCCCAATCATAACAGAGCAGTTTCACAGATAGCTTCTTTCTAGTTTTTATCTGGGGATATTGTTTTTCCCAATAAGCCTCAATGGGCTCCAAAATGTCTCTTTACACATTCTCCAAAAAAACTGATTCCAAAGTGCTGAATCAAAACAAAGTTTTACCTCTCTGACATGAATCCACACATCAAAAGCAGTTACACATTTAGTTTCCTTCTAGATTTTATCTGGGGATATTTGGTTTATATCCATAGACCACAATGGACTCCCAAACATCTCTTCACAGATTCTCCAAAAAGAGTGTCTCCAACCTGATGAATCAAAAGAAAGGTTTAACTCTGTGAGATGAATCCACACATCCCAAAGCAGTTTCAAAGATAGCTTCATTCTAGTTTTTTATCTGGTGTATTCCCTTTTTCCCCACAGGACTCAAAGGGCTCCTACATGTCCCTTCCCAGATTCTGCAAAATGAGTTTCCAACCTGCTGAATCAAAAGTAATGTTCAACACTGTGAGGCGAATCCACACATGCAAAACAGTTTCAACGATACCTTCTTTCTTGTATTTATCTGGAAATATTCGGTTTTTCCCCATAGGCCTCAATGGGAATCAAAATATCCCTTTGCAGATTCTGCAGAAAGAGTGTTTACGACCTGCTGAATGAAAAGAAAGCTTTATCTCTGCGAGATTAATCCACACATCACAAAGCAGTTTCACAGATAGAATCTTTCTACTTTTTATCTGGGGATTTCTGTTTTTTCACTTAGTCCTTAAGGGGCTCCCAAATGTCTGTTTGCACATTCTGCAAAACTAGTGTTTCCAACATGCTCTGTCATAGGAAATGTTTGGTGCTTTGAGATGAATCCAAATATCACAAAGCAGTTTCACAGATACCTTCTTTCTAGTTTTTATCTGGGGATATTCAAATTTTCCCCTAGACCTTAATGGGCTCTTAAATATTCTTTCGCAGATTCTCCAAAAAGATTGTTTCCAACCTGCTGAATCAAGGGAAAGGTTTAACTCTGTAAGATGAATCCAAACATCACAAAGCAGTTTCCCAGATAGCTTCCTTCAAGTATTTATCAGGGGGTATCCGTTTTTTTTCTCATATGCCACAAGAGACTCCCAACTGCCACTTCACAGATTCTTCAAAAAGAGTGTTATAGACCTGCAGAATCAAAAGGAGGATTTATCTCTGTGAGATAAATCCATACATCACAATGCAGTTTCACAGATATCTTCTTTCTAGTATTTATCTGGGGATACTCTGTTTTTCCCCATAATCCTCAGTAAGCTCCCAAACGTCCCTTCACAGATTCTCCAAAAAAAAAAGTGTTTATAACCTGATGAATCAAAAGAAAGTTATATATAAGTGAGATGAGTACATACATCACACAGCAGTTTCGAATATAGGTTCTTTCTGGTTTTTATGTGAAGATATGCGCTTTTTCCCCATAGGCCTCAATGGGCTCCCAAATATTTCTTCACAGATTCTCCAATAGGAGTGTTTCCAACCTGCAGAATAAAATGAAATGTTTAGCTCTGTGAGATAAATCCACACATCACAAAACACTTTCACAGAGAGCTTCTTTCTGGTTTTAATCTGAGGATACTCAGTTTTTCCCATAGGCCGCAAGGGCGTCAAAATGTCTTTTCGCAGATACTCTGAAAAGAGTATTTCCAACTTGCTGATCAATAGAAATGATTAACTCTGTGCGATGAATTCACAAATGAGAAAGTAGTATCAGAGATAGTTTCTTTCTTGTTTTTATCTAGAGATATTCTGATTTTCCCCATAGGCCACAGTGGGCTCCCTAATGTCCCTTTGCAGATTTTCTAAAAAAGAGTGTTTCAAACCTAGTGAATCAAAATAAGGTTTTGACTCTGTGAGATGAATCAAAACATGCCAAAGCTGTTTCACAGATCACTTCTTTTAGTTTTTTTCTGGGGATATTCTGTTTTTCTCTGTAGACCTTCATGTGCTTTCTAATGTACATTCTCCAAAAATAGTGTTTCCAACCTACTCAGCCAAAATAATATTTTAACTCAGTGAGATGAATCCCCACATCACAATGCAGCTTCTCAGATACTTTGTTTCTAGTTTTTATCTGGGGATATTCCGTTTTTCCCCATAGGCCTCAAATGACTCTCAAATGTCCCTTTGCAGGTTCTACTGAAAAAGTGTTTCCAACCTGCTGAATGAAAACGCAGGCTTACCTCTGAGATGAATCCACACATCCTGAAGTAGTTTCACAATTCGTTTCTTGGTAGTTTTTACCTGGGTATATTCTGCTTTTTTTTTTCCCCCATAGGCAGCATTGGGTTTCCAAATGTCCCTTTGCAGATTCTACAAAAACACTGTTTCCAAACTGCTGAATCAATAGAATGATTTAATTTTGTAAGATGAATCTGCACATCATGAAACAGTTTCACATATAGGTTCTTTCTAGTTTTTATCTGGGATGCTCTGTTTTTCCCCATAGGCTTCAAAGGGCTTCTGACTGACCAGTTGTAGATTCTACAAAAAGATTTTTTCCAACTTGCTGAATCAAAAAAAGGCTTAACTCTGTGAATTGCATCTAAACAGTACAAAGCAGCTTCATAGATAGCTTCTTTTAACTTTCATCTGGGAATATTTGATTTTTTCCTATTGACCTATAATGGCTCCCAAACGTCCCTTCACAGATTCTCCAAAAAGAGTGTTTCCAAACTGTTGGATCAAAAGAATGTTTCAAGACTGTCAGATGAATCCACATATCACAAAGCAGTTTCACAGATAGCTTATTTTTAGTTTTTATCTGAGGATAATCAATTTCTTTCCTTAGGCCTTGATGGACTCCCAAATGTACCTTTGCAGATTCTTCATAAAGAGTGTGTCCAACCTGCTGAATCAAAGAAAAGTTTAACTATGTGAACTGAATCCAAACGTCACAAAGTAGTTTCACAGATTGCTTCTCCCTAGATTTTATCTGGGGATATCAATTTTCCTCCATAGGCCTTAATGAGCTCCCCAGGGTCACTTCGCAAATTCTCCATAATAAGAGATTCCAATCTGCTGTATGAAAAGAAAGGTAAAATACTGGGAGATGAACATACCCATCACAAAGCAGTGTTACAGATTCTTTCTGGTTTTTGTCTGGGGATATTTGGGTTTTCCCCATAGGCCTCAATAGGCTTTCAAATGTCTCTTTGCAGTTTCTATAAAACGAGTGTTTCCATCCTGATGAATCAAAAGAAAGGTTTAACTCTATGAGTTGAATCCACACATCATTAGGAAGTTTCACACCTAGCTTCTTTTAATTTTATCTGGAGATATTTTGTTTATCCCCTTAGGCCACAATGGGCTCCCAAATGTTCCTTCACAGATTTTCCAAAAAAAAGTGTTTCCATCCTCCTGAATCAAAAGAAAGGTTTAACTCTTTGAGATGAATCATATGAGAACTTTACCTCTGTGAGATGAATCCAGACATCAGAAAGCAGTTTCACAGATAACTTCTATCTTGTTTTATCTGGGGTATGTTGTTTTCCCCATAGGCCACAGTGGACTCCTAAATGTCCCTTCACAGTTTCTCTAAAAAAAGTACCCAACTCTCTGAATCATTAGAAAGGTCTAACTCTGTGAGCCAAATCTACACATCACAAAGCAGTCTCATAGATAGCTTCATTCTAGTTTTACCTGGAAATATTCAGTTTTCCCCACATGACTCAAATGGCTCCAAAATGTCCCTTTGCAAATTCTACAAAAGAGTTTTCTAATCTGCTTAATCAAAAGGAACGTTTAACTCTCTGATATAAATCCACACATCACAAAGCTGTTTCACAGATAGCTTCTTTCTAGTTTTTATCCGGGGATTATCTGTTTTTTTGCCACGTAGGCCTCAATGGGTTCCCAAATATCACTTTGCAGATTGAAAAAAAAAAATCACAAAGCAGTTTCATAGATAGTTTCCTTCTAGTTTTCTCTGGGATATTTAGTTTTCCCCAAAGGCTTCAAAGGGCTCCCAAGTTATCTCTTCACAGGTTCTACCAAAAGAGTATATCTAACCTGCTGAAACAAAACAAAAGTTTACGTCTGAGGTGAATCCACACATCACAAAGAAGTTTCAGAGATAGCTTCTTTCCAATTTTAATCTGAGGATATTCAGTTTTTCCCATAGGCATCAATGGGCTCCCAAATGTCTCTTTGTAGATTCTACAAAAAGAGTGTTTCCAATCTGCTGAATCAAAAGAAAGGTCTACCTCTGTCAGGTGAATCCACACATCACAAAGTAGTCTCAGAGAGAGCTTCTTTCTAGTTTATATCTGGGGATATTTGATTTTTCCCCATAGGCATCAATGGGCTCAAAAAGACTCTCACAGATTGTACAAAGAGAGCGTTTCCAACCTGTTGAATCAAAGGAAATAAATTACTCTGTTAGATGAATCCACACATCACAAAGCATTTTCACTGTGAGCTACTTTTCAGTTTTTATCTGGGGTTATTCTGTTTTTCCCCATAGGCATCAGTGTGCTCCCCAATGTCCCTCGCAAAATCTCCAAAAGGAGTGTTTCCAAGCTGATTAATAAAAAAAAAAGGTTTAACTCTGTGAGGTGAATCCACACATCAGAAAGCAGTTTCACAGGCAGTTTCATTCTAGTTTTTAACTGGGAATATTCACTTTTTCCCCATAAATGTCAATGAACTTCCAAATGTCTGTTCGCAGTTTCTTCATAAAGAGTGTTTCCAACATGCTGAATCAAAAGAAAGGTTAAACTCTGTGAGATGAATCCACACATTACAAAGCAGTTTCACAGATAAAGTCTTTCTACTTTTTATCTGGGGTTATTTTGTTTTTCACAGCAGGCCTCCAAGGGCTCCCAAATGTCCCTTTGCAGATTCTCCACAAAGAGTGTTTCCAAAATTTTGAATTAAAGAAAAGATTTAAATCTGTGGGATGAATTTACACATCACAATGTGTTTCACCGATAACTTTTTTGTAGTTTTCATCTGGGGATACTTTTTTCCCCCACAGGTGTCAATGGGCTCAAAAACTCCCATTAGTACATTATCCAAAAAGAGTTTTTCAAT
>NW_016803271.1:185456-247305 GCF_001698545.2 Rhinopithecus bieti | reverse complement strand
AAAAGAATGCTTCCAACCTGCTGAATCAAAAGAAAGGTTAAACTCTGTGAGATGAATCACACATTACAAAGCAGTTTCACAGATAAAGTCTTTCTACTTTTATCTGGGGTTATTTTGTTTTCACAGCAGGCCTCCAAGGGCTCCCAAATGTCCCTTTGCAGATTCTCCACAAAGAGTGTTTCCAAAATTTTGAATTAAAGAAAAGATTTAAATCTGTGGGATGAATTTACACATCACAATGTGTTTCACCGATAACTTTTTTGTAGTTTTCATCTGGGGATACTTTTTTCCCCACAGGTGTCAATGGGCTCAAAACTCCCATTAGTACATTATCCAAAAGAGTTTTCAATCTGCTTAATATAAAGAAAGGTTTAACTCTGTGACACAAATCCAAACATCAAAAGCAATTTCACAGATAACTTCTTTATATATTCAGTTTTTCCCCATTGACTTCAATGGACTCCCAAATGTCCCTTGACAGATTCTCCAAAAATAGCGTTTCCAACCTGTTGAATAAAAGAAAGGTTTAACTCTTTGAGATGAGTACACACATCACAAAGCACTTTCACAGATATCTTCTTTCTACTTTTCATATGTGGATATTTGGTTTTTCCCCATAGGCTCTCAAACGTCCCTTTGCAGATTCTCCATTTGTTTCCAACCCACCAAATCAAAAGAAATTTTTGACTCTGTGAGATGAATCCACACATCACAAAAGCAGTTTTACAGATAGGTTCTTTTAATTTTATCTGGGTATATGCAGTTTTTCGATGTTGGCCTCACTGGGCTCCCAAATATCGCTTTGCAGATTCTTCAAAAAGAGTTTCCAACCTGCTGTATCAAAAGTAGTTTAACTCTGTGAGATTAATCCACAAATCACAAAGTTGTTCCACAAATACCTTCTTTTTAGTTGTCATCTGGGTATATTCTGTTTTGCCCCATAAGCTTCGATGAGCTCCCAAGTGTCATTTTGCAGATGCTACAAAAAGAGTGTTTCCAACCCGCTAAATCAAAAAAAGGTTTCACTCTGTGAGAGAATCTGCACAACACAAAGTACTTTCACAAATAGATTCTTTGTAGTTTTATCTGGGGATTTTGGGTTTTCCCATAGTCCTCAATGGGCTTCCGTAAGTCCTTTCACAGATTCTACAATAGAGTGTTTCCAACCTGCTGAATCAAACTAAAGCTTTACTTCTATAAGGTGAATCAATACCTCACAAAGCAGGTTTGTAGATAGTTTCTTTCTAGTTTGTATATGGGGATATTCTGTTTTCCCCATAGGCTTCCATGTGCTCCCAAATGTAGCTTCACAGATACTCCAGAAAGAGTATTTCCAACCTGCTGAATCAAAAGAAAGGTTTAACTCTGTGAGATAAATCCACATATCTCAGAGCAGTTTCACAGATAGCTACTTTTGAGTTTTTATCTGAGAGTATTTGGCTTTTCCCCTTGCCAACTATAGGCTCCAAAATGTCCCTCGCAGATTCTACAAAAAGAATGTTTCCAACCTGCTGAATAAAAAAAAAGTTGAACTCTGTGAGATGAATTTACATATCACAAAGTAGTTTCACAGAAAATTTCTTTCTCGTTTTAATGGGGCATGTTCAGATTTTCCCCATACGTTCTTAAGGGATCTAAAATGTTGCTTCATAGATTGTCCAAAGAGAGTGATTCCCACCTGTGGAATCCAAAGTAAAGTTTAACTCTGTGAGATGAATTCATACGTTACAAAGCAGTTTCACAGATAACTTCTTTCTAGTTTTTATCTGTGGATATTCTATTTTCCCCATGGGCATCAATGGGCTTTAAAATGTCCCATCACAGATTCTCCAAAGGGAGTGTTTCCAACATGCTGAATCTAAAGAAAGCTTTAAATCTGTGAGAGAAATCCACATTCCATAAAGAAATTTCACCAATAGCTTCTTTCTAGTTTGTATCTGTGGATATTTGGATTTCCCCACAGGCCCCAATGGGCTTTCAAATGTCCCTTCTCACATTCTCCAGAAAGAGTGTTTCCAATCTGCTGAATCAAAAAAAAATGGTTGAACTCTGTGAGAAAAATCCACCCAACTCAAAGCAATTCCATGGATATCTTCTTTCCAGGTTTTATCTGGGGATATTTGGTGTTTCCCCTAGGCCTTTATAGGCTTCAAAATATCTCTTCAAGATTATGCAAAAAAAAAAAAAAAAGTTTGCAACCTGTTGCACGAAAGGAAATATTTAACTGTGTGAGATAAGTCCACAGATCACAAAGCATTTTCACAGATATCTTCTTTTTAGTTTTTATCTGGAAATACTCGGTTTTCACCATAGGCCAAAATGGGCCCCCAAATGTCCCTTCACAGATTCTCCAAAAAGAGTGTTACCTACTGGCTGAAACAAAAGAAAGGTTTTACTCTGTGAGACAGTTCCACACATCACAGAGAAGTTTTACAGAGAGCTCCTTTCTAATTTTTACATGGGCATATTTCATTTTTTCCCTGGGCCTCAATGGCCTCCCAAATACTGTTCACAGATTCTAAAAAAAGAGGGATTTCAATCTACTGAATTAGAAGAAAGGTTTAACTCTGTGAGATAAATCCACACATCCCAAAGCAGTTTCTCTATAGCTTCTTTCTAGTTCCTATCTGGGGATAATCTGTTTTTGTCATAGGCCTCAATAGTCTCCCATATGTAACATTGCAGATTCTCCAAAAAGAATGTTTACAACCTAATGAACCAAAATAAATTTTTAACTTTGTGACATGAACCCACACATCACAAAGCAGTTTCACAGATAACTTCCTTCTAGTTTGTATGTGCTTATATTCAGTTTTCCCCATAGGCCTAAATGGGCTTTCAACGTCCCTTCAAAATTATCCAGAAAGAGTTTTCCAGCCTGCTGTATCAAAAGAAAGTTTTCACTCTTTGAGATGAATCCACAGATCTCAAAGCAGTTTCACAGTTAGGTTCTTTCCAGCTTTTATCTGAGGTTTATATTCTCTCTTTCACCTAGGCCTCTACAGGTTCCAAAATGTTTCTTGGCAGATTATGTGAAAAGAGTGTTTACAAGCAGCTGAATTAAAACAATGGTTTTACTCTGTGAGATGAATAAATCCCTCACAGAACAGTTTCACAGATAGCTTCTTTCTAGTTTTTATCTGGGGATATTCTATTTTCTGTCTAGGTCTCAATGGGCTACCAAATGAACTTATGCAGATTCTCCAAAAAGAGTGTTTACAACGTGCTGAATAAAAAGAGAGGTGTAACTTTGTGAGATGTATCCACATATCACAAAGCAGTCTCACAGATAGATATTTTTTTCTAGTTTTTATTGTGAACATTCAGTTTTTGCCCATAGGCCTCAATCGACTCCCAAATGTCCCTTCCCAGATTATATAAAAAGAGTGTTTCCAACCTCAATGGGCTCCAAAATGTTTCTTTGCAGATTCTCCTAAAAGAGTTTTTTCAACTTTCTGAATCAAAAGTATAGTTTAACTTTGTAAGATAAATCAACACATTACAAAGCAGTTTCATAGACAGCTTGTTTCTCGTTTTATCTGCAGATATTATGTTTTCCCCACAGACCTCAATGGGCTTCCAAAAGTTCTATCACAGATACTCCAAACTGAAAAATCAAAATAAGGGTTTAACTCTGTTATGCACATCCACACATCACAAGACAGTCTCACAGATTGCTTCTTTGTAGTTTTATGTGGAGATACTCTGTTTTTCCCCACAGACCTCAATGGGCTCCCAAATGTCCCTTCACAGATTATAAAAAGACTGTTTCCAAACTGCTAAATCAAAGGCAAGTTTTAACTCTGTGAGATAAATCCACAAATCAAAAAGGAGTTTCACAGATAGCTTCTTTCTAGTTTTTGTCTGGGGATATACTGTTTTACCCCATAAGCCTCAAAGGGATCCCAAATATCCCTTTGCAGATTCTCCACAAATAGTGTACCCAACCTGCTGAATAAAAAGAATGGTTAAACTCTAAGAGAGGAATCTACACATCACAAAGCAGTTTCACAGATAGCTTCTTTCTAGTTTTTATCTGGGCATACACAGATTTTCCCCCACAGACTTCAATGGGCTTCCAAATGTCCCGTTTTGGATTCTCCAAAAGAATGTTTCCAAACTGCTGAATCAAAAGAAACGTTTACTCTGTGAGATGAATCCACACTTCACATCCATATCACTGATAACATCTTTCTAGGGATATTTGGGTTTTCCCTGTAGCCCTCAATGGGCTCCTAAATGTCCCTTCACAGATTATCTAAAAACAAAAAACGTGTTTTCAACATGCTGAATCAAAAGAAATATGTAATTGTTTGAGATAGATTCACACATCACAAAGCAGTGTCACAGACAACTTATTTCTAGTTTTTATCTGGGAATATTCCACTTCTTCCCATAGGCCACAAAGGGCTCTGAAACATCACCTCACAGATTCTTTAAAAAATATTTTCAGCCTACTGAATAGACAGAATTGTTTAACTCTGTGAGATGAACCCATACATGACAAATCAGTATCACAGGTAGCTTCTTTCTGGTTTCTATCTGGGAATATTTGGTTTTACCCCATAGCCCACGATGGGCTCCCAAATGTCCCTTCACAGTTTCAAACTGGTGAGTCAAGATAAAGCTGTGAATCTGAGATAAACCCACTCATCACCAAGCAGTTTCATAGATAGCTACTTTCTAGTTTTTATCTGGGGATTTTCTGTTTTTCTTCAAAGGCCACAATGGGCTTTTAAATATCTATTCACAGATTCTCCAAAAATAGTGTTTAAAACTGCTGAATCTATAGAATGTTGTAGCTCTGTGAGATGAATGCACACATCACCAGGCAATTTCATAGATAGTTGTTTTCCTGGTTTTATTTGGGGATATTTAGTTTTTCCTTATAGGCATCAAAGAACTCATAAAGTTGCCTTCACAGATTCTCCAAAAAAAGAAGTATTTAAACCATGCCAAAGCAAAAGAAAGGTTCACCTCTGCGAGATAAATCCACACATCACAGAGCAGTCTCACACATAGCTTATTTCTAGTTTTATCTGGAGTTAATTTCTTTTCCAATTAGGCCTCAATGGGCTCGAAAATATCCTTTTTCAGATACTCCAAAGAGAGTGCTTCCAATGTGCTGAATTGAAAGAAAGGTTTAACTCTGTGAGATGAATCCACACATCACAAAGGTATTTAACAGATAGATTCTTTCTAATTTTTATCTGAGGATATTCGTTTTTTTCCAAGGATTCAAACAGCTCCCAAATATCCCTTTGCAGATTATCCACAAAGAGTGTTTCCAACATTCTGAAACAAAAGAAAGCTTTAACTCTGTGAGATGAATCCACACATTAAAAAGCGGTTTCGCCGGGCGCGGTGGCTCAAGCCTGTCATCCCAGCACTTTTGGGAGGCCGAGGACGGGCGGATCACAAGGTCAGGAGGGTCGAGACCATCCTGGCTAACACAGTGAAACCCCGTCTCTTTACTAAAAAAAATACAAAAAACTAGCCGGGCGTGGTGGCGGGGCCCGCCTGTAGTTCCAGTACTCAGGGGAGGCTGGAGGCAGGAGAATGGCATAACCTGGGGAGGCGGGAGTTGCAGTGAGCTGAGATCCAGCCACTTTGCCCCAGCCTGGGCGACAGGAGCCCAAGACTCCATCTCAAAAAAAAAAAAAAAAAAAAAAAAAGCGGTTTCACGATAGCCTTCTTTCTGTTTTCATCTGGGAATAGTCAGTTTTTTTCCCCATAGCGCCTCAATGGGCTCCCAAAAGTTTCTTAGCTTTTTCATTCAAGAATGTTTTTCAACTGTATAACAAAAGAAATGCTTTATTCTATTGAGATGAATTTTCACTCACAAAACTGTTTCACAGATAGATTCTTTCTAGTTTTGTATCCGGGGATATTCGTTTCTTTTTTGCCATAGGCCACAGTGGTTCTTGAATGTCCCTTAGCAGATTCTTCAAAAAGAGTGTTTCCCACATGCTGAGTCAAAAGAAAGGTTTATCTTTGAGAGATGAATGTACACATCACAAAGCAGTTTCACAAATAACTTCTTTCCAGTTTTATCTGGTGATATTTTGTTTTCCTAATAGGACTCACTGGACTTTTAAATGTCCTTTTGCATATTCTCCAAAAAGAATGTTTCCAACCTGCTGAATCCAAAGAATGATTTAACTCTGTGAGATGAATACACGCATCACATCAGATTCAAAGATAGCTTCTTTCTAGTTTCCACTGGGAATATTTGTTTTTCTACATAGTCCTCAATGAGCTTTCAATTGTCCCTTTGCAGACTCTTCAAAAAGAGTGTTTCTAACCAGCTGAATCAAAAGAAAGGTTTGACGCTGTGAGAAGAGTTCACATCTCAAAGCAGTTTCAGACAGCATCTTTCCACTTTTTCTGGGGATATTCGACTTTTCTCCACAGTCTTCAATGGGCTCCCAAATGTCCTTTCACAGATTCTCCAAAAAGGGTGCATCCAACCAGCTCAATAAAAGGAATGGTTTACCTCTGTGAGATGAATCCATACATCAAAAAGCAGTTTCACGGATAGTTTCTTTCTAGTTTTTACCTTGGGATGTTCTGTTTTGCCCCATAGGCCTCCAAGGGTTCCCAAATGTCCATTCACAGATTCTCCACATAGAGTGTCACCAACTGCTAACTAAAAATAATGGTTAAACTCTGTCAGATGAGTTCACACATGACAAAGCAGTTTCAGAAATGGCTTCTTTCTAGTTTTATCTGGGGATACTCAGTTTTCCCCATACATCCCAATGGACTTTCAAATTCCCTTTAGAAATTCTCCAAGAAGAGTGTTTTCAACCTACGGAATCAAAAGAATGGTTTAACTCTTTGAGATGAAGCTACACAATATGTAAGTTTCACAGATAGTTTCTTTCTAGTTTCTGTCTAGGGATATTAATTTTTTCCCCATAGGCCTCAACAGGCTACCAAATGTCCCTTTGCAGATTCTTTAAAATGAGTGTTTTCTTTTTTTTTTTTTTTTTTTTTTAAGATGGAGTCTCACTCTGTCACCTAGGCTGGAGTGCAGTGGCTCAATCTCGGCTCACTGCAAGCTCCACCTCCCAGGTTCATGCCATTCTCCTGGCTCAGCCTCCTGAGTAGTTGGGACTACAGGTGCCCGCCACCTCGCCTGACTAGTTTTTTGTATTTTTTAGTAGAGACGAGGTTTCACTGTGTTAGCCAGGAGGGTCTCGATCTCCTGACCTCGTGATCCGCCGTCTCGGCCTCCCAAAGTGCTGGGATTACAGGCTTGAGTCACTGTACCCGGCCTCTTTCCCTTTTTTATCTGGGGATATTCACTTTTCCCCCACAGGCCTCAATTGGCTCCCAAATGTACCTTCTCAGATTCTCCAAAGAGAGTATTTCAAACCTGCTGAATCAAAAGAAAGTTTTAACTCTGTCTGATAAATCCACACATCACAAAGCACTTTCACATATAGCTTCTTTATGTTTTCATCTCGGGATATTCTTTTTTTGCCATGGGCATCAATGGGCGCCCAAAAAGAGTGGTTCCAACTTGCTGAATCAAAAGAAAGTTTATCTCTGTGAGATGAATCCACAAATCACAAAGCATTTTCTCTTATAACTTTTTTCTAGTTTTCATCTGGGGAAAATTGTTTTTTCCCCATAGGCCTCAATTTGCTCCAAAATGTTCCTTTGCAGATTCTCCAAAAGGGGTGTTTGCAACCTGGTGAATCAATAAAAAGTTTGAACTGTGTGTGATGAAGACACATATAAAAGAGCAGGTTCAAAGGTAGCTTTTTTTCTAGTTTTTAACTGGGTATATTTCGTTTATCTCCATAAGCCGCAGTGGGCTCCAAAATGTACCTTGGCAGATTCTCCAAAAAGAGTGTTTCCAATCTACGGAATCCAAAGGGAAGTTTAATTCTGTGAGATGAATCCACATATCACAAAGCAGTTTCACAGATTGCTTCTTCCTAGTTTTAATCTGGGGATATTCGGTTTTTCCCCATAGGCCTCAGTGGTTTCCCAAATGTGCCTTTGCAGACGTAATTAAAGAGAGTGCTTCCAACATGCAGGATCAAAGCAAATGTTTAGCTCTGTGAGATGAATCCACACATCACAAAGCATTTTCACAGATAACTTCTTTCTAGTTTTTATCAGGGGATATTCAATTTTTGACCATAGTCCTTAACAGGCTCCCAAATGTCCCTTAACATATTCTGATAAAAAGAGTGTTCCAACTCTGGTTAACATAAAGGAAGGTTTAACTCGGTGAGATGAATTGACATATTACAAAGCAGTTTCACAGATCGCTTCTATCTAGTTTTTATCTGGAGATATTCAGCTTTTCCCATAGGACTCAATGGACTCCCAAATGTACTTTCACAGATTTCACAAAAGAGTGCTTCCAGCATGCAGAATCAAAACAAAGTTTTAACTTTTGTGATGAATCCACACATCACAGAGCATTTTCACAGATAACTTCTTTCTAGTTTTATCAGGGAATATTTGGTTTATCCTTATAAGCCTCCATGGGCTCCCAAATATCTCTTCACAGATACTCTCAAAAGAGTTTTTCCAACCTGCTGAATCAAAAGAAACATTTAACTCTGTGAGAAGAATATACACATAACAAAACAGTTTCACAGATAGTTTCTTTCTAGTTTTAATCTGAAAATATTCGATTTTNTTACAGATTCCCCAAAGGTAGTGGTAGCAAAGTGCTTCATGAAGACGGAATTGTAACTCTGTGTGAATTCACATATCACAAAGAAGTTTCTCTGAAAGCTTCTTTCACATGTTTAACTGAGGATATTTCCTTTATCAGGAAAGGCCTCAATGCTATCCAAAGTTTCCCTTCTCAGATTCTCAGAAGACAGAGGTAATAGACCATTCCATGAAACTAAAGTGTAACTGTGTGAGATGAATTCACACATCTCAAAGCAGTTTCTCAGAAGGTTTCTTTCTAGTTTTAATCTGGGAATATTCGATTTTTCCCCATAAGCCTCAATGGGCTCCCAAATGTCCCTTCACAGATCCTCCAGAAAAAGTGGTTCCAATCTGCTGAATCAAAAGAAAGGTTTAACTCTGTGAGATGAATCCACACATCATGAAACAGTTTCACAGATAGTTTCTTTCTAGTTTTTATCTTGGGATATTCAGTTTATCCCCATAGGCCTCAATGAGCTCCCAAATGTCCCTTCGCAGATTTTACAAAAATCATGTTTCCCACCTGCTGAATCAAAAGAAATGTTTAATTCTTGAGGTCAATCTATACATCACAATTCAGTTTTACAGACAGTTCTTTCTAGTTTTAATCTGGGGATATTCTATTTTTTTCTTTAGGCCTTAATAGCCTCCAAAATGTCCCTTCACATATTCTCCAAAAAGAGGGTTTCCAACCTGCTGAAACCAAACAAAGTTTTAAATCTGTGAGATGAATCCACACATCAAAAAGCAGTTTCACAGGTCGAATCTTGCTAGTTTTAATCTAGGGATATTTGGTTTTCCTTATAGGTCTCAAAGGGCTCCCAAATGTCCCTTCACAGCTTTTCCAATAAAAGTGTTTCCAACCTCCTGAATCAAAAGAAAGGTTTACCTCTGTGAGATGAATCCACACATTGCAAAGCAATGTCACAGGTACCTTCTTTCTGTAATAAATATCTAGGGATATTTTATTTTTCCCCATAGTCCTCAATTGGCTCCCAAATTTCTTTTCACAAATTCTACAAAGAAAAAGTATTCAACCTGCTGAATTAAAAGAAAGTTTTAACTCTGTGAGATGAATCCACACATAACAAAGCCGTTTCATAGATAGCTTCTTTCTAGTTTTTAGCTGGGGATATTTGGTGTTTCCGCATAGGCTTCAATGGGCTCCAAAACGTTTTTTTGCAGGTGCTACAAAAAGAATGCTTCCAACCTGTTGAATCAAAGGACAGGTTTAACTCTGCAAGATGTATCCACACATCAAAAAGCAGTTTCACATAAAGATTATTTCTAGTTTTTTTATGGGGTTATTCAGATTTTCCCCATAGTCCTCAATGAAGTCCCAAATATCCTTTCTCATATTCTACAAAAAGAGTGTTTCCAACCTGCTTAATCAAAAAAAAGTTTTAACTCTCTAAGATGAATCCACACATCCCAAAGCAGTTTCACAGATACTTTCTTTCTTGTTTTTTGTGGGGGTTGTATTCCATCTTTACCCATAGGCTACAATGGGTTCCCTTATGTGTATTCACAGATTCTCCAATTCAAGTGTGTCCGACCTGCTGAATCAATAGATAGGTTTAAATATTTGAGATTAATCCACACATCACAAAGCAATTTCACTGATAATTTTGTTCTGTTTTCATCTGGGGATATTCAGTTTTCCCCATAGGCCTGAAAGGTCCCCAAAATATCTCCTTGCAAATTCTCCTAAAAGAGTCTTTCCAATCTGATGAATCAAAAAAAAAATTGAAGTCTGTGAGATGAATCTACACATGAAAACGCAGTTTAACAGATAGCTTCTTTCTAGTTTATAACTGGCAATATTCGGTGTTTCTGTGCAAGGCCTCAATGGACTCCCAAATGTCCCTTCACATATTCTCCAACAGGAGTGTTTCCAATTTGTTGAATCGAAAGAAACTTTTTACCCTGTGAGATAAATCCATACATCACAAAGCAGTTTGACAGATAGCTTCTTTCTATATTTTTCTGGTGATATTCAAGTTTTTCCTGTAGGCCTCAAATGGCTTTATGGCTTTAAAATGTCCCTTCGAGGATTCTCCAAAAAAAAGTGCTTCCAACCATCTAAATCAAAAGAAAGGTTTAACTCCTTGAGATGAATTCACACATGACAAAGCAATTTCACAGATAACTTCTTTCTAGTTTTAATCTGGGGTACTCGGTTTTTTCCATAGACATCAAGTGGCTCAAAAGGTCCTTTGCAGATGGTATTGAAAGAGGGTTTCCAACCTACTAATTCAAAGGTAAAGTTTACCCCTGTGAGAGGAATCCATACATCATAAGGTAGCTTCACAGATAGCTTCTTTCAAGTTTTTATCTGGAGATATTCAGTTATTCCCCAAAGGCCTCATTAATCTCCCGAATGTCCCTTCACACATTCTCCAAAAAGTGTCATTCCAACTTGTTGACTCAAAATAAAGGTTTAACCCTGTGAGATAAATCCACTCATCACAAATCAGTTTCACAGATAGCTTCTTTCTAGTTTTAATCTGTGGACAAGCGATTTTTTTCTATAGGCCTCAATGGGCTTCCAATTGTCATGTCGCAGATTCTAGAAAATAGCGTTTGCTAACTGATGAATCAAAAGAAATGTTTAAATCCGTGACATGAATCAACACATCACAAAGCCATTTCACAGAAAGGTTTTTTTCGTTGTTATCTGAGTATTCTCCCTTTTTCCCCTTAGGCCTCAATGGGCTCTCAGATGTCCCTTCACAGATTCTCCAAAACAACGCTTTCCAACCTGCTAAATCAAAAGAAAGGATTAACTTTGTGAGATGAATCCACACATCACAAATCAGCTTCACAGATGGTTTATTTCAAGTTTTCATCTGAGGATACTCAGGTTCTTCCCATAGGCCTCCATAGGCTCTCAAATGTCCCTTCGCAGTTTCCTCAAAAAGAGTGTTTCCAACCTGCTGTATCCAAACAAAGGTTAAACTCTGTGAAATGAATCCAGACATCATGAAGGAGTTTCACAGATGGCTCCATGTCAGTTTTTATAAGGGGATATTCTCTTTTCCCCGTATACTCCAATGGAATCCAAAATGTCCCTTTGCAAATATCTGAAAAAGAGTGTTTCCAACATATAGAATCAAAAGAAAGGTTTAACTCAGTGAGATGAATCCATACATCATAAAGCATTTTCACTGATAGCTTCTTTCTAGTTTTATCTGGATACATTGGATTTTCCTTAAGGCTGTCAATGGACTAGTGAATGTCTCTTTGCAAATACTCTGAAAACAATATTTTCAACCAGCTGAATCAAAAGAAAAGTTTAATTCTGTGAGGTGAATCCACACATTACAAAGCAGTTTCACAGATAGCTTCTTTCTAGTTTTTACCAGGGACTATTCAGTTTTTCCCCATAGACCTCAATGGAATCGCAAATGTCCCTTTGCAGATCCTCCAAAAAAAGTGTTTCCAACTTGCTAAATCAATAGAAAGTTTTAACTCTGTGAGATGAACCCACACATCCAAAACCTGTTTCAAAGATAGTTACTTTCAGGTTTTTATCTGGGGATATTCAGTTTATCTTATAGGCCACAATTAGTTCAGAAATATCTCTTTACAGAATCATTAAAAAGAGTGTTTCCTACCAGCTGAATCAAAGGGAAGGTTTACCACTGTGAGATGAATCAACACTTCATAAAGTTGTTTCACAGATAACTTCTTTCTCGTTTTCATCTTGGGATATTCGATTTTTCCACCTAGGCCCTAATGGGCTGCCAAATGTCCATTAACAGATACTCCTATTAGAGCGTTTCCAACCTGCTGAGTCAGTAGAAAGGTTTAACTCTGTGAGATGAATGCACACATTACAAAGCATTTCCTCAGATAGCTTCTTTCTACTTTTTTTCTGTGGATATTTGGATTTTACTCATAAGACTCAAGGGTCTCCCAAATTTCCCTTCACATATTCTACAAAAAGAATGTTTCCAACCTGTTTAATCAAAATAAAGGCTTAACTTGGTGAGATGTATCCACACACAACAAAGCAGATTAACTGATAACTTCTTTCTCTCTTTATCTGGGGATACTTGGTTTTTCCCAGTATGCCTAAATATTCTACAATTAGAATGTTTCCAACCTGGTGAAGCAAAAGAAAGTTTTAACTTTGTCACATGAATCCACAAAACACAAATCTGTTTCACAGATATCTTTTTTCTTCTTTTTTATTCTGTGGATATTCAGTTTTGCCTCTTAGGCATCAATGGGCTCCCAAACATCTCTTCACAGATACTCTAAAAAGAGTGTTGCCTAACTACTGAACAAAAGAAAGGTTTAACTCTGAGAGATGAATCCACTCATCACAAAGCAGTTTCACAGATAGCTTCTTTCTAGTTTATAACTGGGGATATTCGTTTTTTCCCCATTGGCCTTAATGAGTTCCCAAATATCCCTTTGCATATTCTCCAAAAAGAGTGTTTCCAACCTTCTGAAGGAAAAGAAATTTTAACTCTGGGAAATCAATCCACACATCACAAAATGGTTTGACAGATAGCCCTTTTCTAGTTTTACCTGGCTGTATTTGATTTTTTCCCATAGGCCTCAATGACCTCCCAAATGTTCCTTCACAGATTATACCAAAATCTGTTTCCAACATGCTGAATCAAAGGAAAGATTTAACTCTGAGAGATGAATACACACTTCTCAAAGCAGTTTCATAGATAACTTATTTGTAATTTTTATCTGGGTATATGTAGTTTTCCCCATAGGCCTCAATGAACTCCTAAATGTGCCTAGGCAGATTCCCAAAAAAAATTGTTTCCAACCTACTGAAACCAAAGAAAGACTTAAATCTGTGAGATGACTCCACACATCACAAAACAGTCTCAGAGATAGCTTATTTCTAGTTTTATATGAGAATATTCAGTTTTACCAATGCACCTCAATGGTCTCCCCCAGTGTCCTCTTGCAGATTCCCCAAATAGAGTGTCTCCAACCAGCAGAATCATAAGAAAGGCTGAACTTGGTGAGGTGAATGCACATATCACTAAACAGTTTCACAAATAGCTTCTTTCTAGTGTTTATCTAGGGATATTCACCTTTTCTCCATAGGCCTCAATGCCGTTTCAAATGTCCCTTTGCATATTCTAGAAAGGGAGTGCTTCCAACATTCTTATCCAAAAGAAATATTTCTCACATTGAGATGAATCCACACATCACAAAGCAGTTTCTCAAATACCTTCTGTCTAGTTCTTATCTGGGAATATTCAGTTGTTCCCCATCAGCCTCAATAGGTTTTGAAATGTCCCTTTGCAGATTCTAGAAAAGGATTGTTTATAAACTGCTGAACCAAAACAAAGGTTTAACTCTGTGAGGTGAATCCACACATCACAAAGCACTTTCCCAGGTATCTTCTTTCTAGTTTTTATCTGGGTATGTTCGTGTTTTCTTCATAGGCCTTAATTTTCTGCCAAATGGTCCCTCACAGATTCTCTAAAAAGCCTGTTTCCAACCTGCTGAATCGAAAGAAAGATTTAGCCACATGAGATGAATCCACATATTACAATGCACTCTCAAGGACAGCTTCTCTGTAACTTTTATCTAGGGATATTCAGTATTTCCCCATAGGCCTAAATGGACTGAAAAATATCCCTTTGCAGATTCATTAAAAAGAGTGTTTCCAACGTGCTAAATCCAAAGAAATGTTCAAATTCATAAGATGAATCCAAACATCATAAAGAAGTTTCACAGATACCTTCTTTCTAGCTTTTATCTGGGGATACTCAGTTTTTCCCTGCAGTCCTCAATGGGCTCCCAAATGGCCCTTACCATATTCTCCAAAAAGAGCGTTTCCAAAAGAATCAAAAGAACATTTTAATCCTGTGAGGTGAATCCACACCTCACAGAGCCATTTTACAAGTACCTTCTTTCTCATTTTGTTAGGGATATTCTGTTTTCACCATAGGCTTCAATGGTCTCCCAAATGTCACTTTGCCGATTCTGTAAAAACAGTGTTTCAAACCTGTTGAATTAAAAGAAAGTTTAACTCTGTGAGATCAATACGCAAATTACACAGTATTTTCACAAATATCTTTTATTTAGTTTTTATCTGGTGATATTCTGTTTTTCCCCATAGGCCAAAATGGGCTTTCAAATGTCCCTTCGCAGATTCTCCAAAAGGAGTGTTTTCAACCTGCTGAATCAAAAAGAAAAATTTCACTCTGTGAGATGAACCCACATATCTCAAAGCAGTTTCTTATATGACTTCTTTCTAGTTTTTATTTGGTAACATTCTGTTTTGCTACCTAGGCATTAATGGACTACCAAATGCCCTTCCACATATTCCCCCAAAAAACTGTTTTCAAACAACTGAATCAAAGCAAAATTTTAACTCTGTGAGTTAAATCCACACATCACAAATAAGTTTCACAAATAGCATCTTTCTAGTTTTTTTCTAGGGATATTCTGTTTTTCCCCGTAGGCCTCAATGGGCTCCCAAATATTTCTACACAGATTCTTTAAAAACAGTGTTTCCAACCTGAGGAATCAAAATAAAGGCTTAACTCGGTGAGATGAATCCACACATCACAATGCAGTTTCACAAATAACTTCTTTCTAGTTTTATTTGTGTATATTCAGTTTTCCCCATAGACCTCAATATGTTCCCAAATGACCCCTTACAGATTATCCAAAAAGAGTGTTTTCTTACTACTGAATGAATAGAAAACAGTTTCACAGATAGCTTCTTTCTAGTTTTAATCTGGAGGTATCCAGTTTTTCCCAACAGTCTTCAAAGGTCTTTCAAATGTCCCTTCACAGATGGTCCCAAAAGAGTATTTCCAACCTGTTGAAACAAAAGGAAGACTCAATTCTTGGAAGGAATGCACACAACACATAGCAGTTTCACAGACAGCTTATTTCCAGTTTTATCTGGGGTTATTTTGTTTTCCTCATAGGCCTCAATGGGCTCCCAAACATTGCTTCACAGACTCTCCAGTTAGAGTCTATCCAACCTGCTGAATCAAAAGAAAGGTTCAGTGCTGTGAAATAAATTGACACCTCAAAAAGCAATTTCACACATAGCTCCTTTGTAGTTTTTAATCTGGGGATATTCTGTTTTCCCCATGGGCCTCAATGGGCTCCCAAATGTCCCTTCGCAGATTCTACAAATAGTTTCCAACCTGCTGAATCAAAACTAAGATTTACCTCTGTGAGATGAATTTGCACGTCACAAAGCAGTTCCACAGAGAGCTTATGTATAGATTTAGTCTGGGGATATTTGGTTTTTCCCTGTAGGCCACAATCGCTGCCCAAATATTGCTTCTCACATTTTCCAAAATGAGTATTTCCAAGCAGCTGAAACAAAAGAAGGGCTTAACTCTGTGATTTGAATCCACACATAAAACAGTAGCTTCACAGATAAATTGTTTCCAGTTTTTATCTGGGGATATTCAGTTTTTCCCTTTGGGAATCAATGGACTCCAAATTGTCCCTTTGCAGATTCTCCAAAAAAACTGGGTCCAACTGGATGAATCAAAAGAAAGGTTGAACTCACTGAGGTGAATCCACACATCACAAAGCAGTTTCACAGATAACTTCTTTCTAGGTTTAATCAGAATATTCAGTTTCTCACCATAGGTCACAATGTGCACCCATATATCCCATTGCAGATTCTTCAAAAGGATTGTTTCAACCAGCTGAATCAAAAGAGGGCTTAATTCTGTTGTATGCATCCACACATCACAAAGCAGTTTCAAAGATAGCTTCTTTCTAGTTTTTATCTGGGGATATTTGGTTTATCCTGATAGCCCTCAATGGGCTCTAAAATGTCCCCTTGCAGATTCTCCAAAAAGTGTGGTTCTAACCTGATGAATCAAAATGAAGGTTGAACTCAGTGAGATGAATCTCCACATCATGAAGAAGTTTCACAGATAGCTTCTTTCTAGTTTTTATCTTGGGATATTCGAGTTTTCCCCATAGACCTTAATGGCCTCAAAAATGTCCCTTTGCAGATTCTCCAATAAGAGTGTTTCCAACCTGCTGGATCAAAACAAAGGTTCAATTCTTTGAGTTGAATCTACACAACAAAAGCAGTTTCACGGATTGCTTTTTTCTAAATTTAACATGGGTATATTTCTTTTCTTCAGATAGGCCTCAATGGGCTCCCAAATGTCCCTTCGCAAATTCTCCAGAAACAGTGTTTCCATCCTGCCGAATCTAAAGAAAGTGTTAATACAATGATTTGAATTTGCACATCACAAAATAGTTCCACAGATAGCTCCTTTGTAGTTTTATCTTGGGATATTCCGTTTTACCCATAGACCTCAATGGGTTTCCAAACGTCCCTTCACAGATGCTACAAAAATAGTGTTTCCCACGTACTCTATCAAAAGAAAGGATTAACTCTCTGAGCTTAATCCACAAATCACCAAGCAATTTCACAGACAGCTTTTTTTTTTCTAGTTTTTATCTGGAGACACAGAGTTTTACCCGTTAGTCTCAATGGGATTCCAAATGTCCCTTCACAGATTCTTCAAAAGACTGTTTCCAACCTGATGAATAAAACAAAGGTTGAATTTTTTGAGATGAATACACACATCACAAAGCAGTTTCACAGAAAGCTTCTTTCCAGTTTTATATGGGGATATTCAGTTTTCCTCATAGGTCTCAATAAGTTCTCAAATGTCCTTTTGCAGAATCTCCCAAAAGAGTGTTTCCAATCCGTGAATCTAAATAAAAGTTTAACTTTGTGAGATGAATCCACACATCAAAAGCATTTTCACAGATAAATTCATTCTAGTTTTTATCTGGGGATATTCAGTTTTTCCCCTTAAGCCACAATGACCCCCAAATGTCCCTTTGCAGATTCTCCNTTCAGAGGCAGCTTCTTTCCAGTTTTTATCTAGGGACATTCAGTTTTTCACTTATAGGCCTCAATGGGCTTCCAAATGTCCCTTCACAGCTTCTCCAACAAAAGTTTTCCATCTTGCTGAATCAAAAGAAAGGTTTAACTCTGTGAGATGAATCCACCCATCAGAGAACAGTTTCACAGATAGTCTCTTTATACTTTTTATCTGGGGATGTTCGGTTTTTCCCCAAAGGCCTCAATAGGTTCCCAAATATCCCTTTGCTGATTCTCCAAAAAGAGTGTTTTCAACTTGTTGAATCATAAGACAGGTTTAATAATCTGAGATCAATCCACACATCACAAAGCAGTTTCACAGCTATAAACTAGCTACTTTCTAGTTATTATCTGAGGATATTCAATTTTTTCACATAGGCCTCAAAGGGCTTTTAAATGTTCCTTCGCAGATTATCCAAAAGTGGTGTTTCTAACCTGCTTAATCAAAGGAAAGGTTCAACTCCATGAGACGAATCCATCCATTCACAAAGCAATTTCACAGATAGCATTTCTAATTTTTATCTGGGGATATTTGCTTTTTCCCCATAGTTCTCACAAGGTTTCAAAATGTCCCTTTGCAGATACTCCAAAAAGAGTGTTTCTAATCTGCTGAATCAAAAGAATGGCTTAACTGTGTGAGATGAATCCACACACCATAAAGTAGTTTTACAGATAGCTTCTTTCCAGTTTAACTCCAGGAATATTCAGTTTTTCCCCATAGACCTCCATGAGCTCCCAAATGTCCCTTCACAGATTCTCCAAAAAGAGTGTTTTCAACCTGCTGGATCCAAAGAAACGTTTAACTTGGTGAGGTGCATCCACACATAACAAAGCAGTTTCAAAGATAGCTTCTTACTAGTTTTCATCTGGGGATATTCAGGTTTTCCCTATAGGCCACAAAGGTCTCCCAAATGTCCCTTTGCATATTCTCCAAAAAGAGTGTGTCCAACCTGCTGGATTGAAAGAGTGGGTTAGCTCTGTGACATAAACTTATA
Source organism: Rhinopithecus bieti (assembly GCF_001698545.2). Classification (NCBI taxonomy): domain Eukaryota; kingdom Metazoa; phylum Chordata; class Mammalia; order Primates; family Cercopithecidae; genus Rhinopithecus; species Rhinopithecus bieti. The sequence continues at coordinate 228,756 of NW_016803271.1, read as the reverse complement.
CAATGAAAAGCAGTTTCACATGTAGCTTCTTTCTAGTTTTTATCTGGGGATATTCAGTTTCTCCCAGTATGACTCAATGGGCTCCCAAATGTCCCTTTGCAGAATTTCCAAAAAGAGTATTTCTAGCCTGCTGAATGAAAGGAAATGTTTAACTGTGATACGCATCCACAAATCACAAAGCAGTTTCACAGATAGCTTCTTTCCAGGTTTTATCTGGGGTTATTCTGTTTTTACATACAGACCTCAATTGACTCCCAAATGTCCCTTTGCAGATTCTACAAAACAGTGTTCCCAACCAGCTGGATCAACGGAAAGATTTAAATATGTGAGATGAATCTACACATCACAAAGCAGTTTCACAGATAGCTTCTTTCTCGTTTTATCTGGGGATATTCAATTTTTCCCCTTAGACCTCAATGGTTGTTCAAATATCTCTGCAGATTCTGCAAAAAAAAGTGTTTCCAATCTGCTAAATCAAAACAAAGGTTTAATGTTGTGAGATGAATCCACACATCACAAAGCAGTTTCACAGATAGCTTCACTTTAGTTTTTATCTGGTGATATTCAATTTTTCCTCTTGGGCATCAATTGTCTCCCAAGTTTCTCTTCACAGAAGTTATAGAAAGAGTGTTTCCAAACTACATAATCAAAGGAAGGTTTTTCTCTGTGAGAAGAATTCACACATCACAAAGCAGTTTCATAGATAGTTTCTTTCTAGTTTTTATTTGGGGATATTCGTTTTGTTCCCATAGTCCTCAGTGGCTTGCCAAATGTTCCTTCACAGATTCTCCAAAAAGAGTGTTTCCATCCTGCTGAATCAAAGCAAGGTTTAGCATTGTGAGATCAATCCACACAATACAAAGCACTTTCACAGATAACTCCCTTGTGGATATTCTCTGAGGATATTTGATTTTTCCCCTAGGACTCAATGGGCTCACAAATGTCCCTTTGCAGATTCTGCAAAAACAGTGTTTCCAACCTCCTGAATCAAAAGAAAGTTTTAAATCTCTGAGATGAATCCACGCATCACAAAGCAGGTTCACAGAGACTTTTTATCTGGGCATACTGGCTTTTCTGCTTTAGCCTCAATGGGCTCCAAAATGACTTTCTGCAGATTCTTCAAAAAGACTGTTTCCAACCTGATGAATCAAAAGAAAGATTTAACTTTGAGAGATAAATCCGTACAGCATGAAGTCATTTCACAGAAAACTTCTTTCTAGTTTTAACTGGGGATATTCTGTTTTCCCCATAGGCCCTAATGGGCTTCCAAATGTCCCTTCGCAAATTCTTCAAAACAGTGTTTCCAACATGCTGAATCTGAAGAAAGGATCAACTTAGTGAGTAGAATCCACACTTCACAAAGCAGTTTTACAGATAGCTTCTTTCTAGTTTTTATTCGGGGATATTCGATTTTGTCCGCAGGCACCAAGGGGGTCTTAAATGTCCCTTTGCAGATTCTCCCAAAAGAGAGTTTCCAACCTGATGAATGAAAAGAAAGGTTCAACTCTGTGAGATGAATCCACACATCACAAGGCAGTTTCACAAATAGCTTCTTTCTAGTTTTTATTTTGGTATATTTGTTTTTTCCCCACAGGTCTCAATGGGCTCTCAATGTACCTCCACAGATTCTCCAAAAAAGGTGTTTCCAACATGTTGAATCAAAAGAAAGTTTTATCTCCATGAGACGAATCCATACATCACAAGCCACTTTCGCAGAAAACGTCTTTGTACTTTTATCTGGGTACATTCCATTTTCCCCATAGATCCCAATGGGCTCCCAAATGTTCCTTTGTAAATTCTCCAAAAACAGTGTTTCTAATCTTCTGAATCAAAAGAAAGGTTTAACTCTGTGAAATGAATCCACACATTACAAGGCAGTTTCACAAATAGCTTCTTTCTTGTTTTAATCTGGGGATATTCTCTTTTCCCTATAAGCCTCAAAGGACTCCAAAGTGTTCCTTCATAGATTCTCTAGAAGGAGTGCTTCCAACCTGCTGAGTCAAAAGAAAGTTTCAACTCTGTGAGATTAATGTACACATCAGAAAGTCATTTCACAGATAGCATCTTTTTACTTTTTTTTTTTCCTGGGATTATTTGGTTTTTCCTTCTAGGTCTCCTTGGGCTTTCAAATGTCACTTTGAAGATTATCCAAGAAGAGTGTTTCCCACCTGCTGAATCAAAAAAAATGGTTTAATTCTGTGAGATGAATCCACACATCAGAAAGCAGTTTCATAGACAGCTTCTTTCTAGTCTTTATTTGAGAATATATGGTTTCTCCCCATAGACCTCAATGGCCACCCAAATGTTCTTTCACAGATTTTCCATAAAGAGTGTTTCCATTCTGCTGAATAAAATAAATTTTTAACATTTTGAAATCAATCCACAAAATACAATGCACTTTCACAGATAGCTCCTTTGTAGTTTTTATCTGGGGATACTTGATTTTCCTTTACGATTCAATGGGCTCCCAAATATTCCTTGACAGATTCTACAGAAAAGTGTTTCCAATATCTTGAATCAAAAGAAATGTTTAAATCTCTGAGATGAATGCACAAATCACAAGGTAGTTTCACAGAGAGCTTCTTTGTAGTTTTTATCTAGTGATATTTGTTTTTTTTTGTTCCATTAGCCTCAATGAACTCCCAAATGTCTTCCTGCAGATTCTCCAAAAAGACAGTTTCCAACCTACTGAGTCTAGAGATAGGCTTTAGTTTGTGAGATGAATCCACACACATCAGAATGCAGTTTCACAGAAAGCTTCATCCTAATTTTTATCTGGGGATATTCTGCTTTTCCCCATAGGCCTTAATGAATCAACACATCACAAAGCAGTTTCACAGATAACTTCATTCTCTTTTTTATCTGGTGATATTCACTTTTCCCTGTGAGACCTCAATGGGCTCCCAAATGTTCATTCACAGATTCTCCAAAAAGACTGTTTTCAGCCTGCCGAATCAAAACAAAGGTTTATCTGTGTCAGATGAATCCACACATTAAAAACCAGTTTCACAGATAGCTTCTTTCTAGGTTAATCAGGAGATATTCGGTTTTTCCCCATTGGCCTCAAAGGACATTCAAATGTTCCTTTGCAGATACTCCAAAAAGAGTATCTAACTTGCTGAATCAATAGAAATTATTAACTCTGTGAGAGGAATGAACACATCACAAAACAGTTTCACAGATAGCTTCTTTCATGTGTTTCTCTGAGGATATTCTGATTTTACTCATAGGCCACTATGGGCTCCCAAATGTCCCTTTGCAGATTCTCCAAAAAGAGGTTTTCCAACCTGCTGAATGAAAAGAAAAGTTTACCTCTGTGAGATGAATCCACACATTACAAAGCAGTTTCACAGGTAGCTTCTTTCTAGTTTTATCTGGGGATATGAAGTTTTTCCCACAGGCCACAATGGGATCTCAAATGTCCTTTCACAGATTCTTTTAAAAAAGTTTTTCCAACCTGCTGAATCAAAAGAAAGGTAAAACTCAGTGAGGTGAATCCACACATTGCAAGGCAGCTTCACGAATAGATTCTTTCTAGTTTTATCTGGGGATTGTTGGCTTTTCCCCATAGGCCTCAATAAGCTACCAAATGTTTCTTCACAAATTCTCCAAAAGGAGTGTTTCCCACCTGCTGGAATCCAAAGAAAGGTTTAAGTCTTTGAGACGGTTTAAGTTATCTGTGAGATGAATCCACAGATCACAAAGCAGTCTCACAGATAGCTTCTTTCTAGTTTTTATCTAGGGATATTCTGTTTTGTTTTTTCCTTCAGCTTCAATGGGCTCTTAATTGTCCCTTTGCAGATTCTGCAAAAAGATTGTTTCCAACCTGGTGAATAAAAAGAAAATTTTAACTCTGTGAGATGAATCCACACATCACAAAGCAGTTTATCAGAGAGCATCTTTCTAGTTTGTATCAAGGAATATTTGGTTTTTCCTCTTAGACCACAATGGGCTCTCAAAAGTCCATTCACAAATTCTTCAAAAAGACTGTTTCTAACTTGTTGAATCAAAAGAAACGTTTAATTTTGTGAGACATATCCACACATCAGAAAGCAGTTTCAGAAAAGCTTTGTTCTAGTTTTATCAAGGGATATTTGATTTTCCCAGAGGCTTCTTTGAGCAACAAAATGTCCTTCCACAATTTCTGCAAAATAGTGTTTCCAACCTGCTTTATCAAAGAACAAATTTAACTCTCTGTGATGCATCCACACATCTCAAAGCATTTTCATAGATAGCTTCTTTCTGATTTTATCTGGGGATATTCAGTTTTCCCTAGGCCTCTCTGAACTCCAAAATTACCTTTTGCAGAGTCTACAAAGACAGTGTTTCCAATCTGCTGAATCCAAAGNTTTCTAACTTGTTGAATCAAAAGAAACGTTTAATTTTGTGAGACATATCCACACATCAGAAAGCAGTTTCAGAAAAAGCTTTGTTCTAGTTTTTATCAAGGGATATTTGATTTTTCCCAGAGGCTTCTTTGAGCAACAAAATGTCCTTCCACAATTTCTGCAAAATAGTGTTTCCAACCTGCTTTATCAAAGAACAAATTTAACTCTCTGTGATGCATCCACACATCTCAAAGCATTTTCATAGATAGCTTCTTTCTGATTTTTATCTGGGGATATTCAGTTTTTTCCCTAGGCCTCTCTGAACTCCAAAATTACCTTTTGCAGAGTCTACAAAGACAGTGTTTCCAATCTGCTGAATCCAAAGAAAAATTTAGCTTTATGAGATGAATCCCCACATCACAAAGGAGTTCCACAGATAGCTTCTTTCTAGATTTTATCTGGGTATATTTGCTTTTTCCTCAAAACACTCGATGGATGCTCAAGTGTTCCTTAGAAGATTCTACAAAAAAAGTGTATCTGGCCTGCTGAATCAAAAGAAAGCTTTAACTCTGTGAGATCAATCCACGCATCACTAAGCAGTTCCACAGCTGGCTTCTTTTGAGTTTTTATCTGGAGATTTGTTTTTTCCCATATGTCTCAATGGGCTCCAAAATGTCCCTTCACAGATTCTTCAAGAAGAGTGTTTGCAACCTGCTGAATGAAAACAAAGCTTTAATTCTGTGTGATGAATCCATATATCACAAGGAAGTTTCACAGATAGATTCTTTCTAATTATTATCTTGGGATATTTGGATTTTCACCATAGGCCTCAATGGGTTCACAAATGTCCCCTCATAGATACTCAAAAAAGAGTGTTTTCATCTCGTTGACTCAAAGGAAGGTTTAACTGGGTGAAATGAATCCACACATCATTAAGCAGATTCATAAATAGCTTCCTTCTTTTTTTTTCTGGATATATTTGGTTTTTCCCATAGGCCTCATTGGATTCCCATGTGTTTTTTTTTTTTTTTTTTTCACAGATTCTCCAAAAACAGTGTTTCCAACCTGCTGGATCAAAATAAAGTCTAACTCTTTGAGAGAAAATGACACATAATGGAGTAGTTTTACAGGTATATTCTTTCCAGTTTTCATCTGGGGATATTCTGTTTTGATTCATATACCTCAATGAACTCACAAATATCCCTTTGCAGATTCTGCAAAAAGAGTGTTTCCAACCTGCTAAATCAAAAGAAAGATTTACATCTATAAGATGAATCCACACATCACAAAGAAGTTTCACTGAGAGCTTCTATCTATTTTCTCTCTAAGGATATTCAGGTTTTCCCTTTTGACCTCAGTAATCTCCCAGATGTCCCTTCAAAGACTCTCCAGAAAGAGTCTTTCCAACTTGCTACCTGTAAAACTGCTTTTCTATTCCGATATTCTCCAAGGACTTAAGGAGCTCCCAAATGTCCCTTCACAGATTCTTCAAGAAGAGTGTTTTCAAAGGAAAGTTTTAACTCTTTGAGATGAATCCATACATCACAAAGCAGCTTCACAGATAGCTTCTTTCTAGTTTATATCTTGTTAGATTTGGATTATTATTTTGGGCCTCAATGGGCTCCAAATTGTCCTTTCACAGATTCTCCAAAAAAAAAGTGTTTTCATATTGCTGAATGAAAAGAAGGTTTAACTAGGTGAGCTGAATCAACACATCTGAGAGCAGTTTCACAGATAGCTTTTCTCTAGTTTTTATCTGTGGATATTCAGTTTTGATCCAGAGGCCTCAAAGGGCTCCCAAATACTCCTTCGAAAATTCTCCAAAAAGAGCATTTCCATCCTGATGAATCAAAAGAAAGGTTTAACTCTGTCAGCTGAATCCACACCTCACAAAGCAGTTTCACAGATAGTTTCTTTCTGGTTTTTATCAGGGGATATTCAGCTTTTCCCCAAAGTGTTCCTTTGCAGATTCTACAAAAGACTGTTTCTGTCCTGCTGAATCTCAAGAAAAAATTAAGTCTGTGTGATGAATCCAAAAATCACAAAGCAGTTTCAGAGAGAGCTTCTTTCTAGCTTTTAATCTGTGGATATTCGGGTTTTCTCAATTGGGCTCAATGTGATCCAACTTGTCATTATGCAGATACACACCTCCAAAAAGAGTGTGTCCAACCTGCTGAATAAAAAAAAAAAAAGATTTAGCTCTTGAGATGAATCCACACACCACAAAGCAGTGTTACAGACAGTTTTTTTTTCTAATTTTTATCTGAAGATATTTGGTTTTTCCCTATAGGTCTCAGCGGTCTCTTAAATGTCCCTTTGCAGATTCTCCCATAAGAGTGTTTCCACCCAGCTGAATTAATCAAAAGTAAGGATTAATTCTGTGAGATAAGTCCACACATCATAAAGCAGTTTCAAAGGTAGCTTCTTTCTACTTTTTATCTGGGGATATTCAGTTTTTTTCCCACAGGCCTCAATGGGCTCACCAATATTTCTTTGCAGATTCTCCACAAACAGTGTTTCCAAGGTGATTAATCAAAAAGAAGGGTTTCACTCTGTAGGATGAAACCACACATCACGAATAAGTTTCACAGATAGTTTCTTTCTAGTTTGTATCTGGAGATATTCTGTTTTATTTTCCCCCACAGACCCCAATGGGCTCCCAAATGTCCCTTCACAGATACTCCAAAAAAAGTTTTTCCAACCTGTTGAATCAAAGGAAAGGTTTAAGTATGTGGGATAAATCCACACATCTAAAAGCATTTTCCCAGATAGCTTCTTTGTAGTTTTTATCTGGGGATATTTGGTTTTGACCCACAGCCCTCAATGGGCTTCCAAATGTTCCTTTGCAGTCCCTCGACAAAGAGTGTTTTCAACCTGCTGAATCAAAGAAACGTTTTATTCTTTGAGATGAATCCACAGCACAAAGCAGTTTCAACTATAACTTCTTTCTAATATTTATCTGGGGATATTCAGTTTTACCTCATAGCTCTCAAAAATCTCCCAAATGTCCCTTTTCAGATTCTCAAAAAAAAGTGTTTCCAACCTGGTTAACAGAAAGAGAGGTTTAAATCTATGAAACGAACTCACACATCACAAAGCTGTTTCACAGACAGCTTTACTTTTTTAAGTTTTTATCTAGGGATATTCAGTTTTTTCTGATAGACCTCAAGGGGCTTCCAAAAGTTCTTTCACAGGTGCTCCAAAAAGAGTGTTTCCAACCTGCTGAATCAAGAGAATGCTTAAACTCTGTGAGATGAGTCCACACATCATAAATCATTTTCACAGAGAGCTTTTTTCTAGTTTTTATTTGGGAATATTCTGTTTTGCCACATAGGCCTCAAAGGGCTCCCAAATGTCCCTTCACAGATTCTCCACAAAGAGTTGTTTCAACCTGCTGAATAAAAACAATAGTTAAACTGTGTGAGATAAATTCATACATCACAAAGTAGTTTCACAGAAAGCTTCTTTCTAGTTTTCATCTGGGGATATCAGTTTTTCCAATAGGTTTCAATGGGTTTCCAAATGTACCCTTGTAGATTGTCCACAAACGGTGTTTCCAACTTGCTGAATCAAAACAATGGTTTAAATTGTGAGATGAATCCACGTATCACAAATAAGCTTCACAGATAGATTCTTTCTAGTTTCTATCTGGGGATATTAGATTTTTCTCCGTAGCCCACAATGGGCTCCCAAATGTCCCTTCACAGATTTTCCACAAAAGGTGTTTCCAACCTGGTGAATCAAAATAAAGTTTTGACAACGTGAGATAAATCCACACATCACAAAGCAGTTTCACAGATAGCTTCTTTCTAGGTTTTGTCTGGGGATATTCTGTTTTTCCTATAGGCCTCAAATAGCTTTAAAATGTCCCTTCACAGATTCTCCATAAAGAGTCGTTAAAACTGTTGAATCAATAGAATGGCTTAGCTCTGTGAGATGAATCCACACATCATGAAGCAGTTTCACAGATAGCTGCTTTCTAGTTTTTATTTGGGGATATTCATTTTTTTAAATAGGCATCAAAGTGCTCACAAACATGCCTTCACAGATCCTCCAGAAAGTGTTTACAACATGCTGAATCAAAAGAAAGGTTAAACTCTGTGAGATATATCCACACATCACAAAGTAGTTTCACAGATACATTCTTCCTGGATTTTATCTGCAGATGTTCAATTTTTACCCATAGGCCTCAATGGGTTCTGAAGTGTCCCTTCACAGATTTTTTTTTTAAAAAAGATATTTCCAATCTGCTGAACAAAAGAAATATTTAACCCTATAAGATAAATCCTCACATCACATAGCCGTTTTACACATAGTTTTTTCTAGTTTCATCTGGGGTTACTTTGTTTCTCCTCCTAGGCCTCAATAGGCTTCAAAATGTCCCTTCACAGATACTCCAAAAAGAGTGATCCCAACATACTGAATCAAAAGAAAGGTCTAACTCTGTGAGATGAATCCCTACAACACAAAGAAGTTTCACAGATAGCTTCTGTCTAGTTTCTATCTGGGGATATTAGTTTTTTTTCCGATAGACTTCAAAGAGCTCCCAAATATCCCTTTGTAGATTCTGTGCAAGCAGTACTTCCAACCTGATGAATCATAAGAAAGGATTAACTCTGAGAGATGAATCCACACATCACAAAGCAGTTTCACAGAGAGTGTCTTTGTAGTTTCTCTCTGGGTATACTCCGTTTCTTCCCATAAGCCTCAATGGGCTCCCAAATGTCCCTTTGCAGATACTTCAAAAACCATGTTTCCAAACTGCTGAATCAAAACAAGTGTTTAACTCTGTGAAATGAATAAACACACCGCAAAGCAGTTTCACAGACAGTTTTTTTCTGGTTTTTATATGTGGATATTCAATTTTTTTCCATTGGCCTCTATGGGCTCCTGAATGTCCCTTCGCAGTTTCTCCAAAAAGAGTGTTTCCAACCTGCTGAATCCAAATAAAGATTTAACTCTGTGAGATGAATCCACAGGACACAAAGTAGTTTCACAGACAGCTTATTTCTAGTTTTTATGTAGTGATATTTATTTTTTTCCCAGTGACCACAATGGGATCCCAAATGTCCCCTCACAGACACTCCCCAAAACTGCTTCCAACCTGCTCAATGAACAAAATGCTTAAAATATGTGAGATGAATACACACATAAGAAAGCAGTTTCACAAGTAGCTTATTTCTAGTTTTGATCTGTGGATATGCAGCTTTTTCCCACAGGCCTCAATTGGTTCCCAAATATCTCTTTGTCAATTCTAGGGAAAAAAGTGTTTCCAACACAGTAAATCAAAAGACAGGTTTAACTCTGTAAAAAAATTCCACATTCACAAAACTGTTTCACTGATGGCTTCCTTCTTGGTTTTATCCGGAGATACTATGCTTTCCCAATAGGCCCTCAATGGTTTCCCAAATGTCCCTTTGCAGATTCTACATAATAGTAGTTTCAATCTTCTGAATTAAAAGAAAGGTGTAAACCTGTAGGATAAATGCACACATCACAAATCAGTTTGTCAGATAGCTTCTTTCTACTTTTGATATAGTGATATTCAGTGTTTTCCATAGGCCTCAATGGTCTTCCAATTTTCCTTTTGGTGATTCTACAAAAAGAGAGTTTCCAACATGTTGAATCAAGAGAAAGGTTTAAGTCTATGCTATGAATCCCCACATCATATAGCAGTTTCACATGTAGCATCTTTCTAGTTTTTATCTGGGGATATTCATTTTTTCCCCACAGGCCTCAATGGTTTCACAAATGTCACTTCGTAGATTCTAGAAAAAGAGTGTTTCCAACCGGCTGAATCAATAGAAATATTTAACTCTGTGAGATGAATCCACACATCACAAAGCAGTTTCACAAATAACCTCTTTTTAGATTTTTTTTCTGGGGATATTCAGTTTTTCCCCCAAAACCTTGAAGTTCTCCTATATGTCCCTTTGCAGATTCTCCACAAAGAGTGTTTTAGCATGCTGAATCAAAAGAAAGGTTTAACTCCGTGAGATTAACACACACATTACAAAGAAGTTTCACATATAGCTTCTTTTTAGTTTTTATCTGGGGATATTTGCTTTTTTTCCTGTGGACCCCAATGGGCTCACAAATATCCCTTCACAGACGCCCCGAAAAGAGTGCATCCAACCAACTGAATCAAAACAAAGATTCTACTCTGTGAGAGAATTCCACACATCACAAAGTTGTTTCACAGATAGCTTCTTTCTAGGTTTTACGTTGGGATATTTTGTTTGCTCCCATGGGCAAAAATGGTTTCCCACATTTCCTTCTGCAGGTTTTCCAAGAAAAGCTTTTCCAACCTGCTGAATCAGAAGAAAAGTTTAATGTACACATCACAGAGCATTTTCTCAGATGCCTTCTTTCTAGTTTTATCGGTTGATACTCAGTTTTCCCATAGACCTCAATGGGCTTTCAAATGTCATTTTGGAGATTCTACAAAAGAGTGTTTCCAACCTGCTGGATAAAACGAAAGTTTTGTCTATGAAAGGAAACCATACATTAAAAGCAGTTTCACAGATAGCCTCTTTCTAGTTTTATCTGAGGGTATTTGATTTTCTCCATAGGCCTCAATGAGTTCCCAAATGTCACTTTATAGATTCTAGAAAAGGGTGTTCCCAACCTGCTGAATCAAAAGAAACATTTAACTCTGTGAGATAAATCAGACATCACAAAGCAGTTTCACACATAGCTTCTTTCTAGTTATTGTCTTGAGATATTCTTTTTTTCCAGGTGGCCTCAATTGACTCTCAAATGTTTCTTTGATATTCTCCAAAAAGATGTGTTTCCAATCTGAGGAATCAAAAGAAAAAATTAACACTATAAGATGAATCTACATATCACAAAGCAATTTCACATAGCTCCTTTCTAGGTTTTAACTGAGGATATTCTCTTTTGTTCCCAGAGGCCTCAATGGGCTCCCAGTGTCCCTTCACAGTTTCTCTAAGAAGACTGTTTCCAAACTACTGAATCAAAACAAACGTTTAACTCTTTGAGATGAATCCACACATACCAAAGCAGTTGCATAGATAGCTTCTTTCTAGTTTTTATCTGGTGATATTCGGTTTTTTACTGTAGGCCTCAATGGGTCCCAGAAAATCCACTGGCAGATTCTCCAAAAAGTGTTTACAGCCTTCTGAATCAAAAGAAAGGTTTAACTCTGTGAGATAAATCACACGTCACAATGCAGTTTCACAGATAGATTATATCTAGCTTTTATTTGGGGATATTGTGTTTTTCCCACATAGGCCTCAATGAGCTCCCAAATGTCCCTTTGCAGATTGTTGAAAAGCAGTGTTTCCAATCTCCTGAATCAAAAGAGAAGTTTACATCTGTGAGATGAATACATGCACCACAAAGCAGTTTTACAGATAACTTCTTTCTAATTTTTATCTGGGGATAGTCTGTTTTTCCCCATAGGCCTCAGGGGACTCCCAAATATGCTTTCACTTATTCTCCAAAAGAAGTGTTTCCAACCTTCTAAATCAACAGAAAGTTTCCACTCTGTGAGATGAATCCACACATCACAAAGGAGTTTCACATATAGCTTCTTTCTAGTTTTTGTTTTGTTTTGTTTTGTTTTTGAGACAGAGCCATGTTCTGTCACTCAGGCTAAAGAGCAGTGGTGTGATCTCGGCTTACTGCAAACTCTGGGTTCACAACATTCTCCTGCCTCAGTCTCCTAAGTAGTTGGGACTACAGGCACCTGCCACCACACTCGGATTTTTTTTGTGTGTGTGTATTTCTGGTAAAGACAGGGGTTCAACATGTTAGGAGGATGGTCTCAATCTTCTCAGCCTGTAATCTGCCCACCTCAGCCTCTCAAAGTGCTGGTATTACACATGGGAGCCACCACACCCAGTCATGCTTCTTTGTGGTTTTTATCTGTGGCTATTTGGTTTTTCTCCATAGGCCTGAAGGGACTCCGAAATGTTTATTTGCAGATTGTCCAAAAAGAGTGTTTCCAAGGTACTTAATAAAAGAAAAAAGTAACTCTGTGAGATGAGTCCACACACCACAAGAAAGTTTCACAGATAACTTCTTTCTAGCTTTTACCTGGGGATATTTGGATTTTTCCCATAGACCTTAATGGGGTCCCAAATGTCCCTTCACCAATTCTCCAAAAAGAGTGTTTCCAACCTGCTGAATCAAAAGATAGGTTTAACTTTGTGAGATGAATCCACACATCACAAAATAGTTTAACTTATAGCTTTTTTTCAGTTTCTATCTTGGGATATTCAGTTTTTTCCCTGTAGTCCTGAATAGACTCCCAAATATCTTTTCATAGATTCTCAAAAAAGAGTGTTTCCAATCTGCTGAATGAAAAGAAAGGTTTACCTTTGTGAAATGAATGCACACATTACAAATAAGTTGCACAGGCAGCTTGTTTCTAATTTTGATCTGGAGATCAAGCAGTTTCCCAGATGGCTTATTTCTAGTTTTTATGTGGAGATATTTGTTTTTCCCCCATAGGCCTCAGTGAGCTCTGAAATGTCTTGTTGCAGATTCTCTAAAATGAGTGTTTCCAACCTCCTGAATTAAAAGAATACCTTACCTCTGTGAGGTGAATCAACAGTTCACATCAGTTTCACAGACACCTCTTTCTAGTTTCTATGTGGGAATATTCATCTTTTCCCATAGGCCTCAATGGCTCCTAAATGTCCCTTTGCAGATACGCCAAAAAGAGTGTTTCCAACCTGCTGAATCAACAGAAAGATTTAACTCTGTGAGATGAATCCACACATCACAAGGCAGTTTCACAGGTAGTTTCTTTCTAGTTTTCATCTGTGTATATTCGGCTTTTCCCAATAGGCTTCAATCGGTTCCCAAATGCCATTCTGTAGATTCTAGAAAAAAAAATGTCTCCAACATTCTCAATCAAAAGACATGTTTAACTCTGTGAGATGAATGCACACATCACAGAGCCATTTCACAGATACATTTTTTATAGTTTTTATAAGCAGATATTAGTTTTTTTTTCCCATAAGCCTCAATGGGCTCCAAAATGTCCCTTCACTCATTCTACAGAAGAGTGTTTCCAACATGCTGTATCAAAAATAGGGTTTAACTCTGAGATAAATTCGCACATCAAAAGAAGTTTCTCAGATAGCTTCTTTCTAGTTTTGGTCTAGTGATATTTGGTTTTTCCCTTATGTCTCATTGGACCCCCAACTCTCCTTTTAGAGATTCTACAATAAAAGTGTTTCCAACATGCTAAATCAAGAGAAAGTTTTAAGTCTGTGCAATGAATCCACACATCATAAAGCAGTTTCACAAGTAGCCTCTTTCTAGTTTTTATCTGTGGATATTGAGTTTTTCCCCATATTCCTCAATGGGTTCCAAATGTCATTTCATAGATTCTAGAAAAAAAGTGTTTCCAACCTGCTGAATCAAAAGAAACGTTTAACCCCGTGACATGAATCCACACATCACAAAGCAGTTTCACAGATAGCTTCTGCTTAGATTTTGTTCTGGGGATATTCTGTTTTCCCCATGGGGTTCAAAGTCCTCCTGTATGTCCCTTTGCAGAATCTACACAAAGAGTGTTTCCAAAATGCTGAATTTCAAGAAAGTTTAAACTCTGTGAGATGGACACACTCATGACAAATCAATTTCACATATAGTTTCTTTGTAGTTTTTTTCTGTGGATATTTCGTTTTTCCCAATAAGCCTCAATGGGCTTATAAATGTCCCTTCACAGATTCTCAAAAAAGAGTGTTTCCAAGCTGCTGAATCAAAACAAAGATTTATCTCTGTGTGCGGATTCCACACATCACAAAGGTGCTTCACAGGTAGCTTCTTTGTAGGCTTTATATGGGGATATTTTCTTTTATCCCATAGGCCGGAATGGTCTCCCAAATGTTCCTTTGCATATTCTCCAAAAAAGTTTTTGAAAATTGCTGAATCAAAAGAAAATTTTATCTCTCTGAGATGAATCCACACATCACATAGCAGTTTCATAGATAGCATCTTTCTAGTTTTTCTCTGTGGATAATCAGATTTTCCCCATAGGTGTCAATGGGCTCCAAAATGTTGCTTTGCACATTCTGTAAAAAGAGTGTTTCCAATCTGATGGACCAAAAGAATTGTTAAACTCCATGTGATAAATTGACACATTACATCAGTTTCACACATAGCTTCCTTAGAGTTTCTATATTGAGATATTCAGATTTTCCCCATAAACCCCAAAGGACTCCCTAATATTCCTTTGTAGATTTTCTAAAAAGAGTTTGTTCAGTCTGCTGAATCAAAAGAAAGGTTTAACACTGTGAGATGAATCCACACATCACATGGTAGTTTTACAAATTGCTACTTTCTGGTTTTGATCTGGGGATATTTGGTTTTTCCCAACAGGCCTCAATAGGCTCCCAAATGTCTCTTTGCATATTCTCCAAAAACAGAGTTTTCAACCTTGTCAATCAAAAGAAAAGTGTTACCCTGTGAGATAAATCTACACATCAAGAAAAAGTTTTATAGAGAGCTTCTTTCAAGTTTTATCTGGGGTATTCTCTTTTCCCCATTGGCTTCCATGGGCTCCCAAATGTCTCTTCTCAGAATCTCCAAAAGGAGGATTTCCAACTTGCTGAATCAAAATAAAATTTAACTGTGTGAGATGAATCCACACATCATAAAACAGTTTCACAGGTAACTTATTTCTAGTTTTCATCTGTGGATATTTGGCTTTTCCCCACAGACCTAGGTTTGTTCTCAAATGTCCCTTCACAGATACTAGAAAAAAAGTTTGTCCAACAAGCTAAATCAAAAGGCAGGTTTAATTCTGTGAGATAAATCTACACATCACAAAGCCATTCACAGATAGCTTCTTTCTAGTTTTTATCCAGAGACATTAGGTTTTTCCCCATAGGCCTCAATGGGCTCCCAAATGTCCCCTCACAGATACTCCAAAAAGAGTGTTTCATACCTGCCACATCAAAAGAAAAGTTTAACTCTGTGAGTGAGATGAATCCACATATCGCAAAGCAGTTTCTCAGCTCAGCTCTTTCTAGTTTTAGATGGTGATACTCCGTTTTACCAATAGGCCCCAAAGTGCTTTCAAAGGTCCTTTCAGAGATCTACAAAATAGTTTCTCCCACCTTCTGAATCAAAAGAAAGTTTTTAGTCTGTGAAAGGAACCCACACATTATAAAGCAGTTTCACAGATAGCCTGTTTCTAGTATTTATCTGGGGATACTCAGTTTTTCCCCATGGGCTTCAATGGGTTCCCAAATCTCACTTTGTAGATTCCAGAAAAAGAGTGTTTCCAACCTACTGATTCAAAAGAAACGTTTAACTCTATGAGATAAATCCACGTCATGAATCTGTTTCACAGAAAACTTCTTTCAAGTTTTTACCTGGAGACACTCGTTTTTTCCCCATAGTCCTCAATCGGCTCCCAGATGTCCCTTTGCACATTCTCTTAAAAGAGTGTTTCCAAACTGCTGAAGCAAAAGAAAGTTTGAACTACGTGTGATGAATCCACACTTCACAAGGCAATTTTACAGAGAGCTACTTTCTAGTTTTGATCTGGGGATATTCGGCTTTTCCCCATAGGCTTCAATGAACTCACAGTGTCCCTATGCAGAATCTTCAAAAAGAGTGTTTACAAACTGCTAATTTAAAGAAAGGTTGGCCGGGTGCGGTGGCTCAAGCCTGTAATCCCAGCACTTTGGGAGGCCGAGGCGGGCGGATCACAAGGTCAGGAGATCAAGACCATCCTGGCTAACATGGTGAAACCCCGTCTCAACTAAAAAAAAATACAGAAAACTAGCCGGGCGAGGTGGCGGGCGCCTGTAGTCCCAGCTACTCGGGAGGCTGAGGGAGGAGAATGGCATGAACCTGGGAGGCGGAGTTTGCAGTGAGCTGAGATCTGGCCAGTGCACTCTAGCTTGGGTGACAGAGCGAGACTCCATCTCAAAAAAAAAAAAAAAAAAAAAAAAAAAAGAAAAGAAACATTGAACTCTGTTAGATGAATCCACACATCACCAAGCAGTTACACAGATACCTTCTTCTTTTTTCTATCCAGGGATACTCAGTATTTCCCTAGTGGCCTAAATGTGCTCCTAAATGTCCCTTAGCAGATTCTCAAAAAAGAGTGTTTCCAAGCCCCTGAATAAAAAGAAAGTTTAAACTCTGTGAAATGAATCCACACTTTGAAAGGCAATTTCACAGACAGCTTTTTTTATAGTTTTTATCTGGGGATATTTCATTTCTTGCCATCAGTCTCAATATGCTCAAAAGTGATCCTTTGCAGATTTTCCGAAAAGAGTGTTTCCAACCTGCTGGATTAAAAGAAAGGTTAAATTCGGTGAGATTAATCCACACATCGCAAAGCAATTTTACAGACAGCTTCTTTCCAGTTTTGATCTTGGGATATTTGGCTTTTCCCTATAAGTCTCCATGGGTTTCCAAATGTCCCTTCGCAGACTCTACAGAAAGGGTGTTTCCAGCCTGCTGAATCAAAGGAAAGGTTTAGCTCTGTGAGATGAATCCACAGATAGCTTCTTTCTAGGTTTTATCTTGTGATATTCAGTTTTTCGCCATAGGCCTCAGTGGGCTCACAAATGTCATTTCCCAGATCCTCCAGTTAGAGTGTTTCCAACTTGCTGAATAAAAAGAAATGTTTAACTCTTTAAACTGAATGCACACATCTCAAGAAAGTTTCATAGATAGCTTCTTTCTAGTTTTTATCTGGTGATATTCAGTGTTTCCCCATAGGCCTCAATTGGTGTCCAAATGTCTTTTTTCAGATTCTCGAAAAGTGTTTTCCAAGTTGCTGAATCAAAAGAAAGGTTTAGCTCTGTGAGAGGAATCCACACATCACAAAGCTGGTACACTGATAGGTTCTTTCTAGGTTTTGTCTGAAGATATTCACTTTTTCTTCATAGGCCTCAATGAGCTCCTGAATGGAATTTCACAGATTCTACAATTAGAGTGTTTCCAATCAGCTGAATTAAAATAAATGTTTAACTCTGTTAAGTGAATCCACACATCTCAAGCAAGTTACACAGAAAACTCCTTTCTCGTTTTTATTTGGGGATATTTGACGTTTCCCCATAGTTATCAATGGGCTACCACATGTCCCTTCACAAATTCTCTAAAAAGAGAATTTCCTACCTGCTGAATCAAAACAAAGGTTTAACTCTTTGAGATGAATCCATACATCACAAAGCAGTTTCACAAGTGACTTCTTTCTAGTTTTTATCTAGGGATATTTCATTTTTTCCTTTAGGACTAAATGGGTTCTTAAATGCCTCTTCACAGATTCTATACAAAGCGTGTTTCCAATCAGCTGAATCAATAGAAAGGTTCAAATCTGTGAGCTGAATACACACATAACAAAGCAGTTTCACAGATAACTTCTTTCTAGTTTTTCTCTGGGGATATTCTATTTTTTCCCATTTGCCAAAATTGGCTCCCAAATGTCCCTTCACAGACTCTCCAAAAAGAGTATTTCCAATCTGCTGAATCAAAAGAAAGGTTTATCTCTGTGAGATGAATGCAATTCAAAGCAATTTCACATATAGCTTCTTTCCAGTTTTTTTCTGGGGATATTCTGTTTTTCTTCATAGGCCTCAACGGGCTTCCAAATATTCCTTCACAGGTTCTCTAAAAAGAGTGTTTCCAATCTGTTGAATCAAAAGAAACGTTAAACTCTGTCAGATGAATCCACACATCACAAAACAGTTTCAGATATCTTCTTTCTAGTTTTATCTGGGGATATTCTCTTTTTACTTATACAGTCAAAGGGTTCCCAAATATCCTTTCACATGTTCTACAAAAAGAATGTTTCTAACCAGCTGAATCAAGAGAATGGTATAACTCTGAGAGATGAATCCACACCTCACAAAGCAGTTTCACAGATAGCTTCTTTGTAGTTTCAAATGGGGATATTCAGTTTTTCCTCATAGCCCTCAATGGGTTCCCAAATGTTCCTTTGCACATTCTCCAAAAAAGTGGTTCCAGCCTTGTGAATCAAAACAAATTCTTAACTCTGTGAGATGAATTCACACATCACAAAACAGTTTCACAGCTTCTTTCTAGTTTTTGTCTGGGGATATTAGGTTTTTCCCCATAGGTCTCAATGACCTCCTAAATGTCACTTTGCAGATACTTTAAGAAGAATGTTTCCAACCTGCAGAATCAATGGAAATGTTTAATTTGGAGAGATGAATCCACACAACACAAAGCAGATACCTTCTTTCTAGTTTTTATCTTGGAATGTTTACTCTTTCCCTATAGACCTCAATGGGTTCCCAAATGTCCCTTCACAGATTCTCCAAAAAGAATGTATGTAACCTGCTGAATCAAAAGGAAGGTTTAACTCTGTGAGATGAATCCACACATCACAAAGCAGTTTCACACATAGCTTCTTTCTAGTTGTCATCTGGGGACATTCTGTTTTTACTTATAGACCTCAAAGCATTCCCAAATGTCTCTTCACAGACTCTACAAAAAGAGTGTTTCTAACCTCCTGAATAAAAAGAACAGTTTAAATCTGTGAGATAAATCGACACCTGACACAGCAGTTTCACAGATAGTTTCTGTGTAGATTTAAATGGGATATTCAGTTTTTCCTCATAGGCCTCAAGGGGTTCCCAAATGTCCATTCACAGGTCCTCCAAAAAACAGTGTTTCCAACCTGCTAAGTCAAAAGAAAAGTTTATCTCTGTAGGACGAATAGATACATCACAACATGGTTCCACAGATAGCTTCTTTCTAGTTTTTATCTGGGGATATTCAGTTTGCCCCTGCTAGACCTCAATAAGCTCCCAAATGTCATTTCATTCAATCTCCAATTAGAGTGTTTGAACCTGCTAAATCAAAAGAAAGGTTAATTCTATGAGCTGGATCCACACACCACAAGGCAGTTTCACAGATAACCTATTTCTAGATTTTATCTGAGGATATTTGTTTTTTACTTACAGGACTTGATGGGCTCCCAAATGACACTTCACAGATTCTATAAAAAGATTGTCTCTAACCTGCTGAATCAAAAAGAACTTTTTTTCCTGTGTCATGAATCCACACATCATAAAGCAGTTTCATAGATAGCTTCTTTCTGGTTTTTATCTGGGGATGTTCGCTTTTTCCCTATATACCAGAAAGGGCTCTGAAATGTCCTTCACAGATTCTCCAAATAGAGTGTTTCCAACCTGCTGAATCAAAAGAAAGGTTTAGTTCTGTGAGATGAATTCACAAATCACGTAAGAGTTTCACAGATAGCTTCTTTCCACTTTTTATCTGTTCATATTTGGTTTTGCCCCATAGGCCTCAAAGGTCTCCAAAATGTTCCTTTGCAGATTCTCCAAAAAGAGTGTTTCCAACTTATTGAATCAAAACAAAGGCTTAACTTTGTGTGATGAATTCACACATCACAAAGCAGTTTCACAGAAAGCTTCTTTCTAGTTTCTGTTTACCCCATAGGCCTCAATGCTCTCCAAAATGCCTCTTCACAGGTTTAACTCTGTGAGATGAATCCACACCTTACAAAGCAGTTTCACAGATACCTTCTTTCTAGTTTTTATCTGGGGATATTTGGGTTTTACTTATAAGCATCAATGGGTTCCAAAATGACACATCACAGATTCTACAAAAAGAGTATTTCCAACCAGCTGAATCAAAAGAAAGTTTTAACTCTGGGAAATCAAATAACATATGACAAAGCAGTTTCACAGAGAGCTTCTTTCTAGCTTTTATCTGGGGATATTAAGTTTTGCCACACAGGCTTCAAATGTCTCCCAACTATATCATCACAGATTCTATAAAATATGGTTTCTGACCTGCTGAATCAAAAGAAAGGTTTAAGTCTTTGAGATGAATCCACACATCACAAAGCAGTCTCTCACATAGCTTATTACTAGTTTTTATATTGGAATATTTAGTTTTTCCCCACAAGCCTCAATGGGCTCTCAAATGTCCCTTTGCAGATTCTACAGAAATAATGTTTGCAACCTGCTAAATCACAAGGAGGATGTAACTCTGTGAAATGAATCCACATGTCACAAAGCAGTTTCACAGAAAGATACTTTCTAGTTTTTATTTGTGGATATTCTGTTTTAATCTGGGGTATTCTGTTTTCCTTATTGGCCCAAATGGGCTCCCAAATTTGCCCTGGAAGATTCTCCAAAAATATTGTTCAAAACTGCTGAATTAAAAGAAAGATTTAGCTCTGTGAGGTGAATCCACACATCACAAAGCATTTTCACAGAGAGCTTCTTTCTAGTTTTATCTGGGGATATTTGTTTGTTTTTCCATAGGCCCCAATGGGCTCCTAAGTGTCCTTTGGTAGATTCTCCAAAAAGAATATTTCCAACCTCCTGAATCAAAAGAAAGGTTTCACTGTTTGAGATAAATCCACCCATCACAAAACAGTGTCACAGATAACTTCTTTTTAGTTTTTATCTGGGGATATGCAGTTCTTTCTCATAGGCCTCAATAGGCTCCAAAATGTGCCTTTGCAGAATCTTTAAAACGAGTGTATCCAGCCTACTGAATCAAAAGAAAGGTTTAACTCTGTGAGATGAATTCACACATCACATACGAGTTTTGCAGATAGCTTCTTTCCACTCTTTATCTTTTCATATTTGGTTTTGCCCCATAGGCCTCAAAGGTCTCCCAAATGTTCCTTTGCAGATTCTCCAAAAAGAGTGTTTCAAACTTATTGAATCAAAACAAAGGCTTAACTTTGTGTAATGAATTCACACATCACAAAGCAGTTTCACAGGAAGCTTCTTTCTAGTTTTTATTTGTGGATATTCTGTTTACCCCATAGGCATCAACGCACTCCAAAACGCCTCTTCACAGATCCTGCTGAATCAAAAGAAAGGATTAACTCTGTGAGTTTAATCCAGACATCACAAAGCACTTAAACAGACAGCTTCTTTCCGGTTTTTATATGGAAATATCTGGTTTTCCCCTTATGCCTCAATGGGCTTTCCAATATTTTTTTGCAGAATCTCTACAAAGAGTATTTCCAATCTGCTTAATAAAAAGAAAGGTTTAACACTGTGATATGAATAAACCCCTGAAAAAGAAGATTCACAGATGGCTTCTTTTGAGATTTTAGCTGGAAATACTCAGTTTTCCCCCACAGGCCTCAACAGGCAACTAAATATCCCTTTACAGATTCTATAACAAGAGTGTTTCCAACCTGTTGAATGAAAAGTAAGACTTAATTCTGTGAGATGAATCCATAAACCTCAAAGCAGTTTCACAGATAACTCCTTTATATATATATATATTTTGAAATGGAGTCTCACTCTGTCATCCATGCTGGAGTGTGGTGGTGCAATCTCTGCTCACTGCAAGCTCTGTCTCCCAGGTTCACGCCATCCTCCTGCCTCAGCCTCCTGAGTAATTGGAGCTATAGGATCCCACCACCACACCCAGCTATTTTTTTGTGTGTGTATTTTTGTATTTTTTTTTTTTTGTATTTTTATTAGAGAAGGAGTTTCACTATGTTAGCCAGGATGGTCTCGATCTCCTAACCTCATGATCCACATACCTCAGCCTTCCAAAGTACTGAGATTACAGGTGTGGGTCACTGCACCTGGCCAGATAACTTCTTTCTAGTTTTTATCTGGTGATATTCGTTTATTCCCCATAGGTCACAATGGGCTCGGAAATGTCCTGCGACAGATTCTACAAAAAGAGTGTTTCCAACTTGCTGAATCAAAAGAAAGGTTTAACTCTGTGATGAATCCACCCATCACCAAGCAGTTTCCCAGGTAACTTATTTCTAGTTTTTATCTGGGAACAATCTGTTTGACCTATGTCCCTTCAAAGTTTCTCCAAAAAACGTGTTTCCAATGTGCTAAATCAAAAGAAAGATTTAACTCTGTGAAATGAATCCATACACTACAAAGCAGTTTCACAGCTTCTTTCTAGTTTTATCTGAGGGCATTCTGTTTTTCCCCAAAGGACTCAATGATCTCCCAAATGTCCCTTCACAGTTTCTCCAAAAAGAGTGTTTCTTACCTGCTTAATCAAAAGGATCGTTTAACTCTGCAGCATGAATCCACATATCATAAAGCAGTTTCACAGATTGCTTCTTTCTAGTTTTGATTTGGGCATATTCCATTTTCCCTATAGGCCCCAATGGGCTCCCAAATGCCCCCAGAAGACACTCCAAAAAGATTGTTTCCAAGCTGCTGAACCAAAAGAAAATTTTAATGCTGTGAAGTGAATTACAAAGCAGTTTCACAGATATCATCTTTGTAGTTTTACCTGAGGATATTCCATTTTCCCAATAGGCCTCAATGGACTTCCAAATGTCCCTTTTCAGATTGTCCAAAAAGAGTGTTTCCAACTTTCTGAATCAAAAGAAATGTTTACCTATTTTAAATGAATCCACACATCGCAAAGCAGATTCACAGATAGCTTCTTTCTAGTGTTTATCTGGAATTATTAAGTTTTTCCTCATAGTCCTCAATGGTTTCCCAAATGTTCCTTCACAGATGCTACACAAAGAGTGTTTCCAACCTGCTGAATCAGAATAAATGTTTAACTCTGTGAGATGAATCCACTAATCACAAAACAGTTTCACAGATAGTTTCTTTCTTATTTTTAGCTGGGGATATCTAGTTTTTCCTTGTGGGCCCAGATGGACTCCCAAATGTCCCTTTGAGGATTCTCCAAAAAGAGTGTTTCCAACCTGCTAGATCAAAAGAAAGATTTAACTCTGTGAGAGGAATCCACTCGTCACAAAGCAATTTCACAGATAGTTTCTTTCTAGTTTTGTCTGGAGATATTACGTTTTATTAAAAGCCTCAAAAGGCTCCCAAATGTCCCTTTGCAGATTCTACAAATAGTGTATTTCCAACCTGCTGGATCAAGAAAAGGCTTAACTCTGTACGATGAATCCACACATCACAAAACAGTTTCACATATAAATTATTTCTAGTTTTATCTGGGTATATTTGGTTTTCTCCATAAGCCTCAATGGGCTCCCAAAAGTCATCTCACAGATCTTCAAAAAGAGTGTCTCCAACCTGCTGGATCAAAAGAAAATGTTTAATTTTGTGACGTGAATCCACTCATTACAAATCAACTTAACAGATAGTTTCTTTCTAGTTTATATCTGAGGATATTCGGTTTTTATTTTAAGCCTCACTGTACTCTCAAGTATCCCCTTCCTGATTCTCCAGCTAAAGTGTTTCCAACCCACTGAATCAAAAGAAAAGTTTAACTCTGCATGATTAATCCACACATCACAAAATAGTTTCACAGATAGCTTTTTTCTAGTTTTTATCTGGGGATATTCCATTTTTCTCCATAGGCCTCAGTGGGCTCCCAAATGTCCCTTTGCAGATTGCCCAAAAAAAGTGTTTCCATCCTGCTGAATCTAAACAAAGTTTATCCTGTGAGATGTATCCACACATGACAAAGCATTTTAACAGATAGCTTCTTTGTAGTTTTAATCTGATGATATTTGGATATTTCCATAGACCTCAATGTGCTCTGAAATATCCCATAGCAGCTTTTTTGGAAAGGGTGTTTTCAACCTGCTGAATCAATAGAAAGGTCCAACTCTGTGAGATTAATCCACATATCACAAAGCAGTTTTCCAGTTATGTACTTTCTAGTTTTTATCTGGGGATATTCAGTTTCATCCCATAGGGTTGAGTGACCTCTAAATGTCCCTTTGCAGGTTCTCCAAAAATAGTGCTTCCAACTTGCTGAATCAAAATAAAGGATTAACTCTGTGAGATAGGTCCACTCAAGCAAAACAGTTTCACAGATAGCTTCTTTATAGTTTTTATCCAGGGATATTCAGTTTTTTAAAATAGGCTTAAATGAGCTCCAAATGTCTCTTCACAGATTATTCAAAAAATGTGTTTCCAAACTGCTGAATCAAAAGAAATGTTTATCTGTGTGAGATGAATCCACACATCACAAACAGTTTCACAGTTAGCTTCTTTCTTGTTTTTTTTCTGGGGATACTCAGTTTTTCCCCATAGGCATCGATGGACTCCCAAATTTCCCTTCACAGGTGCTTCAAAAAAGTTGTTTCCAACCTGCTGAATTAAAAGAAAGTTTTAACTCTGTGAGATGAATCCCCATATCACAAAGCAGCTTCACAGATGCTTTCTTTCTAGTATTTATTTGAGGATATTTTGTTTTATGTGACAGGCCTTAGTGAGCTAAAAAATGTCCCTTCACAGATGCTACAAAAGTGTTTCTACCTGGTGAGGTAAAATAAAGTTTTAATTCTGTGAGATGAAAACACACATCACAGAGTAGTTTTACAGAAAGATTCTTTCTGTTTTTTATCTGGGAATATTGAGTTTTTCCCCATATGCCACAATGGACTCCAAAATGTCCCTTTGCAGATTTTCCAAAAAGAGTGTTTCCAACCTGCTGAATCAAAAGATAGGTTAAACTCTGTGAGATGAATCCACAATCACAAAGGAGTTTCACAGATAGCTTCTTTCTAGTTTTATCTGAGGATATTCAGTTTTTACCCACAGGCCTCAATGGACTCCCAAGTATCTTCTCACAGATCCTAGAAAAAGAATGTTTCAAACCTGCTGTACCAACAGAAAGATTTATCTCTTTGAGAAGGATCCACACATCTTGAAACACTTTTGCAGATACATTCTTTCTACTTTTTATCTGGGAATATTCGATTTTTCCCCATAGACCTCAATGGGCTCCCAAATGTCCCTTTGCAGATTCTACAAATAGAGTGATTCCAACCTGCTGAATCAAAAGGAAAATCTAACTGTGTGAAACGAATCCACACATCACAAAGCAGTTTCACAGATAGCTTCTTTCTAGTTTTATCTGAAGATATTTGCTTTTTCCCCATAGACACCAACTGGCACCAAAATATCCCTTCGCTCATTCTCAAAAAGGAAGTTTTCCAACTTGCTGAATCAAAAGAAAGTATTACCTCTGTGAGTTGAATCCACATATCAAAAACAGTTCACAGACAGCTTCTTTCTAGTTTTCATCTGGGGATATTTAATTTTTCCCCATAGGCCTCAATGAGCTCCAAAATGTCCCTTAATAGATTCTCCAAAGACAGGTTTCCCACCCAGCTGAATGAAAAGAAAGAGATAACTCTGTGAGATGAATCCATACATCAAAAAGAAGTTTCACAGAGGTTTTCTCCCTTAGACCTCAATGCATATCAGAATATCACTTGGCAGGTTCCCAAAAAAGGGTGCTGTCAAACTGCAGCATCAAAAGAAAGGGTAACTCTGTGAGATAAATCCACATCACACAGGCAGGTACACAGATAGCTTCTTTGATGAATTCACACATCACAAAGCACATATATAGTTACCTGCTTTCTGATTTTCATCTGGGTGTATTCTCGTTTTCACCATAGGCCTCAATGTGCTCCCAAAAGTCCCTTTGTAGATTCTACAAAAACAGTGTTTCCAAACTGCTAAATCAAAAGAAAGGTTTAACTCTGTGAGGTGAATCCACACATCACAAAGCAGTTTCACAAACAGCTTCTTTCAAGTTTTCATCTGGGGATGTTGGCTTTTTCACCATAGGCCTCAAAGTGCTCCCAAATATTCCTTTGCAGATTCTACAAAAGACTGTTTCAAAATGCTTTATAAAAAGAAATGTTTAACGCTGTGAGATGAATCCACATATCACAAATCAGTTTCACAGATAGTTTCTTTCTAGTTTTTATCTGGGGATATTTGGTTTGTTACCATAGGCATCAAAGCAATCCCAAATATCCCTTCGCACATTCTACAAAAGAACTGTTTGCAACCTATTGAATCAAAAAGTGAGGTTTAGCTATTTCAGAAGAATCCACACATCACAAAGCAGTTTCAAAAATAACTGCTTTCTAGATTTTATTTGGGGATAGTTTCTTTTCACCATAGGCATCAATGACCTCCAAAATATCAATTCACTGATTCTACAAAAACAGAGTTTCAAAACTGTTAAGTCAAAAAAATGTTTAACTCTGTGAAATGAATCCCCACATCACAAAGCAGTTTCATAGATAGCTTCGTTCAACTTTTATCTGGAAACCTTCACTTTTCAACGTAGGCCTCAACACTCTCCTAAATGTCCCTTTGCAAATTTCTCAAAAAAACAGTATTTTAAACAGCTGAATTAAAAAAAAATGTTTAACTCTCTGAAATTAAACCACACACTACAAAGCAATTTCACAGATAGCTAATTCTAATTTTTGTCTTGGACATTTACTTTTTCACCCTAAGCCTAATTGTGCTCCCAAATGTTTCTTTGAAGATTCTACAAAATCTTTGCTTCTGACCTGCTGAATCAAAAGAAAGGTTTAACTCTGAGATGATTTACACATCACAAAGCAGTTTCACAAATAACTTCTTTCTAGTTTTTTTCTGGGGATTTTCGCTTTTCACCATAGACCTCAATGAAATCACAAGTGTCCCTTCTCAGATTGTACAAAAACAGTTTTTCCAAACTGCTGAATCAAGTGAAACATTTATCTCTCTGAGATGAATTCACATATCACAAAGCAGTTTCGCAGATAGTGTCTTTCTAGTTTTTATCTGGAAATGTTCTTTTTTTAACCATAGGCCTAAACGCACGCCCAAATATCCCTTCACAGATTCTAAAAAAACAGTGTTTACAAACTGCCGAGTCAAAAGAAAGGTTTAAGTCTGTGAGAGGAGTCCTCACATCACACAGCATTTTCACAGATAGATTCATTCAAGTTTTTTCCTGCATTTTTTTGGTTTGTCACCATAGCTCTCAATGAGCTACCAAATGTTCCTTAGCAGATTAAATGTAATGACTGTTTGCAATCTCCTGAAACAAAATAAAGTTTTAACTCTGTGAGAAGAATCAACACATCAAAAAGCAGTTTCACAAATAACATTGTTCTTGTTTTAATCAGGGGATATTTGCTTTTTCAATGTAGGCCTCAATGAGCTCCCAAATGTCCTTTCACAGTTTCTACAAAGACAGTATTTCCAAACTGCTGAATCAAAGAAAGGTTCAACTCTGTGAGATGAATCCACACATCACAAAGCAGTTTCATGGAAAGATTCCTTGTAGTTTTTATCTGGGGATATTTACATTTTCACTGTAGGCCTCAATGCATTTCCCAAATGTCCCCTCACAGATTCTACAAATACGTTGTTTGCAAACTGCTGAATCAAAAAAAGTTTTAACTCAGTGAGATAAATACACATATCACAAAACAGTTTCGTGTGTAGCTTCTTTCTAGTTTTTTTTTTTTTTTCTGGAAATATTCACTTCTTTACCATAGGACTCAATGTACTCCCAAATGTCCCTTTGCAGATTCTACAGAAACAGCGTCTCCAAACTGCTGAATCAAAAGAAATGTATAACACCATGAGATGAATGCGCACATCCAAAATAGTTTCACAGATAACTTCTTTTTAGTTTTTATCTGTGGATACTCAGTTTTTCACCATAGACCTCAATGTGCTACAAAATGTCCCTTTGCAGTTTCTACAAAAGGACTGCTTACAGCTTGCTGAGTCAAAAAACGTTTTAACTCTAGGAAGAGAATCCACACATCACAAAGCAGTTTTACCAGTAACTCCTTTCTAGTTTTTAGCTGGGGATATTTTATTTTTCACCATAGACCTCAATGAGCTCCCAAGTGTCCCTTTGCATATTCTAAAAAAAGATGTTGCAAAACTATTGAATCAAAAGAAAGGTTTAATATTGTGACAAGAATCCAGACATCACAAAGCAGTTTCACAGAGAGCTTCTCTCTAGTTTTTATCTGGGGATATTTTCTTTTTCATCACATGTCTAAATGAGCTCCAAAGGTCTCGTTGCAGATTATTCAAAAACTGTGTTTCCAAACTTCTGAATCAAAAGAAAGGTTTATCTCTGTGAGATGAATCCACATGTCACCAAGCAGTTTCACAGATAGTTTCTTTCTAGTTTTTCTCTGAAGATATTTGCTTTTCACCATTGGTCTCAGTGACCTCCCAAATATCCTTTCTCAGATTCTCCAAAAACAGTATTTACAAACTGCTGAATCGAAAGAAAGTTTTAACTCTGTTAGATTAATCCACAAATCACAAAGCAGTTTCACAGAGAGCTTCCTTCTAGTTTTTTCTGGGAATATTCGCTTTTTTACCATAAACCACAATAAGGTCCCAAATGTCCCTTAACAGATTTTACAAAAACAGGGATTCTAAACTCCTGAATCAAAAGAAAGCCTTAATTAACTCTGTGAGATGAGTCCACACATTAAAAGCAGTATAACAGAAAGCTTCTTTCTAGGTTTTACCTGAGGATATTTCCTTTGTCACCACAAGCTTCATTGCACTAAGAAATATCCCATTGGAGATTTAAAGAAAACACAGTTAGCAAACTGATCAATGGAAAGAAAAGTGTATCTCTGTGAGTTGCATTCACTCTTCACAAAGCAGTTTCTCAGAACGCTTCTTTTCAGCTTCCATCTGAGGATATTTCCTTTTTCACCATAACCCTCAGTGTGCTCCCAAATAGCACTTTGCAGATTCCACGAGAACAGTGTTAGCAAACGGCTTCATGAACAGAAAGGTGGAAATCTTTGAGATGAATTCACAGATCACAAAGAAGTTTCTCAGAAAGTTTCTTTTTCATTTTTCTGTGAGTGAGCAGAATCCACACATTACAAAGCGGTTTTATGGATAGCGTCTTTGTAGTTTTTATTGTGGAATGTTCTCTTTTTCACTGTAGGCCTCAGTGAGTGCTTAAATGTCCCTTTGGAGATTCTACAAAAACAGTGTTTCCAAACTGCTTAATCAAAAGACACTTTTAACCTTGTGAGATGAATGCACACATGAAAAAAAAAGCAGTTTCACAGACAGCTTCTTTCCAGTTTTAATGTGGGAATATTATTTTTTTCACTATTGACCTCAATGAGCTACTAAATGTCCCTTTGCAGCTTCTAAAAAAACAATGTTTCCAAACTGCTGTATCAAAATATAGGTTTAACTCTGTGAGATGAATCCACATGTCAAAAAGCAGTTTCACAAATAACTACTTTCTAGTTTTTATCCGGGGATATTTTCTTCTTTACCATGGGCCTCAATGGGCTCCCAAATGTACTTTTGCAGATTCTACAAAAACAGAGTTCCAAACTGCTGAATCAAAAAAAAAAAGAAAAGAAAAGAAAAGAAAAGGTTTAACTCTGTGAGTTGAATCCCCACATCCCAGACCAGTTTAACAGATAGCTTCTTTCTATATTTTATCTGGGGATATTCGCTTTTTCTCCATAGGCCTCAATGCGCTCCCAAAATTCCTTTCACAATTACTGCAAAAACAGTGCTTCCAAACCGCTGAATCAAAAGAAAGGTTTAACTCTGTCAGATGAAACCACACATCACAAAACAGGTTAAAAGATAGATTCTTTGTAGTTATTATGTAGGGATATTTGCTTTTTCACCATATGCCTCAATGCACTCCCAAACATTCCTTCTCAGATTCTATAGAAAGAGTATTTCCAACATGCTGAATCAAAAGAAAAGTTTAACTCTTGGAGATGAATCCACACATCACAAAGCACTTTCACATCTAAATATTTTTTATTATTAATCTGGAGGTATTTCTTTTTTCGCCATAAGCCTCAAGGCACTCCCAAATGTCTTTTCATAGTCAACCAAAACAGTGTTTTCAAACTGCTGAATCAAAAATGAGGTTAAACTCTGTGAGATAAATCCACACATCACCACACAGTTATGCAGATTGCTTCTTTCTATTATTTATCTGGGGATATTCACCTTTTCACTATAGGTCTCAACAAGTTTGAAAATATCCCTTTGTCAATTTTACCATAACAGTGTTTCCAAACTGCTGAATTGAAATAAAGATTTAATGCTGTGTGATGAATCAACATATCTCAAAAAACAGTTTCACCGTAAGCTTTTTTCTAGTATTTACTTGTGGATATTCACTTTCTTATTGTTGGCCTCAATGAGCTCCAAAATGTCCATTCACAAATTCTACAAAAACAGTGTTTCCAAACTGCTGAAAAAAAGAAAGGTTTAACTCTCTGAGATGAATCCACACATCACAGAGGAGTTTCACAGATAGCTTATTTCTAGTTTTTAGCTGGGTATATTCACTTTTGCAACATAGACCTCAATGCACTCCCAAATATTCTTTCGTACACTCTACAAAACTTTGTTTTAAACTGCTGAAACAAAAGAAACATTTAACTTTCTGAGAGGAATCCAACATCACAAAGCTGTGTAACAGATAACTTCTTTCTAGTATTTACCTAGAGACATTCCATATTTCGCCATAGGCCTCAATACACTCCCAAATATCACGACACAGATTCTACAGAAACATTGATTGCAACATTCTGAATCAAAGGAAGGGTTTAACTCTGTCAGATGAATCCATATATCACAAAGTAGTTTCACAGATAGCTTCTTTCTAGTATTTATCTGGGAATATTCCTTTGTCACTATAGGCCTCAACACCTTCCAAAATGTCCCTTTGCAGATTCTACAAAAACAGTGTTTCCAAACTGCTGAATCAAAAGCGAGGTTTAACTCTGTGAGATGAATCAACACATCACAAAGCAGTCTCACAGAAAGCTTACTTCTAGATTTTATCTGGCAATATTCACTTCCTTACCATAGGTCTCAATGAGCTCCAAAATATCCTTTCTCAGATTCTACAAAAACAGTGTTTCCAAAATGCTGAATAAAAGAAAGATTTAATACTGTGAGATGAATCCATACATCACAAAGGAGTTTCACAGGTAGCTTCTTTCTTCTTTTATCTGGGGACATTCACTTTTCATGATATGCTTTAATGAGATCCCAATTTCCCTTTGCACATTCTACAAAACAGTGTTTCCAAGCCACTGAATCAAAAGAAAGATTTACCTCTGTGAGATGAATCCACACATCACAAAGCTATTTCACACATAGCTTCTTTCTAGTATTTATCTGGGGATATTACTTTTTTTACCATAGGTCTCAATGTACTTCCAAATATCCCTTCGCAGATTCTACCAAAACAGTGTTTTCAAATTGCTGAATCAAAAGTGAGGTTTAATTCTGTGAGGTAAATCCACACATCAGAAAGCAGTTTCAAAGAATAACTTATTTCTAGTATTAATCTGGGGATATTCACCTTTTTCACCACAGGCCTGAGTGAGTTCCCAAATATCCCTTCGAAAATTCTACAAAAAAAAGTGTTCCCAAAATGCCGAATCAAAAGAAATATTTAACTCTCTGAGATAAATGCACACATCACAAAACGTTTTCTCAGATAGCTGCATTATAGTTTTTATCTTGGGCTATTCGGTATTTCACCATTGGCCTCAATGACCTCCTAAACATCCATTTCCAGAATGTACGAAAGCAGTGTTTCCCAAGTGCTGAACCAAAAGAAAGATTTAACTCTGTGAGATGAATGTACACATCACAGAGCAGTTTAACAGATAACTTCTTTCTTGTTTTATCTGTTAATATTCTCTTTTAATGATAGACCTCAATGCATTCCTAAATGTCCCTTCACAGATTGTACAGAAACAGTATTTCCAACATGCTAAATCAAAAGAGGGGTTTAACTATGTGAGATGAATCTACACATCACAAAGCAATTTCATCAATAGCTTCTTTCTAGTATTTATCTTGGGTTATTCCCTTTTTCTCCATAGTCCTCAATGTGCACACAACTAACCTTTTGCAGAATCTACAAAAAGAGTGTTTCCAAACTGCTGAATCAAAAGAAAGGTTTAACTCTTTAAGATGAATACACACATCACAAAGCAGTTTCTCATATAGCTTCTTTATACTTTTTATATCAGGATATTCACTTTTCCACCATTGGCCTCTATGAGCTCCTAAATGTTCCTTTGCAGATTCTACAAAAACAGTGTTTCCAAGCTGCTGAATGAAAGCAAGGTTTAACTCTGTGAGATAAATGTACACATCAGAAAGCAGTTACTCAGACAGCTTCTTTCTAGTTTTTATCTGCGAATATTAGCTTTTTCTCCATAGACCTCAATGCACTCCCAAATGTCCTTTTGCAGATTCCACAAAAACAGTGTTTCCAAACTGCTGAATCAAAAGAAAGGTTTATACTCTGTGAGATTAATCCACACATCACAAAGCAGGTTAGCAGATAGCTTCTTTGTAGTTTTTATCTTGGGATATCCTCTTTTTCACCATAGGCCTCAATGCGCTCTCAAATGTCCTTTCACAGATTCTACCAAAACAGTGTTTCCAAACTGCTGAATCAAAAGAAAGTTTTAACTCTGTGAGATTAATTAACCCATCACAAAGCAGCTTAACAGATAGCTTCTTTCTGTTTTTTATGTGGGGATATTAACTTTTTCACTATAGGCCTCAATGCACTCCCAAATGTCCCTTTCCAGATTCCACAGAAACAGTGTTTCCAACATGCTGAATCAAAAGAAAGGTTTAACTTTCTGAGATGAATTCACACATCACACAGCAATTTCACAGGTAGCTTTTTCTAGTATTTATCTAGGGATATTCCCCTTTTCTCCATGGGCCTCAATGAGTTCTCAAGTGTCCCTTCACGGATACTACAAAAACAGTGTTTCCACACTGCTGAATCAAAAGAAGGATTTAACTCTGTGAGATGAATTACCACATCACAAAGCAGTTTTGAAGATAGCATCTTTCTGTTTTTATGTGGGGATATTTCCTTTTTCACCACAGACCTCAATGCACACCCAAATGTCCTTTTGCAGATTCTACGAAAACAGTGTTTACAAACTGCTGAATGAAAATAAAGGTTTACCTCTGTGAGATTAATGCACACATCACAAGGCAGTTTTTCTGGCAACATTTTTCTAGGTTTTATCTGGGGATATTCACCTTTTCAACATTGGCCTCAATGAGCTTTCAAATGTCCCTCACAGATTCTACAAAAACAATGATTACAAACTGCTGAATCAAAAGATAGGTTTAATTATGTGAGATGAATCCACACATCAGAAAGCACTTTCATAAACAGCTTCTTTCCAGTTTTATCTGGGGTATTATCTTATTTACCATAGTCCTTAATGAGCTCCCAAATGTCCACTGTACAGAAACAGTGGTTCCAACATACTGAATAAAAAGAAAAAGAACAATTCTGTGACATAAATCCACACATCACATAGCAGTTTCACCAATAGCCTCTTTCTAGTATTTATCTGGGGATATCTGCCTTTCACCATCAGCTTCAATGAGTTCCCTAATGCCTTTTTGCAGATCAGATCCTGCATAAGCAGTGTTTTCCAAGTGCTGAATCAAAGGAAGGATTTAACTCTGTGAGATGAATCCACACAACACAAAGCAGTTTCACAGATAGGATCTTTTTAGTTTTTATCTTGGGATATTTGCATTTCTGCCATTGGGTTCAGTGAGCTTCCAAGTGTGCCTTCTTAGATTGTACAAAACAGTGTTTACAAACTGCTGAATGCAAAGATACATTTACACATGTGAGATGAATCGACATATCACAAAGCAGTTGCACAAAGGACTTCTTTCTCATTTTTATCTCACGATATTTTCTTTGTCACCATAGATTCAATTCGCTCACAAATGTCCTTTCACAGATTCTACAAAAACAGTATTTCCAAAATGCTGAATAAAAAAACAAGGTTTAATTCTCTGAGATAAATCTACACATCACATAGTACTTTAACAGATGGCTTTTTTACAGTTTTTATGTGAGGATATTCATTTTTTCACTATGGACCTCAATGTGCTCTCAATTATCCATTTGCAGATCCTACAAAAACAGTGTACCCAAACTGCTGAATTGAAAGAATTGTTTAACTCTGTGGGATGAATCCAACCATCATGAATAAGTTTAACAGATAGCTTCTTTCAAGTTTTTATCTGGGGATATTTGCTTCTTAACCATATGCCTCAATGCACCCCCAAATGTCCCTTCACAGATTCTACAGGAACAGTGTTTCCAACATGCTGAATCAAAAGAAAGGTTTATCTCTGTGAGATAAATCCACACATCACAAAGTAGTTTAGCAGATAGCTTTTGTCTAGTATGTATCTGGGGATACTCACCTTTTCACCATAAGCATCAATGAGTTCCCAAATGTCCCTTCACAGATTCTACAAAAACAGTGTTTTGACACTGCTAAAGAAAAAGGATTTAATTCGGTGAGATGAATCCCCACACATGACAATGCAGTTTCACAGATAGATTATTTCTAGTTTTATCTGGGAATATTTCATTTTTCACCATAGGCCTCAATGTGCTCCCAAATGTCCTTTCTAGGATTCTACAAAAACAGTTTCCCAACTGCTAAATCAAAAGAAAAGCTTATCTCTGTGAGATGAATGCACATGTAAGACAGCATTTTCTCTGATATCTTCTGTGTAGTTTTTACCTGGGAATATTCGCTTTTTTGATATTGGCCTCAATGAGCTTTGAAATGCCCCTTTGCAGAATCTATAAAAACAGTGTTTTCAAACTGCTGAATCAAAAGATAGCTTTAACTCTGTGAGATGAATACACATAGCACAAAGTAGTTTCACAGAGAGCTTTTCTTCTAGTTTTCATCTGGGATACACTTTTCTTTACTATAAGTCTCAATGAGCTCCCAAATGTCCCTTTGCAGATCAACAGACACAGTGTTTCCAACATGATGAATGAAAGCATTAACTCTGTGAGATAAATCCACACATTGGAAAGCAGTTTCTCAGATAGCTTCTTTCTAGTTTTATCTGGGGATATTCACTTTTCACAACAGGCCTCAATGCACTCCCAAATGTCTTTTCAGACTCTACCAAAAATGTGTTTCCAAATTGCTGAATCAAAAGAAAGGTTTAACTTTCTGAGAGGAATCCACACATCACAAAGCAGTTTAACAGATACCTTATTTCTAGCTTTTATCTGTGGATATTCCCTTTGTCAATAGAGGCTTCAAAGCATCCCCACATCTCCCTTCTCAGATTCTACAGAAAGAGTGTTTCTAACATGCTGACTCAAAATAAAGGTTTAACTCTGTGAGATAAATCCAAACTTCACAAAGCAGTATCGCAGATTGCTTTTTTCTAGTATATTTCTAGGGATGTTTCCCTTTTCACTACAGGTCTCAATGAGTTCCCAAACATCCCTTCACAGATTTTACAAACACAGTCTTTTGAAACTGCTGAATCCAAAGGAGGTTTTATCACTTTGAGATGAATCCACAAATCACAAAGCAGTTTCAAAGTTAGTTTATTTCAAGTATTTATCTGGGAATATTTTCTTTTACAACATAGGCATCACAGTGCTCCCAAATGTCCTTTTGCAGATTCTAAAAAAACTGTGTTTCCAAACTGCAGAATAAAAAGAAATGTTTAATTCTGTGAGAAGAATCCAAATATAACAAAGTGGTTTAGCAGACAAGTTCTTTCTAGTTTTTTTCTGACAATATTCACTTTTTCACCATTGTCCTCAAAGCACACCAAAATGTTCCACCACAGATTCTACAGAAACAGTTTTTCAACATGCTGAGTTGAAAGAAAAGTTTGATTTTATGAGATGAATCCACACATCGCAAAGCAGTTTCATAGGTACATTCTTTTCATATTTATCTGGAAATATTGGCTTTTCACCATAGGCCTCAATGACTTCCCAAATGTCCCTTCACTGATTCTACAAAAACAGTGTTTCCAAACTGCTGAATCAACAGAGGATTTACCTCTGTGACATGAATCTACAAATCACAAAGCAATTTCACAGATACCTTCTTGCTAGTTTTTAATCTGGAAATATTTGCTTTTCACAATAGGCCACTGGACT
Source organism: Rhinopithecus bieti (assembly GCF_001698545.2). NCBI lineage: Eukaryota > Metazoa > Chordata > Mammalia > Primates > Cercopithecidae > Rhinopithecus > Rhinopithecus bieti. The sequence continues at coordinate 192,709 of NW_016803271.1, read as the reverse complement.
CACAAATGACCTTTTGCAGATTCTAAAAAAAAGTGATTCCAAACTGCTGAATCAAAAGAAAGGTTTAACTCTGTGAGATGAATGAACACATCACAAAGTAGTTTTTCAGATAGCTTCTTTCTAGTTTTAATCTGGAGATATTCCCTTTTAAACCATTGGCCTCAATAAGATCCCAAATATCCCTTCGCACATTCTACAAAAATAGTGCTTCAAAACTGCTCAATTAAAAGAAAGGCTTAACACTGTGTGATTAATCCACACATCAAAAAGCAGTTAAACAGATAGCTTCTTTCTAATATTTATCTGGAGATATTTGCTTCTTTATCATAAGCCTCAATCAGCTCCCAAATGTCCCTTCACAGATCCTACAAAAACAGTGTCTCCAAACTGCTGAATCAAAAGATGAATTTATCTTTGGGAGATGAATCCACACATCACAAAGCCATTTCAGAGATAACTTCTCTGAAGTTTTCATCTAGGGATATTTGCTGTTTCACCATAGACCTCAACGCCCTTCCAAACGTCCTTTTGCAGATTCTACATAAACAGTTTTTCTAAAGTGCTGAATCAAAACAGAAGTTTAACTCTGTGAGATGAATACACACATCACAAAGCAGTTTCTCAGATAGCTTCTTTCAAGTATTTGTCTGAAGATATTTGCTCTTTCCTTATAGGCTTCAATGTGCTCCTAAATGTCCCCTCACAGGTTCTACAAAAACAGTGTTTCCAAACTACTAAATAAAAGAAATGTTTAACTCCGTGAGATGAATGCACAAGTTGTTTCACAGAGAGCTTCTTAGCAGATTTTATCTGGGACTATTCCCTTCTTTATCATAGGCCTCAACGAGCACCCAAATGTCCCTTCACAAATTCTACAAAAGCAGCATTTCCGAACTGCTAAATCAAAAGAAAGTTTTATCATTTTGAGATGAAAGCACACGTCACAAAGCAGCTTCACAGATTGCTTTTTTTTCTAGTATTTGTCTTGGATTAATCACCATTTTATTGTAAGCCTGAATGAGTTCCCAAATGTTTTGGTAGAATATTTGAAAGGACACTTGGGAGCACAGTGTTGACAAACTGCTGAATCAAAAGAAAACCTTAACTGTGAGATGAATACACACATCAGAAAGCAGTTTTGCAGACAGTTTTTTCTATACTTATCTGGGGACATTTGCCCTTTCACTATAGGCCACAATAAGTTCCCAAGTGTCCCTTCACAGATTCTACAAAGCAGTGTTTCCAAACTGCTGAATCAATAGAAAGTTTTAACTTTGTGAGATGAATGCACACATCACAAGTAGTTTCTCAGATAGCTTCTTTCCTCTTTTAATCTGGGGATATTCTCTTCCTCACCTTTGGCCTCAATTAGCTCCCAAATGTTTTTTTGCAGATTCTACAAAACATTGTTTCCAAACTGCTCAATCAAAAGATACATTTAATTTTGACAGATGAATGGACACATCACAAAGCAGTTTCTCAAATAGCTTCTTTAAATTTTTTATCTGAAGATGTTTGCTTTTACAGCACAGGCCTGAAAGCACTCCCAAATGTTCTTTTGCAGATTCTACAAAACAGAGTTTTAAACTGCTGNTCTAGTTGTTATGCTGGGATATTAGCTTTTCTGCCATTGGCTTCAATGAACTCCCGAATGTCCTTTCATAGAATGGACAAAAACAGTGTTTCCAAACTGCTGAATCCAAAGAAAGGTTTAATTCTGTTAGATGAATGCACACATCACAAAGTAGTTTCTCAGAAAGCTTCTTTCTAGTTTTTATCTGAAGATATTTCCTTTTTTAGCATAGACCTCAATGCGCTCCCAAATATCTCTTCACAGATTCTACACAAACAGTGCTTCCAAACTGGTGAATCAAAAGATTTAACTCTGTGAGATGAATCCACACATAACAAAGCAATTTCTCAGATACCTTCTTTCAAGTTTTTATCTGGGGATATTTCCTTTTTCATTATTGGCCTCAATGAGCTCCCAAATATCCTTTCTCACAGATTATACAAAAGTTTTTCCAAATTGCTAAATCAAAAGATATTTTTAACTCTGTGAGATGAATACACACATAAGAAAACAGTTCCACAGGGAGATTCTTTCCATTTTTTACCTTGGGATATTCGCTTCTTCATCTTAGGCCTCAATGAGCTCCAAAATGACCCCTCACAGGTTCTACCAAAATGTTATTTCCAAGTTGTTGAAACAAAGGAAAGGTTTAAGTAAGTGTGATGAATGCACATATCATTAAGCAATTTCTAAGATAGCTTCTTTCAATTTTTTATCTGAAAATATTTGCTATTTCACCATAGGCCTCAATGTGCTCCCAGATGATTTTTCCCAGATTCTACAAAAGCAGTGTTTCCAAATTGTTGAATCAAAAGAAAGGTTTAACTCTGAGATAAATGCACACATCACAAAGCAGTTTCACAGATAGCTTCTTTCTAGTTTTTATCTGGGGATATTTGCTTTTACACCATAGGCCTCAATGCACTCCCTTCATAGATCCTACAGAAAAGGTTTTCCAAATTGCTGAATAAAAAGATTCGTTTATCTCTGTGAGACGAATACACATATAACAAAGCAGTTTCACAGATAGCCTCTTTCCATCTTTTACCTTGGGATATCCACTTCTTTACTTTAGGCCTCAATGAACTCCAAAATAACCCTTCACAGATTCCACAAAAATGGTGTTTGCAAATTGTTGAAAGAAAAGAAAGGTTTAAATCTGAAAGTTGAATGCACATATCATAAAGAAGTTTCTCAGACAGCTTATTTCAATTTTTTATCTGAAGATGTATGTTATTTCACCATAGTCCTCAATGTGCTTCCAAATGATTTTTCAAAATTTCAGATTCTACAAAAACAGTGTTTCCAAACTCCTGAATCAAAAGATAGGCTTAACTCTGTGTGTTGAATGCACACATCACAAAGCAGTTTCTCAGAGAACTTCTTTCTTCTTTTTATCTGGGGATATTCACTTCTTTACCATTGACCTGAATGAGCTCCCAAATGTTCCCTCACACATTCTACAAAAGCAGTGTTTCCAAACTGCTGAATCAAAAAAGAAGTTTAACACTGTGAGATGAATCCACACATCACAAAGCAGTTTCACAGAAAGCTTCTTTATAGTTCTTACCTGGAAACATTCACTTATTTATTATTGGCCTCAATGAGCTCACAAATGTCCCTTCATAGATTCTACAGAAAGTGTTTCCAAACTGCTGAATCAAAAGAAAAATCTTACTCTGTGATGTGAATCCACACATCAGAAAGTAATTTTACAGTTAAATCTTTCTAGTTTTTAATCTGTGGACATTTGCTTCTTTACCATAGGCCTCTATGAGCTTGTAAATATCTCTTCAGTTTTCAAAAACAATGTTTCTAAACTGCTGAATCAAAAGATAGATTTAACTTTGTGAGATGAATTCATATATCACAAAGCAGTTTCACAGAGAGCTCTTCTTTCTTCTTTTTATTAGGAGATACTCACTTCTTTGCCATAGGTCCTAGTGGACTCCCAAATGTCCCTTCACAAATTCTACAAAAACCTTGTTTCCAAACTGCTGAATCAAAAGGAAGGTATAACTCTGTCAGATGAATCCACACATCACAAAGCAGTTTAACAGATAACTTCTTTCTACTTTTTATTGTGGGATATGTCTTTTTTCACCATTGGCCTAAATACACTCCCAAATGTCCTTTAGCAGAGTCTACAAAAACTTTGTTTCCAAGCTGCTGAATCAAAACATAGGTTTAACTGAGATGAATCCACACATCACACAGCAGTTTCACAGAGAGCTTCTCTCTATTTTGTACCTGGGGATATTCACTTTTTCACCATAGGCCTCAATGCACTTCAAAATGGCCTTTCTCAGAATCTACAAAAACAGTGTTTTCAAACTGCCATATCAAAAGAAAGGATTAACTGTGCGAGATGATTGGACACATCACAAAGTAGTTTCTCAGCTTCTTTCAAATTTTTATCTGAAGATATTTACCTGTTCACCATAGGCATCAATGTGCTACCTAATGTCCCTTTGCAGTTTCTACAAAAACAGTCTTTCCAAACTGTTTAATCAAAAGATAAGTTTAACTCTGTTAGATGAATGTATACATCACAAAGCAGTTTCTCAGATTGCTTCTTTCTAGTTTTATTTGGGATAGTCTATTTTCACCATTGTCCTCAATGACCTCCCAAATATACTGTTGCAGATTCCAGAAAACAGTGTTTTCAAACTGCTGAATCAAAAGATAGGTTTAACTTAGTGAGATGAATCCCACCATCACAAAGCCAGCTTCACAGAGAGCTTCCTCCTAGTTCTTATCTGGTGATATTCACTTGTTTACCATAGCCCTCTATGAGCTCCCAAATGTCCCTTCCCAGATTCTACAAAACCATGTTTTAAACTGTTGATTCAATATAAAGGTTTATCTATGTGAGATGAGTCCACACATCACAAATAAGTTTAATAGATAGTTTCTGTCTCCTTTTATCTGGGAACATTCCATTTTCACCTTAGGTTACAATGAGCTCCCAAATGTTCTTTAGCAGACTGGACGAAAACAGTGTTTCCAAACTGCTGAATCAAAAGAAATTTTTAACTCAGTGAGATGAATGCACACATGACAATGCAGTTGTTTTAGATAGCTTCTTTCTATTTTATGTGGGGATATACCCTTTTCACCATAGGTCTCAATGAGTTTCCAAATATCCTTTCTCAGACTCTACAAAAAAAGTATTTCCAAACTGCTGAATCAAAAGAAAGTTTTAACTCTGTAGATGAATCAACATATCACAAAGCAATGTAACAGACAGACACTTTTTAATTTTAAATCTGGGGATATATATTTTTTCACCATTGCCTTCAATGTGCTCCAAAAAGTCCCTTCCTAGATCCTACAAAACAGTGCTTCCAAACTACTGAAGCAAAAGAAAGGTTTAACGATGCAAGGTAAAAGAACACATCACTAAGCACTTTCTCAGATAGCTTCTTTCTGGTTTTTATCTGTGGATATTCACTTTTTCACCATTCACCTCAATGAACTTCTACGTGTCCTTTCACATATTCTACCAAAACAGTTTAACAAACTGTTGAATCAAAAGTTAATTTTAACTCTGTGACACAATCTACACATAACACAACAGTTTCACAGGTAGATTTTTTCTAGTATTTATCTGGAAATATTAACCTTTACCTTGTAGGCCTCAATGAGTTCCCAAATGTCCCTTTGCAGATTCTACATAAACAGTCTTTCCAAGCTGCTGACTCAAAAGGAGGTTTAAACTCTCTGAGGTGAATCCATATATCACAAAGCAGTTTCAATTATAATTTCTTTCAAGTTTTATCTCAAGATATTTGCTTTTTGACCATAGACCTCAATGCGCTCCCAAATGTCCTTTTGCAGATTCTACAAAAACAGTGTTTTCAAACTACTAAATCAAAAGAAAGGTTTAATTCAGTGAGGTGAATCCACACATCACAAATCAGTGACACAGATAGCATCTTCTAGTTTTTATATGGGCGTATTCTCTCTTTCATCATAAGCCTCAATGTGCTCCCAAAGATCCTTCCCAGATTCTATAACAACAGTTTTTCCAAACTGCTGAATCAAAAGGAACTTTTAATTCTGTGAGATGAATGCACACATAACAAATCAGTTTCTCAGATAGTTTCTTTCTAGTTTTTATCTGAGGATAGGTTTAAATCTCTGAGATAACTCCAACCATCACAAGGAAGTCTCACAGAGAGCTTCTGTCTAGTTTTTTCTGGCGATATTCACTTTATCAACATAGGCCTCAATGTGCATCCAAATGTACTTTCACAGATTCTACAAAACTGTGTTTTTACACTGCTGAGTCAAAACAAATGGTTTATCTATGTGAGATGAATCCACACATCAAAAATTAGTATAAGAGATAACTTCTTCTGCTTTTTATCAGGGAATATTCATTTTTTCACCATAGCTTACAATGAGCTCCCAAATGTCCTTTCACAGATTCTACATAAGCAGTGTATCCAAACTGCTGAATCAAATTAAGGGCTGGAATCTGTGAGATGAATGCACACATCACAAAGCAGCTTCTCATATAGCTTCTTTTAGTTTTTATCTGGAAATATTTGCTTTTCCATTTTTGGCCTCAAACAAGTCCAAAATGATTCCTTTGATACTGCGAAAACAGTGTTTCCAAACTGATGAATCAAAAGGAAGGTTTAACTCCATGAGGTGAATGAACACATCACAAGGCAGTTTCTCAGATAGCTTCTTTCTTTTATCTGAAGAGATATGCTTTTCATCTTAGGCCACGTCACGCTGCCAAATGTCCTTTCAAGGATTCTACAAAAACAGTGTTTCCCAACTGCTGAATCAAAATAAAGTTGAAATCTTTGAGATGAATGCACACATCACAAAGCAGTTTCTCAGGCAGATTCTTTCAAAATGTTCTCAGAAAAAAACAATTTCCAAAACTGCTGAATGAACAGAAGCATTTTACTCTGTGAGATGAATGCACTAATCCCAAAGCAGTTTATCAGATAGCTTCTTTCTAGTTTTTATTTCAAAATATTCACTTTATCACCAAAGGCCTCCTTGTGCTTCAAAGTGTTCTTTTGCAGATTCTACGAAAACAGTGTTTTCAAACACCTGAATCAAAAGAAAGGTTTAATTCTGTGAGACGAATATACACATCCCAAAGCAGTTTCTCAGATAGCTTCTTTCAACATGTTATCTAATGATATTTGCTTTTACACCATAGGTCTCAAAGCGCTCCCTAATGTTCTTTCACAGATTCTACAAAAACAGTGTTTCCAAAATGCTGAATCAAAAGATAGAGGTAACTCTGTGAGACGAATCCAAACGTTACAAAGCAGTTTCACAGAGAACTTCTTTCATGTTTTCATCTGAGGATATTCACTTCTTTACTATAGGCCTCAATAATCTCCTAAATGTCTCTTCAAATAATCTATAAAAACTGTGTTTCTAAACTGCTGAGTCAAAAGATAGGTTTAACTCTGTGAGATAAATCTACACATCACAAGGCAGTTAATTAAATAGCTTCTTTCTAGTGTTTACCTGGAAAGTCACTTTTCACCATTGGCCTCAAAGAGCTCCCAAATAACCCATTGCAGATTCTACAAAACAGTGTTTCCAAACTGCTGAATCAAAAGGTAAATTTAACTCTGTGAGATGAATCCACACATCACAAAGCAGTTTCACAGAGAGATTCTTTCTAGTTTTATTTTAGATA
>NW_016803271.1:153954-182889 GCF_001698545.2 Rhinopithecus bieti | reverse complement strand
AATGTGTTCCCAAATATCCCTTCTCAGATTCTAGGAAAATAGTGTTTCAAAACTGCTGAATGAAAAGAAAGGTTTAACTCTGTGAGATGAATACACACATCAAAAATCAGTTTCTCAGGTAGATTCCTTCTAGTTTTTATCCTGGGATATTTCCTTTCTTGCCATTGACCTCAATGAACTCCCAAATGACCATTTGCAGAATGGACAAAAACAGTGTTTCCAAACTGCTGAATCAAAAGAAAAGTATAACTCTGTGAGGTGAATGCAGACATCACAAAGCAGTTTCTCAGAAAGCTTCTTTATAGATTGTATCTAAAGATATATTCTTTTCAGCATAGGTCTAAATGCACTCTCAAATATCCCTTCACAGATTCTAAGAAAACAGTTTTCCAAAGTGCTGAATGAAAAGAAAGTTTTAACTCTGTGAGATGAACGTACATGTCACACCGTGATGTGTCAGATAGCTTCCTTCTAGCTTTTATCCTTGGATATTCACTTTTTCACCATTTGCCTCAATGAAATCCCAAGATTCCTTTGTAGAAGGAACAAAAGCAGTGTTTCCAGACAACTAAATCAAAGAAATGTTCAACTCTGCGAGGTGAATGTACACATCACGAAGGAGTTTCTCAGCTTCTGTCTAGATTTTATCAGAAGATATATTTTTTTCACCATAGGCCTCTATGCACTCCCATATATCCCTTCTCAGTTTCTACAAAAGCAATGTTTCCAAACAGTTTAATGCAAGGAATGGTTTACCCCTGTGAGTAGAAGGCACATATAGCAAACTGGCTTCTTATATAGATTCCCTCTAATTCTTATCCTGCGATATTCGCTTTTTCGCCATTTGCCTCTGTCATCTCCCAACTATCCATTCACAGAGTGGACAAAAGTTGTGTTTCCAAAATGCTGAATCAAATGAACAGTTTAACTCTGTGAAATGAATACAAACATCACAAAGCAGTTTCTCAGAAAGCTTCTTTTAATTTTATATGAAGATATTTCTTTTACACCATGGGCCTCAATGCACTCCCAAATATTCCATCATTGATTGTGTAAAACAGTGTTTCCAAACTGTTGAATGAAAAGAAATGTTTAACACTGCAAGATGAATGCAGACATCACAAAGAAGTTTCTCAGATTCCTTCCTTCTAGTTTTAACCGGGGATACTCCCTTTTTCGCCATTGGTCTCAGGGAGCTACCAACTGTCCATTCACAGAATGGACAAAAACACTCTCTCCCAATCACTGAATCAAAGGAAATTTTAGCACTGTGGTATGAATGCACACATCACAAAGCAGTTTCTCAAAAACCTTTTTCTAGATTTATTTGATGATATTTTCTTTTTTTCCAAAGGCTTCAATGCGCTCCCAAATATCCCTTTGCCGATTGTACAAAAACAGAGTTTCCAAACTGCTGAATGAAAAGAAAGGTTTAATTCTGCAAGATGAATGCACTCATGAGAAAGCAGTTTCTCAGATAGCTACCTTCTAGTTTTTACCATGGAATGTTCACCATTTCACCATTGGCCTCATTGACCTCACTTGGATGAACTGTTTTTGTTCATTCTATGAATAGATATTTGGGAGGTCATTGAAGCCAATGGTGAAAAAGCAAATATCCCAGGATAAAAAATAGAAGAATTGCTTTTTGCCATTGTACTCTAGAGCTCTGAAATGTCCATTCACAGAAAAGACAGAATCATTGTTTCCAAACTGCTAAATCCAAATAAAGTTTTAACTCTGTGAGATGAACACACACATCACAAAGCAGTTTCTCAGAAAACTGCTTTCTAGTTATTATCTGAATGTATTTCCTTTTTCACCATGGCCCTCAAGGCACTTCCAAATATCACTTCAAAGATTTTACAAAGACAGTGTTTCCAAACTGCTGAATGAAAAGAAAGGTTTAATTCTGAGAGATAAATGCACACTTCACAAAGCTGTTTCTCAGATAGCTTCCTCCTAGTTTTTATCCTGGGATAGTCACTTCTTCACCATTGGCCCCAATGGACTCCCAAATATCCGTTGGCAGAATGGAATAAATGCTCTTTCCAAACTGCTGAATCATAAGAAATATTTAACTCTGTGAGATGAATGCATGCATCACAAAGCAGTTTCTCAGAGAGATTCTTTCTATTTTTTATCTGAAGATATTTCCTTTTTCACCATAAGCCTCAATGCAGTCCCAACTATCCCTTCACAGATTCTGCAAAAGCCATGTTTCCAAACTGCTGAATGAAAAGAGAGGTTAACTCTGTGAGATGAATACACACATAAGAAATAAGTTTATCAGAGAGTTTTCTTCTAGTTTTTGTTTGGGGATATTGGCATTTTCACTATTGGCCTCAATTAGCTCCAAATTTCCATTTGCAGAATGGGAAAAAACAGTGTATCCAAACTGCTGAACCAAAAGAAAGTTTTAAATTTGTGAGATGAATGAACACATCACAAAGCAGTTTCTCAGAAATATTCTTTCTAATTTTTATCTGAGGATATTATCTTTTGCACGATAGGCCTCAATGCACTCCCAAATGTCACTTTTCAGATTCTACAAAAACAGTGTTTCCAAACTGCTGAATGGAATGTAAGTTTTAACTCTGTAAGATGAATGCACACATCACAAAGCAGTTTCTCAGAAAGCTTCTTTCTAGGTTTTATCTGATGTTATTTTCTTTTTACCTTAGGCCTCAATGCACTCTCAAATATCCTTTCGCAGATTCTACAAAAACAGTTTCTCCAAACTGCTGAAACTAAAGAGAGGTTTATCTCCATGATATGAATGCACATGGGGAAAAGCGGTTTCTCAGATACCTTACTTCTAGTTTTTATCCTGGGATTTTCACTTTTTTGCCATTGGCCTCACTCAATGAACTCTCAAATGTCCTTTTGCAGAATGGACAAAAATAGTGTTCCCAAACTGCCAAATCCACAGAAAGTTTTAACCCTGTGAGGTGAATGTGCACATCACAAAGTAGTTTCTCAGAAAAATTCTTTCTAGTTTTTATCTGAAGATATTTCCCTTTACACCATAGTCCTCAATGCACTTCGAAATATGCCTTCACAGATTCTACAAAAAGAGTTTTTCTAAACTGCTGAATGAAAATAAAGGTTTAACTCTGTGAGATGAATGCACACATCACAAAGTGGTTTCTCAGATAGCTTCTGTCTAGTTTTTATCCTGAGATATTTGCTTTTTCACCATTGGCCTCAATAGGCTCCCAAACGTCCATTTGCAGAATGGATAAAAACTTATTTCCAAACAGCTGAATAAAAAAAAGCTTTAACACTCTTATATGAATGCACACATCACAAAGCAGTTTCTCAGAAAGCTTTTTTCTTGTTTTATCTGAAGATGTTTTCTTTTCACCATAGGCCTCAAGGCACTCCCAAATATCCCTTCACAGTATCTACAAAAGCAGTGTGTCCAAAGTGCTGGATGACAAGAAAGTTTTATCACTGTGAGATGAATGTACACATCACAAGGTTGTTTCTTAGATAGCTTCCATCTACTTCTTATCCTGATATATTTGCTTTTTCAACATTGGCCTCGGTGGGCTCCCAAATATTCATTCGCAGAATGGAAAAAAAAACAGTGTTTCCAAACTGTTGCATCTGAAGAAATGTTTAAATTTGTGAGATGAATGCTCACACCAGAGAACAGTTTCTCAGAAAGATTCTTTCTCGTTTATATATGAAGATATTTCCTTTCTCTCCATAAGCCTCAATGCACTCCCAAATATCCCTTCACAGATTCTGCAAAAACATTGTTTCCAAACTACTGAATGTAAACAATGGTTTAACATTGTGAGATGAATGTGTACATCACAAAGTGATTTCTCAGATAGCTTCCTTCTAATTTTTATCGTGGGATACTCACTTTTTCACCATTGGCCTCAATGAGCTCCAAAATGTCCATTCGCAGAGTGGAAAAAGAAAGTGTTTCCAAACTGCTGAATCCAAAGAAAGTTTTAACGCTGTGAAAAGAATGCATACGTCACAAAGCAGCTACTCAGAAAGCTTGTTTCTAGTTTTTATCTGAAAATATTCTTTATCACCATAGGCTTGAATGTGCTCCCAAATATTGCTTTGTATAGTCTACGAAAACAGTGTTTACAATCTGCTGACTGAAAAGATTTTCTTCACTCTGCGAGATGAATGCACACATCACATAGTGGCTTATCAGATAGCCTTCTTCTTGTTTTTATCCTGGATATACGCTTTTTCACCAATGACCTCAATGAGCTCCCAAGTGTCCATTCACAGAATGGACAAAAACCGTGTTTCCAAATTGCTGCATGGAAAGAATGATTTAACTCTGTGAGATTAATGCAAACATCACAAAGCAATTTCTCAGAAAGCATTTTCTAGTTTTATCTGAAGACCTTTCCATTTTCACCATAAGCCTCATTGCACTTCCAAATATCCCTTTGCAGATTCTACAAAAAGAGTGTTTCCAAACTGCTGAATGAAAGAAATGTTTATCTCTGCGAGATGAATTCACAAATCACTAAGCAGTTTCTCATAGCTTCCTTCTAGTTATGATTCTGGGACATTACCTTTTTCCATAATGGTCTCAATCATCTCCCAAATGTCCAGTCACAGAATGGGCAAAAAGAGTGTTTCAAAACTCCTGAATCCAAAGAAAGGTTTAACTTTGTGAGATGAATGCACACATCACAAAGTAGTTTCTCGGAAAGCTTCTTTCTAGTTTGTATCTCTAGATATATAATTTTCACCATAGGTCTCAACAGGCTCCCAAATATCCTTTCACAGATTCTACACGAAAAGTGTTTCCAAACTGCTAAATGAAGAGAAAGATTTAGCTCTGTGAGATGAAAGTTTACATCACAAAGAGGTTTCTCATATTGCATCCTTCTACTTTTTATCCTGGGATATTCACTTTTTTGCCATCGGCATCAATTAGCTCCTAATTTCCACTCACAGAATGGGAAAAAATCAGTGTTTCCAAACTGCTGAATTGAAAGAAATTTTTAAATTGGTGAGGTGAATGAACACCTCACAAAACAGTTTCTCAGAAAGATTCTTTCTAGTTTTCATCTGAGGATATTTTCTTTTGCACCATAGGACTCAATGTGCTCCCAAATGCCACTTTTCAGATTCTAGAAAAATAGTGTTTCCAAACTGCTGAATCAAAAGAAATTTTAACTCTCTGACATGAATGTGCACATCACAAAGCAATTTCCCAGAAAGCTTTTTTCTAGTTTTAATCTGAAGATATTTACTTCTACACCATAGGCCTCAATGCACTCCCAAATATTCCCTCACAGATCCTGCAAAAACAGTGTTTCCAAACTGCTGAATGAACAGAAAGGTTTAACTATGTGAGATGAACGCACATGTCACAAAGTGGTTTCTCAGATAGCTTTTCTACTTTTTTATGTTGGGATATTCACTTTTTTGCCATTGGCTTCAGAGAGCTCCAAATTGACCATTTGCATAGAGGCCTATGGTGAAAAAGTAAATATTTTCCGGTGAAAACTAGAAAGAAGCTTTCTGAGAAACTGCTTTGTGATGTGTGCTTTCATATCATAGAGTTAAACCTTTCTTCTCATTCAGCAGTTTGGAAACATTGTTTTTGTAGCATCAATGAAGGGATATTTGGAAATGCATTGAGGCCTATGGTGATAAAGGAAATATATTCACATAAAAACCAGAAAGAAGGTCTCTGATAAACTGCTTTGGATGTGTTCATTCATCTCACGGTGTTAAACCTTTCTTTTCATTCAGCAGTTTGGAAACACGTTTTTTGTCCATTCTGTGAATGGACCTTTGGGAGCTCATTGAAGCCAGAGGTGAAAAAGCAAATATGCCAGGTTTCTGGGAAACCGATTTGTGATGTGTGCATTCATCTCACAGAGTTAAACCTCTCTTTTCATTCAGCAGTTTGGAAACACTGTTTTTGTAGTATCCATGAAGGGATATTTGGTTGCACATTGAGGCCTAATGTGAAAAGGGAATATCTCAGATAAAACTAGAAAGAAGCAGTCTGAGAGGCTGATTTGTGATGTGTGCATTCATCTTGCAGAGTTAAACCTTTCTTTTCGGTCAGCAGTTTGGAAACACTGTTTTTGTAGGATCCACGAAGGGATATTTAGGAGTGCATTGAGACCTATGGCAAAAATGGAAATATATTCAGACAAAACTAGAAAAAGCTCTTTGATAAACTGTTTGTGATATATTCATTCATCTCACAGACTTAAATCTGTCTTGGTTTCAGCAGTTTAGAAACACTATTGTTGTCCATTCTGTGAATGGACATTTGGGAGTTCATTGAGGACAATTAAGAAAAAGCAAATACCCCAGGATACAAACTAGAAGGAAGATATCTGACACACTGAATTGTGATTTATGTATGCATCTCATAGAGTTAAACCTTTCTTTTCATTCAGCAGTTTGGAAAAACGGTTTTCTTAGAATCCACAAAGAGATATTTGGTAATGCATTGAGGCCTATGATGAAAAAGGAACTATCTTCTAATAAATACTAGAAGGAAACTTTCTGAGGAATTGATTTGTGATGTACACATTCATCTCACAGAGATAAACCCTTTTTGGATTCAGCAGTTTGGTAACACGGTTTTTCTCCATTCTGTGAATGGACATTTTGGACCTAATTGAGGCCAATGGTGAAAAGGTGAATATACCTGGATCAAAACGAGATAGAAGATATCTCAGAGACTGCTTTGTGATATGTGCATTCATCTCAGAGAGTTAAACCTTTCTTTTAATTCAGCAGTTTGGAACACTGTATTCTTAGAATCTGTGAAGAGATATTTGGGAGCACATTGAGGCCTATGGTGAAAAAGCAATACCTTCAGATAAATCTAGAAAGAATCTTTATGAGAAACTTCTTTGTGATTTGTGCATTCATTGCACATAGTTAAACCTTTCTTGAAATCAGCAGTTTCTAAACACTGTTTTTGTCATTTCCGTGAATGAATATTTAGGGACTTTTGAGGCAAATGGCAAAAGTGAGTATCCCAGATTAACAACTAGAAGCATGTTATCTGAGAAACCATTTGTGATGTGTGCATTCATCTCACTTACTTAAATTTGTCTTTGGATTCACCTGTTTCCAAACACGGTCTTTGTCATTTCTGTGAATGGACATTCGGGACATCATTGGGGCCAATGATGAAAAAGTGAATATCCCTGGATAAAAACTAGAAGGAGGATATCTGAGAAACAGTTTCATGATGTATGGTTTCATCTCACAGAGTTAACCCTTACTTTTCATTCACCATTTTCAAAACACTGTTTTTGTAGTATCTTCAAAGGGACACTTGGGAGCTCATTGAGGCCCATGGTGAAAAAGTAAATATCCCACGATAAAAACTAGAAGGAAGATATCTGAGAAACAGCACTGTGATGTGTGCATTAATCTTTCAGACTTAAACCATTCTGTTCATTCAGCACTTAGGAAACACAATTTTTCTAGAATCTGCTAAGGGATCTTTTGAAGCACAGTGAGGACTATGCTGAAAAGGAAATACATTGAAAAAAAAAAGCTGGAAAGAATCTTTCTGAGAAACTGCTTTGTGATGTGTTCATTATTCTCACAGAGTTAAACCTTGTTTGGATTCAGCAGTTTGGAAACACTGTCTTTGTCCGTTCTGTGAATGGACATTTTGGAGCTCATTGAAGCCAATGGAGAAAAAACTAATATCCCAGGATAAAAACTAGAAACACATTATTTGAGAAGCCACTTTGTGATATATGCATTCATCTTGAAGAGTTAACTCTTCCTTTTCAAGCAGCAGTTTGGAAAAACTATTTTGCAGAATCTCTGAAGGAATATTTTGTTGCACTTTGAGGCCTATGGTGAAAAGGAATTATCTTCAGATAAAAACTAGAAAGAAGCTTCCTGAGAAACTGCTTTTTTATGCGTGCATTCATCTCACAGAATTAAAACTTTCTTTTCATTCAGCAGTTTGGTAACACCATTTCTGTAGAATTTGTGAAGGGATATTTGGGAGCACATGTAAGCCTAAGGTGAAAAAGGATATATCTCCAGAAAATAACTAGAAAGAAGCTTTCTAAGAAACTGCTTTGTGATGTGCTCATTCGTCTCAAAAAGTTAAGCCTTGCTTTTCATTCAGCAATTTGGAACAAATGTTTCCAAATAATCTGTGAAGAGATATTTGGGAGCGCATTGAGGAATATGGCAAAGAAGAAGATATCTTCAGATAAATACTATAAAGAAGCATTCTGAGAAACTGTTTTGTGAGGTGAACGTTCATCTCACAGAGATAAAATTTTCTTTAGATTCAGCAGTTTGCTAACACTGGTTTTGTACATTCTGTGAATGGTCATTTGGGAGCTTATTGAGGACAATGGCAAAAAGTGAGTATCCCAGGCTACAATCTAGAATTAAGGTATCTCAGAAACTGTTTTTGTGCATTCATCTCGCAAAGTTAAATGTTTCTTTTCATTCAGCACTTTGTAAACACTGTTTGTGTAGAATCTGTGATGGGGTACTTGGGAGCACATTGAGTACTATTGGGAAAAAGGAAATAAACTCAGATAAAAACTAGAAAGCAACTCTCTGAGAAACTGCATTGTCATGTGTTCATTCATCTCACAGAGTTAAAAGTTTATTTGGATTCAGCAGTTTGGAGACATTGTTTTTGCCCATTCTGCAAATGGACATTTGAGAGCTCACTGAGGCCAAAGGCGAAGAAGTGAATATCCCAGGATAAAATCCAGAAGGAAATTATCTAAGAAACTGGTTTGCAATGTGTGTTTTATCTCACAGATTTAAACCTTGCTTTTGATTCAGCTGTTGGGAAACGTTGTGTTTGTAGAATCTGTGAAGGGATATTTGGGGCATATCGAGGCCTATGGTGAAAAGCAAATATCTTCAGATAAAACTAGAAAGAAGCTTTCTGATAAACTGATTTTGATGCGTTCATTCATCTTACAGTGTTAAACCTTTCTTTGAATTCAGCAGTTTGGTAACATTGCTTTTGTCCATTCTGCGAATGCACATTAGGGAGCTCATTGAGGCCAATGGTGAGAAAGAGAATATCCCAGGATAAAAACTAGAAGCACATTATCAGAGAAACTGATTTGTGATGTGGGAATTCTTCTCACAGAGTTAAAGCTTTGTTTTCATTCAGCAGTGTGGAAACACTGTTTTTTTAGGATCTGTGAAGAGATATTAGGTAGCACATTGAAGCCTACAGTGAAAAAAGAAATAATTCAGATAAATAGTAGAAAGAAAGCTTCTGAGTAACTGCTTTGTGATGTGTGCATTCATCTCACAGAGTTAAACCTTTCTTTGGATTCGTCAGTTTGGAAACATGGCTTTTGTCTATTCTGTGAATGGACATTTGGGAGCTCATAGTGGCCAATGGCAAAAAAGTTTATATCCCAGATAAAAGCTAGAAGGAAGGTATCTGAGAAACCATTTTGTGATGTGTCCATTCATGTTGTGGAGTTAAAACTTTCTTTACATTCAGCAGTTTGGTAACACTGTTTTTGCCCATTCTGTGAATGAATATTTAAGTGCTGTTTGACGCCAATGTGAAAAAGTGAATATCCCAGGATAAAATCTAGAAGGAAGATATCTGACAAGCTGACTTCTGATTTGTACATTCATCTTACAGCGTTAAGCATTCATTTTCTTTCAGCGGTTTGGAAACTGTTTGTTTGTTTGTTTTTGATTCTTCAAAGAGATATTTGGTAGCTTTGAGGCCTATGGTTAAAAGGTAATTTCTTCAAATAAAACTAGAAAGAAGCTTTCTGAGAAACTTCTATGTGATGTGTGCATTCATCTCACAGAGTTAAAACTTTCTCTGGATTCAGCAGTTTGAGAACACTCTTTTTCTCCGTTCTGGGAATGGACATTTGGGAGGTCTTTGAGACCAATGGCGAAAAAGCGAATATCCCAGGATAAAAACTAAAAGGAAGTTTTCTGACAAACCAACCTGTGATGTGTGCATTCATCTCACGGAATTAAACCTGTCTTTTAATTCAGCGATTTGGGAACACGGTTTTCTTAGAATCTGTGAAGAGATTTTCATTCGGTAGCACAATGAGGCCTACAATGGAAAATGAAATATCTTCAGATAAAAAATAGGAAGAAGCTTCCTGGGAAACTGCTTTGTTCAGAGGTATTCATTCATCTCATAGAGATACAACTTTCTTTGGATTCAGCACTTTGGAAACACTTTTTTAGTAGTATGTGTGAAGGTTTATTTGGGAGCGCATTGAGGCCATTGGTGAAAAAGGAAATAATTTCAGATGAAAACTAGAAAGAACCTTTCTGAGAAACTGCTTTGTGAAGTGTGCATTTATCTCACAGAGTTTCACCTCCCTTTGGATTCAGAAGTTTGGGATGAAGGTTTTTGTCCGTTCTGCAAAAGGGCATTTTGAGCTCTTGGAGCCAAAGGTGAAAAGCAAATATCCCAGGACAAAACTAGAAGGAAATTATCTGACAACCCAACCTCTGATTTGTGCATTCCGCTCACAAAATTAAACCTTTCTTTTCATTCAACAGTTTGGAAACACTCTTTTTTTAGAATCTGCAAAATAATACTCGGTAGCGCATTGCTGCCTACTGTGAAAAAGGAAATCTCTCCAGATAAATAGTAGAAAGAAGCTTTCTGAGAAACTGCTTTGTTATATGTGTGATCACCTCACAGATGTAAAACTTTCTTTGGATTCAGCAGTTTGTTAACACTGCTTTTGTCCATTCTGGGAATGGAGATTTTGGTGCTCCTTGAGGCCAATTGCAACAAAGTGAATATCCCAGGATAAAACTAGAAGGAAGTTATCTGACAGACCAGCTTGTGATTTCTGTATTTGCCTCATAGAGTCAAATATTTCTCCACATTCAGCAGTTTGGGAACTGTTTCCTTGTATTCTGCCAAGAGATATTCTGTAGCACTTTGAGGCCCAAGGTGAAAAAGGAAATATCTTGTGGGAAAAACTGGAGAGCAGCTTTCTGAGAAACTGCTTTGTGATGTGTGCATTCATCTCACAGAGGTAAACCTTTCTTTGGATTCAGAAGTGTGGTAACACTGTTTTTGTTTCTTATGCGAATGGACATTTTGTAGCTCTGTGAGGTCAATGGTGAAAAGTGAATATCCCAGAATAAAAACTAGAAATAAGATATCTGAGAAACTGTTTTGTGATGTGTGCATTCATCTCACAGAGTTAAATTTTTGCTTCATTCAACAGTTTTGAAACACTGTTTGTGTCATAACTGTGAAGTTATTTTTTGGAGTGCATTGAGGCCAATGTTGAAAAAGGAAATAACTTCAGATAAAAACTAGAAGGAAGTTTTCCAAGAAACTGCTTTGTGATGTGTGCATTTATCTCACAGAGTTAAACATTTCTTTGGATTCAGCAATTTGGGAACACCGTTTTTTGTCCATTCTGTGAATGGACATTTGGGAGATTTTTGAGGCCAATGGTGAAAAAATGAATATCTCAGGACAAAACTATAGGGAAGTTATCTGATAAACCGACCTGTCATATGTGACTTCATCTCACAGAGTTAAACTGGTCTTTCCATTCAGCAGTTTGGAAACACTCTTTTCTTACAGTCTGTGAAGAGATATTGGGTCGCGCATTGAGGCCTATAGTGAAAAAGGAAATATCTTCAGATATATAATAGAAACAATGTTTCTGAGTAACTGTTTTGTGATGTGTGCATTCATCTCACAGAACTAAACCTTTCTTTAGATTCATCAGTTTGGAAACTCGGTTTTTGTCCTTTCTGAGAATGGACGTTTGGGAGCTCATTGAGGCCAATGGCAAAGAAGTGAATATCCCAGGATAAAAGCTACAAGGAAGAAACCGCATTGCAATGTGTCAATTCATGCTGCAGAGTTAAACTTTCTTTTCATTCAGCAGTTTGGTAGCACTGTTTTCCTACAATCTGTGAGGAGATATTCGGTACTGCATTGAGGCCTATGATGAAAAAAGAAATATCTTCAGAAAAAAATAGAAAGAAACTTCCTGGGAGACTACTTTCAGATGTGTTCATTCATCTCACAGAGTTAAAACTTTCTTTTGATTCAGCAGTTTGGAACCACCGTTTTTGTAGTATCTGTGAAGGTATATTTTGGTGTGCATTGAGGCCAAAGTTGAAATAGGAAATATCTTCAGATGAAATCTAGAAAGAATCTTTCTGAGAAACTGCTTTGTGTTGTGTGCATTCATTTCACAGTGTTACACCTCTCTTTGCATTCACCTGTTTGGGAACAATATTTTTCTCTATTCTGCGAAAGGACATTTGGGACTTCATTCAGGCCAATGAAGAAAAGCAAATATCCCAGGACAAACACTAGAAGGAAGTTATCTGACAAACCGACCTGTGATGTGCGCATTCCCCTCACAGAGTTAAACCTTTCTTTTCATTCAGCAGTTTGGAAACACTGTTTTCTCACAATCTGCAAAGAGATATTCGATCGCGCATTCGGGCTTCCTGTGAAAAAAGAAATGTCTTCAGATAAACAGTAGAAAGAAGCTTTCTGAGAAACTACTTTGAGATGTGTGCATTCACCTCACAGAGTTAAACCTTCTTTGGATACAGCAGTTTAGTAACCCTGTTTTTTCCATTCCACAAATGGATGTTTGGGTGCTCTTTGAGGCCAATGGTGAAAAGAGAATATCTCAGGCTAAAATTAGAAGGAAGTTATCTGACAAACCGACTTGTGATTTTCACTTTCATATTACAGAGTTTAACATTTCTTTTCATTCAGCAGTTGGGAAATAGTGTTTCTTGGATTCTCTGAAGAGATATTTCATAGCCCTTTGAGGCTTATGGTGAAAAGGGAAATATCTTCAGATAGAAACTTGAAGGAAGCTTTCTGAGAACCTGCTTTGTGATGTGTGCATTCATGTCATGGAGTTACACCTCTCTTTGGATTCAGCAGTTTGGGAACAATGTTTTGTCCATTCTGAGAAAGACATGTGGGAGCTCATTGAGGTCACTGGCAATAAAGTGTATATCTGAGGGCAAAAACTAGAAAGAAGTTATCTGAGAAACCAACCTCTGATGTGTGCATTCCCCTCACAGAGTTAAACCTTTCTTTTCATTCAGCAGTTTGGAGACACTGTTTTCTTACAATCTGCGAAGAGATATTTGATAGCACATTGAGGCCTCCTTTGAAAAAGGAAATGTCTTCAGATAAAAAGTAGAAAGAATTGTTCTGAGAGAATGCTTCATGATGTTTGCATTCACCTTACAGTGTTAAAGCTTTCCTTGGATTCAGTAACTTGGAAACACTGTTTTTTTTTTTTTCCATTCTGTGAATGGACAATTGGGAGATCTTTGAGGGCAATAGCAAAAAAGAAATATCCCAGGACATAAAAATAGAAGGAAGTTATCAGACAAACCGACTTGTGAGTGTGCATTCGTCTCACAGAGTTAAAGATTTCTTTTCATTCAGCAGTTTGGAAACAGTGTTTTCTTGTATTCTTCAGAGAGATATTTGGTAGCGCTTTGAGGCTCACCTTGAAAAGGAAATAAGTTGTGAAAATCTAGAGAGAAGCTTTCTGAGAAACTGCTTTTTGATGTGTGCATACATGTCACAAAATTAAACCTTTCTTTGGATTCAACAGTGTGGTAACACTGTTTTGGTTTATTCTGCAAATGGACATTTGGTAGCTCTTTGAGATCAGGGGAGAAAAGTGAATATCCCTGGATAAAACTGGAAAGAATGTATCTGAGAAACTGTTTTGTGATATGTGCATTCATCTCACAGAATTATACCTTTCTTTTCATTCAGCAGTTTGGAAACACTGTTTTTGTAATATCTGTGAAGGTATATTTGGGAGTGCATTAAGGCCAATGGTGAAGAAATATCTTCAGATGAAAACTAGAAAGAAGCTTTCTGAGAAACTGCTTTGTGATGTGTGCATTCATCTCCCAGAGTTACACCTATCTTTGGCTTCAACAGTTTGGGGACAATGTTTTTGTCCATTCTGTGAAAGGGCATTTGGGAACTCATTGAAGTCTATGCCCAAAAAGCGAATATACCATTACAAAACTAGAAGGAAGTTATCAGACCAATCGACCTGTGATGTGTGCATTCCTCTCACAGAGTTAAACCTTTCTTTTCATTCTGCAGTTTGGAAAAACTGTTTCCTTAAAATCTGTGAAGAGATATTCAGTAGCCCATTGAGGCCTCCTGTGTAAATAAAATGACTTCAGAAAAATAGCAGAAAGAAGCTTCCTGTGAAACTGCTTTGTGATGTGTACGTTTACCTCACAGAATTAAACGTTTGTTTGGATTCAGCAGTTTGTAACACTGATTTTGTCCATTCTGCGAATGGATGTTTGGGTGCTCTTTGAGTCCAATGATGAAAATGTGAATATCCCAGGATAAATACTAGAAGGAAGTTATCTGAAAAGCGACTTGTGACTTGTACTTTCATCTCATAGAGTTAAACATATCTTTCATTGAGCAGTCTGGATACTGTGTTTTCATCAATTCTCCAAAGAGATATTTGGTAGCTGTTTGAAGCCTACAGTGAAAAAGGAAATATCTTCATATAAAAATTGGAAGGAAACTTTCTGAGAAACTGCTTTGTGATGCATGTATTCATCTCACAGATGTAAACCTTTCTCTGGATTCAGCAGTTTGGAAACACTGTTTTTGTAGTATCTGTGAAGGTATATTTGGGATTGTGTTGAGGCCAATGCTGAAAAAGGAAATATCTTCAGATGAAAACTAGTAAGAATCTTCCTGTGAAACTGCTTTGTGATGTGTGCATTCATCTCACAGAGTTACACCTCTCTTTGGATTCAGCAGTTTGGGAACAATGTTTTTTTTCCATTCTGCAAATGGACATTTGGGAGATCTTTGAGACCAATGATGAAAATCCAATATCCCAGCACAAAACTGGAAGGAAGTTATCTGACAAACCGACCTGTGATGTGTGCATTCATCTTACAGAGTTAAACTTGTCTTTTCATTCAGCTGTTTGGAAACACTACTTAGGATCTGAGAAGTGATATTCAGTTGCATATTCAGGCTTCCTGTGAAAAAAGAAATATCTTCAGATAAACAGTAGAAAGAATATTTCTGAGTAACTACTTTGTGGTGGGTGGATTCATCTCACAGAGTTAAAACTTTCTTTGTATTCATCAGTTTGGAAACACAATTTCTGTCCATTCTGTAAACGGAAATTTGGGAGCTCATTGAGGACAATGGTGAAAAAGTGAATATCCCAGGATAAAAACTAGAAGGAAGATATCTGAGAAACTGCTTTGTGATGTGTCCATTCATGTTGCAGAGTTAAACTTTTCTTTTCATTCAGCAGTTTGGTAGCACTGTTTTCTTAGAATCTGCAAAGAGATATTGGGTAGCTCATTGATTCCTACGATGAAAAGGAAATATCTTCACACAAAACTAGAAAGAAGCTTTCTGGGAAACTGCTTTCAGATGTGTTCATTCATGTCACAGAATTAAAGCTTTCTTTGATTTCAGCTGTTTGGAAAACTGTTTTGTCCATTCTGCAAGTGGACATTTGGGAGGTCATTGAGGCTAATAGTGAAAAGCAAATATCCCAGGACAAACACTAGAAGGAAGTCATCTGACAAATCAACTTGTGATTCATACCTTTGTCTCACAGAGTTAAAGATTTCTTTTCATTCAGTAGTTTGGAAACAATGTCTTCTTGTTTTCTGCAAAGACATATTTGGTAGCTCTTTGAGGCCCACCTTCACAAAGGAATTATCTTGTGAGAAAATTAGAAAGAAGTTTTCTGAGAAACTACTTTGTGGTATGTGCATTCATCTCACAAAGTTAAACCTTTCTTTAGACTCAACAGTCTGGTAACACTGTTTTGGTTTATTCTGCAAATGGACATTTCATAGCTCCTTGAGGTCAATGGTGAGAAAGTGAATATCCCAGGATAGAAACTAGAAAGAAGATATCTGAGAAACTGCTTTGTGATGTGTGCATTCATTTCACAGAGTTAAACCTTTCTTTTCNTTTGGTAGCACTGTTTTCTTAGAATCTGCAAAGAGATATTGGGTAGCTCATTGATTCCTACGATGAAAAAGGAAATATCTTCACACAAAACTAGAAAGAAGCTTTCTGGGAAACTGCTTTCAGATGTGTTCATTCATGTCACAGAATTAAAGCTTTCTTTGATTTCAGCTGTTTGGAAAACTGTTTTTGTCCATTCTGCAAGTGGACATTTGGGAGGTCATTGAGGCTAATAGTGAAAAAGCAAATATCCCAGGACAAACACTAGAAGGAAGTCATCTGACAAATCAACTTGTGATTCATACCTTTGTCTCACAGAGTTAAAGATTTCTTTTCATTCAGTAGTTTGGAAACAATGTCTTCTTGTTTTCTGCAAAGACATATTTGGTAGCTCTTTGAGGCCCACCTTCACAAAGGAATTATCTTGTGAGAAAAATTAGAAAGAAGTTTTCTGAGAAACTACTTTGTGGTATGTGCATTCATCTCACAAAGTTAAACCTTTCTTTAGACTCAACAGTCTGGTAACACTGTTTTGGTTTATTCTGCAAATGGACATTTCATAGCTCCTTGAGGTCAATGGTGAGAAAGTGAATATCCCAGGATAGAAACTAGAAAGAAGATATCTGAGAAACTGCTTTGTGATGTGTGCATTCATTTCACAGAGTTAAACCTTTCTTTTCATTCAGCAGTTTGTAAACACTGGTTTTGTAATAACTGTGAAGATATATATGGGAGTGCATTGAGGCCAATGGTGAAAAAGGAAATATCTTCAGATAAAAACTAGAAAGAATCATTCTGAGAAACTGCTTTGTGGTGTGTGCATTGATCTCACAGAGTTTCACCTCTCTTTGGATTCAGAGGTTTGGGACCAAAGTTTTGGCCATTCTGTGAAAGGACATTTGGGAGCTCATTGAGGCCAATAGTGAAAAAGCAAATATCCCAGGACAAAATCTAGAAGGAAATCATCTGACAAACCTACCTGTGATGTGTGCATTCATCTCACAGAGTTAAACCTGTCTTTTCCTTCAGCAGGTTTGAAACACTGTTTTCTTAGAATCTGTAAAGATGTATTCAGAAGCGCATTGAGTCCTACGGTGAAAAACGAAATATCTTCAGATAAATAGTGGAAACAATGTTTCTGAGTGACTGCTTTGTGATGTGTGGATTCATCTCACAGAGTTAAACCTTTCTTTGTAGTCATCAGTTTGGAATGACGGTTTTTGTCCACTCTACGAATGGACGTTTGTGAGCTCATTGAGGCCAATGGCAAAAAACTGAACATCCTAGGATAAAAACCAGAAGGACGATATCTGAGATCCCACTTTGTGAAGTGTCCATTCATGTTGCAGAGTCAAACCTTTCTCTTCATTCAACAGTTTGGTGGCACTGTTTCTTAGAAACTGCAAAGAAATATTTTGTAATGCATTGAGGTCTATGATGAAAAAGGAAATATCTTTAGATGAAAACTAGAAGGAAGCTTTCTGGGAAACTGCTTTTGGGTGTGATCACTCATCTCACAGAGTTAAAGCTTTCTTTGGATTCAGCTGCGTGGAAACACTGTTTTTGTATATTCTGAGAAAGAACATTTGGGACATCTTTAAGGCCAAAGGCGAAAAAGCGAATATCACAGGACAAAAGTAGAAGCAAGTTATCTGACAAAGCGAATGGTGATGTGTGCATTTGTCTCACAAAGTTAAAGATGTTTTTCATTCAGCAGTTTGGAAAGTGTTTTCTTGTATTCTGCAAAGTGATATTTGAAAGTACTTTGAGGCCTATGGTGAAAAAGGAAATATCTTGTGAGAAAAACTAGAGAGAAGCTTTCTGAGAAACTGCTTTGTGCAGTCTGCATTCATCTCCCAGAGTTAAACCATTCTTTGGATATAGCAGTGTGGTAACACTGTTTTTGTTTACTTTCAGCATGAACATTTTGTAGCTCTTTGAGGTCAATGGTGAAAAAGTGAATATCCTAGGATTAAAACTAGAAAGAAGATATCTGAGAAACTGCTTTGTGATGTATGTATTCATCTTGCAGATTAAAACATATTCTTTCATTCAGGAGTTTGGAAACACTGTTTTGGTAGTATCTTTGAAGGTATATTTAGGAGCTCATTGAGGCCCATGATGAGAAAGGAAATATCTTCAGGTGAAAACTAGAAAGAATCTTTCTGAGGAACTATTTTGTGATGTGTGCATTCATCTCACAGACTTACACCTTTCTTTGGATTCAGCAGTTTCAGAACAATGTTTTTGTCCATTCTGTGAAAGGACATTTGGGAACTCATTGAGGACAATGGCAAAAAACTGAATATCCCAGGATAATAACTAGAAGGAAGGTATCCGAGAAACTGCTTTGTGATGTGCCCATTCATGTTGCAGAGTTAAACCTTTCTTTTCATTCCGGAGTTTGGTAACGCTGTTTTCTTACAATCTGTGAGAGATATTTGGTAGCACATTGAGGACTATGATGAAAAAGGAAATATCATCAGATGAAAACTAGAAAGAAGCTTACTGGGAATATGCTTTTGGATGCACTCACTAGTTTCACAGAGTTAAAACTTTCTTTGGATTCAGCAGTTTGGAAACATTGTTTTGACCATTCTGCGAATGTATATTTGGGAGATTTTGGGGCAAATGTTGAAAAGCAAATATCCCAGGACAAAAACTGGAAGGAAGTTATCTGACAAACTGATTTGTGATGTGTGCATTGCTCTCACAGAATTAAACCTTTCTTTTCATTCAGCAGTTTGGAAACATTGTTTTCTTAGTATCTGTGAAGAGACATTTGGTAGTGCATTGAGGCCTCCTGTGAAAAAGGAAATGTCTTCAGATAAGTTGTAAGAAAGGAGCTTTCTGATAAACTGTTTTGTGATGTGTCCATTCACATCACAGAGTTCCACCTCTCTTTGAATTCAGGAGTTTGGCAACAATGTTTTTGTCCATTCTGCGAAATTACATTTGGGAGCTTTTTGACACCAATGCCGAAAAAGCGAATATCCCAGTACAAATACTAGAAGGAAGTTATCCAACAAACTGACCTGTGATGTGTACATTCCCTTCACAGAGTGAAACCTTTCATTTCATTCAGTGGTTTGGAACCACTGTTTTCTTACAATCTGAAAAGACATATTAGGCAGCATATTGAGGCCTCCTGTGAAAATGAAATGTCTTCAGATTAATAGTAGAAAGAAACTTTCTGAGAAACTTCTTTGTTATGTGCTCATTCACCTCATAGAGTTAAACTTTCTTTGGATTCAGCAGTTTGGTAACTCTGTTTTTGTCCATTCTGCAAATGGAAGTTTGGGTGGTCTTTGAGGCCATTGGCAAAAAAGCAAATAATTGTGGAGAAAAACTAGAAGGAAGTTATCTGGCAAACGGACTTGTGATGTGTGCATTCATCTCACAGAGGTAAACCTGTCTTTTCATACAGCAGTATGGAAACACTGTTTCCTTAGAATCTGCAAAGAGATATTCCATAGTGGATTGAGGCCTATGGTGAAAAAGGAAATATCTTGTGAGAAAAAATAGAGAGAAGCTTTCTCGGTAACTGTTTTGTGATATGTGCATTCATCACATAGAGTTAAACCTTTCTTTTGATTCAGCTGTATGGTAACACTATTTTTGGTTATTCTGCAAATGGACATTTTGTAGCTCATTGAGGTTAATGGTGAAAAGTGAATATCCCAGGATAAAACTAGAAGGAAGATATCTGAGACATCAGTCTGTGATTTGGTCATTCAGGTGGCATAGTTAAACCTTTCTTTTCATTCATCAGTTTGGTAACACTGTTTTCTTAGAAACTCAAAGAGATATTACATAGCGCATTGAGGACTATGATAAAAAATGAAATATCTTCAGATAAAAACTAGAAAGAAGCTTCCTGAGAAACTGCTTTCAGATGTGCTCATTCATCACACAGAATTAAAGCTTTCTTTAGATTCAGCACTTTGGAAACAATTTTCTCTATTCTGTGAATGGACATTTGGGAGATTTTTGAGGCCAACGGCAAAAAAGTGAATATTCCAGGACAAAAACGGGAAGGAAGTTATCTGACAAACTGACTTGTGATTTGTGCATTCATCTCACCAATTTAAACATTTCTTTTAATTCAGCAGTTTGGAAACAGTGTTTTTTTGTATTCTGCAAAGAGATATTTCATAGCACTTTGAGGTCCTCCATGAAAAAGGAAATATCTTCTGAGAAAAACTAGAGAGAAGATTTCAAGAAACTGCTTTGGGATGTGTCCATTCATCTCACAGAGTTAAACGTTACTTTGTATTTACTTTGTATTCAGCAGTGTGGTGACTTTTTTTTTTTATTATTCTGCAAATGGACATTTTGTAGCTCATTGAGGTCAATGGTGAAAAAGTGAATATCCCAGGATAAAAAATAAAGAGAAGATATCTGAGAAACCACTTTGTGATGAGTGCATTCATCTCGAACAGTTAAACCTTTGTTTTCTTTCAACAGTTTGGAACCACTGTTTTTGTAGTATCTGTGAAGGTTTATTTGAGAGTGCATTGAGGCCAATGGTGAAAAAGGAAATGTCTTCAGATAAAACCTAGATAGAAGCTTCCTGGGAAACTGCTTTCAGATGTGTTCATTCATCTCACAGAGTTAAAGCTTTCTTTGGATTCAGCAGTTTGGAAACACTGTTTTTGTCCATTCTGCAAAAGGACATTTGGCAGCTCATTGAAGCCAATGGTGAAGAACTGAATATCCTAGGGTAAAAGCTAGTAGGAAGATATCTGAGAAAGAGCTTTGTGATGTGTCCCTTCAGGTTGCAGAGTTAAACCTTTCTTTTCATTCAGCAGTTTGGCAGCACTGTTTTCTTAGAATCTGTGAAGAGGTACATGGTAGCACATGGATGCCTATGATGAAAAGGAAATACCTTCAGATAAAACTAGAAGGAAGCGTCCTAGAAAACTGCTTTCAGATGCGTTCATTCATCTCACAGAGTTAAAGCTTTATTTGGATTCAGCAGCTGGCAAATACTGTTTTTGTCCAATCTGTGAATGGACGTTTGGGAGATCTTTGAGGCCAATGGTGAAAAAGTGAATATCCCTGGAAAAAACTAGAAGGAAGTTATCTGCCAAACTGACTTGTGATTTGGACATTCCTTTCACAGAGTTAAAGATTTCTTTTCATTCAGCAGTTAGGAACAGTGTTTTCTTGCATTCTGTGAATAGATATTTGGTAAGGCTTTGAGGCCCACAGTGAAAAAGAACTATCTTGTGAGAAAAACTAGAAAGAAACTTCCTGGGAAACGACTTTGTGATTTGTGCATTCATCTCACAGAGTTAAACCTTTCTGTGGATTCAGCAGTTTCAGAACAATGCTTTTCTCCATTCTGCGAAAACATTTGGGAGCTAACTGAGGCAAAAGGGAGGAGAGCGCATATCCCTGGACAGAAACTAGAAGGCGGTTAACTGACAAATCAACCTGTAATGTGTGCATTCCTCTGACAGAGTTAAACCTATCTTTTCATTAAGCAGTTTGGAAAAGAGTTTTCTTGGATTCTCTAAAGAGATATTTTGTAATGCTTTGAGGCCTATGGTGAAAAGGAAATATACTCAGATAAAACTAGAAAGAAGCTTTCTGAGACACTGCTTTGTTATGTGTGCATTCACCTCACAGAGTTAAACGTTTATTTGGATTCAGATGACTGATAACACTCTTTAGGTCTATTCTGCGATTGAACGTTTGGGTGCTGTTTGAGTCCAATGGGGAAAAAGGGATTATCCCAGGTTAAAAACTAGGAGGTAGTTATCTGAGAAACTGACTTGTGATGTGTACATTCATCTCACAGAGTGAAATATTTCTTTTCATTCAGCAGTTTGGAAAGTGTGTTTTCTTGGATTCTCCAAAGAGATATTTGGTAACACATTGAGGCCCATGGTAAATAAGTCAATATCTTCATATAAAAACTCAAAAGAAGCTTTATGATAAACTGCTTTGTGTTGTGTGCATTCACCTCACAGAGTTTAACGTTTCCTCAGATTCAGCAGTTTGGTAACACTGTTTTTGTCCATTCTGTGAATGGACTTCTGGGTGCTCTTTGAGGCCTATGGTGGAAAAGTGAATTTCCCGGGATAAAAACTAGAAGGAAGCTATCTGACAAACCTATTGTGATTTCTACATTCATCTCATAGAGGTAAACATTTATTTTCATTCAACGATTTGGAAACCGTGTTTTCTTGGATTGTCTGAAGAGATAATTGGTAGCACTTTGAGGCCTATGGTGAAAAAGGAAATATATTCAGATTAAAACTAGAAAGACGCTTTCTGAGAAACTACTTCATCTCACTGAGAAACTACTTCATCTCACAGAGATGTGCTTTCATCTCACAGATTTACACCTTTCCTTGGATTCAGCAGTTTGGGCACACTGTTTTTGTCCGTTCTGTGAGTGGACATTTGGGAGATCTTTGAGGCCCATGTCAAAAAAGTGAATATCCCAGGATAAAAACTAGAAGGAAGTTATCTGACAAACCAACCTGTGAAGTTTGCATCATCTCTCAGAGATAAACCTGTCTTTTCATTCAGCAGTTTGGAAGAAGTGTTTTCTTGGATTCTCCAAAGAGATATTCAGTAGTGCATTGAGGTCTCCTGTGAAAAAGGAAATGTCTTCAAATCAATAGTAGAAAGAAGCTTTCTGAGAAACTGCTTTGTGATGTGTGCATTCACCTCACAGAGTTAAACGTTTCTTTGGATTCAGCAGTTTGGTAATAATGTTTTTGTCCATTCTGTGAATGAACATTTGAGTGCTCCTTGAGGCCAATGGCAAAAGGTGAATATCCCAGGATAAAATTGGAAGGATGTTATCTGACAAGCCGATATATGTTTTGTGCTTTCATCTCACAGAGTTAAACATTCCTTTTCATTAAGCAGTTTGGAAAAAGTGTTTTCTTGGATTCTACAAAGAGATATTTGGTAGTGCTTTGAGGTTCACCTTGAAAAGGAAGTATCTTGTGAGAAAACTAGAGAGAAGCTTTCTGAGAAACTGCTTTGTGATGTATGCATTCATCTCAAAGGGTTAAACATTTCTTTGGATTCAGTAGTTTGGGACCACTGTTTTTCTCCCTTCAGCAAGTGGACATTTGGGAGATCTTTGAGGCCAGTAGTGAAAAAGTGAATATCCCAGGACAAAACTAGAAAGAAGTTATATGCAAACCAACCTGCAATGTGCACATTCCTCTTGCAGTGTTAAACCTCTCTTTTCATTCTGCAGTTTGGAAACACTTTTCTTAGAATCTGTGAAGTGATATTTGGTAGAGCATTGAGACTTATGGTGAAAAAAGAAATATCTTCAAATGAATAGTAGAAATAGTGTTTCTGAGTAACTGCTTTGTGATGTATGCATTCATCTCACAGAGTTACACCTTTCTTTGGATTCATCTCTTTGGAAAAAATGTTTTGTCCATTCTGCGAATGGACATTTGGGAATTTCACAATGGCAAAAAACTGAATATCCCAGAAGAAAAACTAGAAGGAAAATATCTGAGAAACCGCTTTGTGATGTGTCCATTCATGATGCAGATTTGAACCTTTCTTTTTATTCAACAGTTGGTAACACTGCTTTCTTAGAATCTGTGAAGAGATATTTTGTAGGGCATTGATGCCTATGATCAAAAAAGAAATATCTTCAGATAAAAACTAGAAAGAAGGTTACTGGGAAACTGCTTTCAGATGTGCTCATTCATCTCACAGAGTTAAAGTTTTCTTTGGATTCAGCAGATTGTAAACCTTGTTTTTGTACATTCTGCAAATGGACATTTGGGAGATCTTTGAGGCCAATGGTGAAAAATCGAATATCCCAGGACAAAAAATAGAGGAAAGTTATCTGACAACCCAACCTGTGATGTGTGCATTTGTCTCACAAATTTAAACGTGTCCTTTCATTTAGCAGTTTAGAAACAGTGTTTTCTTGTATTCTGTGAAGAGATATTTCATAGCGCTTTGAGGCCCACCTTGAAAAGGAAATACCTTGTGAGAAAACTAGAGAGAAGATTTTTTGAGAAACTGCTTTGTGATGTATCCATTCACCTCACAGAGTTAAACATTTCCTTCAATTCAGCAGTTTGGTAACCCTATTTTTGTCCATTCTGTGAAAGGACATTTCGGTGCTCTTAGAAGCCAATGGCGAAAAAGTGACTATACCAGGTTAGAAACTAGAAGGAAGTTACCTAACAAATCGACTTGTGATTTGGACATTCATGCAACAGAGTTAAAACTTTCTTTTCATTCTAAAATTTGATAATGTGTTTTCTTGTATTCTGCATAGAGATATTTGGTAGTGCTTTGAGACCCACCTTGAAAAGGAAATACCTTGAGAGAAAACTAAAGAGAAGTTTTCTGAGAAACTGCTTATTGATGTGTGCATTCTTCTCACAGAGTTAAACCTTTCTTTGGATTCAGCAGTGTGGTAACACTGTTTATGTTTATTCTGCAAATGGACATTTGGCAGCTCTTTGAGGTCAACGGTGAAAAAGTGAATATCCCTGGATAAAAACTCGAAAGATGATATGAGAAACTGCTTTGTGATGCGTGTATTCATCACTCAGAGTTATACCTTTCTTTTCATTCAGCAGCTTGGAAACACTGTTTTTGTAGTATTTGTGAAGGTATATTTGGGAATGCATTGAAGTTAATTGTGAGAAAGGAAATATCCAGACACAAACTGGAAACAATCTTTCTGAGAAACTACTTTGTGAAGTGTTCATTCATCTCAAAGAGTTACACATTTCTTTGGTTTCAGCAATTTCAGAACACTGATTTTCTCCAACCTGCGAATGGACATTTGGGTACTGAATGAGGCCAAAGGCGAAAAAGTGAGTATCAGAGGATAGAAACTTCAAGGAAGTTATCTGACAAATCTATTTGTATTTTGTGCATACATCTCACAGAGTTCAACATTTCCTTTCATTCAACAATTTGGAAACAGTGTTTTCTTCTATTCTGCGAACACATATTTGGTAGCACTTTGAGGCCCATGGTGAAAAAGGAAATGTCTTTCGAGGATATCTAGAAAGAAGATTTCTGAGAAACTGCTTTGTGATGTGTGCATTCATCACATAGAGTTACACCTTTCTTTGGATTCAACTGCTTCAGAACAATGTTTTTGCCATTCTGTGAAAGGGCATTTTGTAGCTCATTGAGGCCAATGGCAAGAAAGCGAATATCCTAGGACAAAAACTAGAAGGAAGTTATCTGAGAAACTGACCTCTGATGTGTGAATTCTTCTCTTGGAGTAAACTTTTCTTTTCATTCAGCATTTTGGGAACACAGTTTTCTTACAATCTGTGAATAGATTTACCTCACAGAGGTAAATGTTTCTTTGGATTCAGCAGATTGATAACCCTGTTTTCTCCATTCTTCAAAAGGACATTTGGGGCTCTTTGAGGCCAGTGGCGAAAAGCGAATATACCAGGATTGAAACTAGAAGGAAGTTAACTGAGAAATCAACTTGTGATTTTACATTCGTCTCACAGAGTTAAAGATTTTTTTCATTCAGCAGTTAAGAAACAGTGTTTTCTTGTATTCCACAAAGAGATATTTTTCACCAAAAAAGAGCCTTTTGAGGTCCACTTTGAAAAGGAAATATCTTGTGAGAAAAACTAGAGAGAAGCTTTATGAGAAACTGCTTTGTAATTTGTGCATTCATCTCATAGAGTTAAAGCTTTCTTTAGATTATGCAGTGTGGTAACACTGCTTTTGTTTATTCTGTGAATGGATATTTAGTAGCTCTTTGAGGTCAATGGTGAAAAGTGAATATCCTGGATAAAAACTGGAAAGAAGGTATCTGAGAAACCACTTTGTGATGTGTGCGTTCATATCACAGAGTTAAACATTACTTTTCATTCAGCAGTTTGGAAAAACTGTTTTTGTAGTATCTGTGAAAGTATATTTGGGAGGGCATTGAGATCAACGTTGAAAAAGGAAATATTCTGATGAAAACTAGAAACAATCCATCTGAAAAACTGCTTTGCAATGTTTGTGTTCATCTCAAAGAGTTAAACCCTTCTTTGCATTCAGCAGTTTTGGAACACTGCCATTTCGATACCCAATGAGGTCAAAGTTGAAAAGGCGAATATCTGAGGATAGAACCTACAAGGAAGTTATTTGACAAGCAGACTTGTATTACGTGCATTCATCTCACAGTGTACAACATTTCCTTTCATTCAGCAGTTTGGAAAGGGTGTTTTCTTCTATTCTGTGAAAACATTTGGTAGCATTTTGAGGCACATAGTGAAAAAGGAAATATCTTCTGAACAAGACTAGAAAGAAACTTTCTGAGAAACTGCTTTGTGATGTGTGCATTCATCTCACAAAGCTACACCTTTCTTTGGATTCAGCAGTTTTGGAACATTGTTTTTGTCCATTCTGTGAATGGACATTTGGGAACTCGTTGAGGCCAATGGTGAAAAAGCGAAAATCCTAGGAGAAAAACTAGAAGGAAATGATCTGACCAAACGAACTCTGATCTGTTAATTCTTCTCATACAGCTAAACCTTTCTTTTAATTCAGCAGTTTGGAAACACTGTTTGCTTACAGTCTGCAAAGAGATATTCAGCAGCATATTGAGACCTCCTGTGAAAATGGAAATGTCTTAAGATAAATAGTAGAAAGAAGCTTTCTGAGAAACTGCTTTGTGATATTTCTATTCACCTCACAGATTTAAACGTTTCTTTGGATTCAGCAGTTTGGTAACCCTGTTTTTGTCCATTCTGTGAAAGGACGTTTGTGTGCTCTTTGAGGCCAATGGCAAACAAGTGAATATCCCAGGATGGAAACAAGAAAGAATTTATCATACAAATTGACTTGTGATTTGTATATTCATCTAACAGCATTAAACATTTCTTTTTTTTCAGCAGTTTGGAAACAGTGTTTTCGTCTATTCTATGAAGAGATATTTGGTAGCGTTTTAAGGTCCACCTTGAAAATGAAGTATCTTGTGAGAAAACTAGAAAGAAGCTTTATAAGAAACTGCTCTGTGAAGTGTGCATTCTTCTCACAGAGTTACACCTTTCTTTGGTTCTGTAGTTTCAGAACAATGTTTTTGTCTATTCTGTGAAAGGACATTTGGTAGCTCATGGAGGCCAATGGTGAAAAGTGAATATCCTAAGACAAAAACTAGAAGGAAGTTATCTGACAATCCGACCTCTGATGTGTGAATTCTTCTCACAGAGGTAAACCTTTCTTTTCATTCTGCAGTTTGGAAAAACTGTTTCCCTACAATGCGAAGAGGTATTCGGTAGTGCATTGAGGCCTCCTGTGAAAAAGGAAATATCTTCAGATAAAGAGTAGAAACAAGCTTTCTGAGAAACTGCTTTGTGATGTGTCTGTTCACTTCACAAAGTTAACATTTCTTTGGATTCATCAGAATGGTAACCCTGTTTTTCTCCATTCTGCAAAAGGACGTTGGGGTTCTCTTTGAGGCAAATGGTAAAAAATGGAATATCCCAGGATCAAAACTAGAAGTAAGTTATCTGACAAATCAACTTGTGGTTTGTACATTCATCTCACATATGTAAGCATTTTTGTTTTCATTCAGCAGTTTGGAAGCAGTGTTTTATTGCATTCTGCGAAGAGATATTTAGTAGCCCTTAGAGGCCCACCGTGAAACAGGAAATATCTTGTGAGAAATATTAGAGAGAAGCTTTCTGAGAAACTGCTTTGTGATGTGTGCATTCATCTCACAGAGTTAAGTCTTTCTTTGGATTCAGTAGTGTGGTAATGCTGTTTTTGTTTGCTCTGCAAGGGGACATTTAGTAGCTCTTTAAGGTCAATGGCGAAAAAGTGAATATCCCAGGATAAGAGCTATAAAGAAGATATCTGGAAAACCACTTTGTGATATGTGCATTCATCTCGCAGAGTTAAACCTTTTCTTTTCTTTCAGCAATTTGGAAGCATTGCTTTTGTTGTATCTGTGAAGGTATATTTGGGAGTGCATTGAGTTCAATGGTGAAAAATGAAATATACAGATAAAAACTAGAAACAATCTTTCTGAGAAACTGCTTTGTGATGTGTGCACTCATCTCAATCATTTCTTTGGATGCAGCAGATTTGGAACACTGTTTTTATCCGTTCTGTGAATGGACATTTTGGTGCTCTTTGAGGTCAAATGTGAAAAAGTGAATATCTGGGCATAGAAACTAGAAGGAAGTTATCTGACAAACAGACTTGTGTTCTGTGCATTCATCTCACAGAGTTCAACGTTTCCTTTCACTCAGCAGTTTGTAAACAGTGTTTTATTGTATATTGCCAAGACATATTTGGTAGTACTTTGAGGCCTACGGTGAAAAAGAAAATATCTCCCAAGAAAAACTAGAAAGAAGCTTTCTGAGAAACTGTTTTGTGACGTGTGTATTCTTCTCAGAGTTACACCTTTTCTTGGATTCAGCAGTGTCAGAACAATGTTTTTGTTCATTCTGCTAAAGGACGTTAGGAAGCTCATAGAGGCAAATGGCGAAAAAGCGATTTTCCTGGGACAAAACCTAGAAGGAAGTTATCTGACAATCTAACCTCTGATGTGTGAATTCTTCTCACAGAGATAAACCTTTCTTTTCATTCAGCAGTTTGGAAACACGTTATTTTTTAACAATCTGTGAAGAGATATTTGGTAGTGCATTGAGGCCTACTGTGAAAAAGGAAATGTCTTCAGATTAATAATAGAAAGAAGCTTTCTGAGAAACTGTGTTGTGATGTATCCATTCACCTCACAAAGTTAAACGATTCTTTGGATTCAGCAGTTTGGTAACCCTATTTTTGTCCATTCTGTGAAAGGACGGTTGGGTGCTCTTCGAAGCCAATGGTGAAAGAGTGAATATCCCTGGATTGAAACTGGATGGAAGTTATCTGACAAACTGACTTGTGATTTGTACATTCGTGTCACTGAGTTAACCATTTCTTTTCATTCAGCTGTTTGGAAACAGTGTTTTCTTATATTCTTTTTTTTTTTTTTTTTT
>NW_016803271.1:134266-153547 GCF_001698545.2 Rhinopithecus bieti | reverse complement strand
ACTGTTTTTCTTTATTCTGCGAATATCAGGACAACCCACTCTTGATGGTTAACGTGTGCTCTTTTCTATTCCTTAAGCATCTCAACTGTTAAGAAATAAAGGGAAAGAATACAAAAGAGAAATTTTCAAGTCTGGGGGAGACATCACATGTCGGCTGGTTCTGTGATGCTCTCTGAGTCATAAAACCAGCAAGTTTTTATTAGTTATTTTCAAATGGTGAGGGAGTGCACCAATAGGTTGTGGGTCACAGAGATCACATATTTCACAAGGTAATAAAATATCACAAAGCAAGTGAAGGCAGGGCAAGATCACAGGACCACAGGATGGGGTAAAATTAAACTTGCTAATGTAGTTTTGGGCACACATTGTCATTGATAACGTCTTATCAGGAGACAGTGTTTGAGAGCAGATAACCTGTCTGACCAAAATTTATTAGGTGGGAGTTTCCTCTTCCTAAGAAGCCTGGGAGTGCTACAGGAGACTGGGGCTTATTTCATCCCTTCAGCTTTGACTGTAAAAGACACCACCCCATGGGGACCATTCATAGTCCTACCCTCAGGGGTGCATTCTCTTTCTCAGTGATGTTCCTTGCTGAGAAAAAGAAGTCAGCAATATTTCTCCTATTTGCCTTTGAAAGAAGAGAAATATGACACTGTTCTGTCTGGCTCACCGGCAGTCAGATTCCAAAGTCTTATCTCCCTTGTTCCCTGAAGATTGCTGTTACCCTGTTTTTTTTTCAAGGTGCCCAGATTTCATATTGTTCAAACATACATGCTCTACAAAAAAATTTGTGCAGCTAACGTAATCATCACAGGGTCCTAAGGTGACATACATCCTCCTCAGCTTATGAAGATGACAGGATTAAGAGATTAAAGTAAAGACAGGCATAGGAAATCACAATGCTATTGATTGTGGAAGTGATAAGTGTCCATGAAATCTTCACAATTTATATTCAGAGATTGCAGTAAAGACAGGTGTAAGAAATTATAAAAGTATTAATTTGGAGAACTAAT
Organism: Rhinopithecus bieti; assembly: GCF_001698545.2. NCBI lineage: Eukaryota > Metazoa > Chordata > Mammalia > Primates > Cercopithecidae > Rhinopithecus > Rhinopithecus bieti. The sequence continues at coordinate 152,534 of NW_016803271.1, read as the reverse complement.
AAATGTCCATTAAATCTTCACAGTTTATATTCTTCTGCCATGGCTGCAGCCAGTCCCTCCATTCAGGGTCCCTGACTTTCCACAACATCTTTTCCTTCCTTTTTATATAAATGTGCCATGGCGATGAAGGTTTGTTCATTCTCTCGATTTTGATGCAGGATTATTTGACTGGTCCAGCCCACTAAAAACAAGCAGATTAAACAGAGAAACATAATTCCAAAATATACTACAGTGGAGCCCCCAATAGACTTAATCCAAGTCTTAGGGTTTAATCCATAAAGATTTTCTGCCACCTGATCTAACGCCTCAGCTCCAGGCACAATGTATAAGTGAGCTCGAGAGGCTTCAAAAATTTGTTTCTTTAATTTAATTATGTCCAATAATAAATTATCTTCCCTACCCAGAAGGTGTCCTTTGACCACTTCCCATGAATGATCAGTCCCATTATAGGATTGGGGTTGATATAGAAATCAGAAGTATTCCAGTCATACTGCATTTGCATGAAATTTTCAAGACTCACTACCCGATCTCCAAGCCAAATAACAGACTGTCTTAAATCATTAATTTGATTAGCCAATTTTTGATCAGTGCCTTGTTGAGAATTCCACATTTGGATGAAATTGGCTTGCCAATCATTAACAAAATGAGCCATTTGAATAGATTCATGTAACACCATTCTGGCAGTGGTGGCCTGTGCAGTGACTGTAATTAGGCCCATGATCACAGCAACTAAAGTGAAAACAAATCTCTTAGATCTTTTTAGAATTCGCTGCAACACTTCATTAATTAAATGTATTGAGGGAGAGGATTCCCAATGTCTGGGCAAAGTGACCGGAATTCAGATTCCTTCTCAAACTTGAACCAACATTACACTTTTGAAGAGTCAAAATGGGAGTTAATACAAGTGTATAAATGACAATTAATGCATTGAACAGTTTGATTGTTCATGCAAATTTTGATATTACCCTCTAACAGCATGTAAGGAGGCTTAACACAGCTCTGTATGGGAACGGTCAAGTTGGAGGTAAGTAAAGCAGAATGTCTGTATCTACACTGATACTGAGAGACGGGAGTGATAGTGGGGACAACAGACAGAATAGTTTCCCCTTCCCATACTCACAGTCCAGACATGGCAATAGCTAATTCCCAAAGTTCTGGGTGTTCTGGGCTCAGAATGGGGAGTATCATACGTGGTCTCATAGGAGTAATGCTTTTGTCTTCCCATTTCAAGGGAAAGAATGAGCTGACCCTCCTACGCAAAGTAGAATGATGAATCTCGTTCTCCCAATAAGAAATAGAATAAGTCGCCTCCAGGCATTCCTTTCCACCAGAGTAGCAATTGTTTTTAAAATAGCTCTTTGGTGGCCAGTCTATTACTAAACCATATGAGTCATTTTTTAATATTACTGCATGTGAGTTAACACAATCTTCCCAAATTAAAGTTTTAGATGGGCCTTCAAAATTTTTAGGGCATGGTTTTCCTGCAGGTTTACATTGAAATAATGGGGTATATTCCATTACTCCCACTTTCAAATGTTTTAAAGGAGAAAGGGAGAGGTCAGAGACCAAATATCCCGCTTCCTCTGTAGCTGATTTATCCGGAAGATAAACAGCCTAGACTTGAGTTTCTAGATGAATACAACCGGGTGTATGTCCGAAGCACAGAGGGGGTTATTTATAACCCATGGTAACATTATATGCAGTGCCTTCTTCTCCTGGTTGAACAGGGCAACTGTCATCTGTAGCTCTAGGCATCCACACACTATGATTAGTGTAGTTTCCATAGGAGGATCCATCCAGGTGAGAGGTAGAATAAGTTGTGGAAAAGGCACATAAGCCCAGTAAGAATAATTATCTGTAGCAGGTAAATCAGTGTGAGAGGAAACCGGTGAGACAGAAAATATAAAGAGAAGAATCATTAAATAAAACCCACTGTAAGCAAGATTGAGTGTTGTAGGAGGAAGAGAAAAACAGAGGGATGTTGTTTTCAGGCTAATATAAATGGTGAAATTTTTAGGTTTTTAAGGAGAAAAGGAAAAGTAATTAGAAGTGGGATTAGTTAGATGGGTCTCCATTGCCATCAGAGAGGATTGAATAAGACCCATTGTGATTTGATGTGCCAGCATCTAAGGAGTGGCACAGATTTCACCATGCCTGAGGGCAGTCTCTGACACGGACGTCTTTTCCCTGTGGTTTTCATTGTCAGTATTTACCCAAAGTTTGAGTCTCCTGGTTGATACCCAGACAGGGGTTTGATGATTTCCTGGTGAAACACAAGCATATTCTCTTCCACACGTTATAATTGTGACTGGTTCTCAGGTAATTGTTTGGGAGTTTTTCCATAACACTGGCTTGCCCTCGTTTGCGGAGCATTTTTTGCCTGTATAATGGCATTCAGTTGCAGTTAGAACATTATCTTTGGGAACATTTAAAAAATTTAAAGTAAACAATGCCAAGTGTAATTGGGAGTAGGGGGTATTTAAATCATGTTTATGTCATTCAGACTGTTTGGACAATTGAGTTTTTAAAGTGCGATTGGCCCATTCCACCACAAGCTGTCCCTGAGGATTGTAAGGGACTCCAGTAATATGGGAAATTCCCCTCTGTTGCATAAATAAATCAAAAGCCCTACTAACATATCCAGGGGTGTTGTCTGTCTTTATTTGATATGGAGGCCCCATAACTGCAAAGCAAAAATATGGATTTTTTTTTAACATGGGCTGTGCCTTCCCCTGTTTGGCAAGGAGCTCAGATAAAACCTGAGAAGGTATCTACAGAAACATGTACATATGACAGTCTGCCAAAGGACTTAACATGAGTCACACCCATTTGCCATAAAGCATTAGGATTTAGGCTTCGGGGATTAACACCAAGTTCCTGATTTGGAAGTATGAAAACCTGACACTGAAGGCAGCTGTGGACAATAAGCTTAGCCTGTTTCCAGATAAGGGCAAATTTTGTCTTTTAATCCAGCAGCATTGACATGAGTGAGATTATGGAACTCCTGAGCTTCTTGGGTTGCAAAAGAGACCACACAGTCGACTTTATGGTTACCAGCAGACATGGGTCCTGATAAAGTTGTATGAGATCTAATGTGTGTTATATAGAAAGGGCATCTACACTGGTGAACCGCCTGTTGTAACCTTGAAAATAATGAAGCCAATTCAGAATTATCAATATGTTTGATAGTAGCAGTTTCTATATTTTTAGTGGCATGTACAACATAAGCAGAATCAGAGACAATATTTAAAGGTTTGCAGAAATCCAGTAAGGCAGTAATCACAGCAATTAACTCTGCCTTTTGAGTAGAAGTATAAGAGGTAGAAATAAGCTTTACTGTATGACCTACATAGCCAACATTGCCATTACTGGAGCCATCAGTGAACACTGTAACAGCCTCAGGAATGGGCTGATCTTTGATTAATTGAGGAACCACTCAAGACGTCATTTTTATAAAATCAAAAAATTTGTTTTTTGGATAATGATTGTCAATAACTCCAATAAAATCAGTCAAGTGAATTTGCCACGGTACTGTATGTTAAAAGGCAGCCTAAACTTCGAGCCGATTTAAAGGAACTACAATTAAATTCGGATCAAATCCAGAAATTTGAAGTATTCTGCACCAAGTCTGGCCAATTATTATGGCTATTTGGTCCAAATAAACAGACAAAGTTTTTGACAAAATGAGGAAGAAAACATCACTCTACTAAATCATCATGTTGAACTATCAGTTCAGTAGGAGAGTGTAATGAAGCAAAAACCAGAAGCTGAAAAGGCTGACATGGCTGTACTCTAGATTACTGGGCAGTCTGGATTCTTTTATCTATGAATTCCAGTTCTAGTAAAGCCTCAGGGCCAAAGTCCTGGGACTGCGGAGATCAGAATCTCCCCACTGAGTAGAAAACAAGTTATACAGTGCATAAGTCAGAATACCTAAAGTAGGTCTTAAATAATTAATGCTACCCAAAAGTTTCTGGAAGTCATTTAAAGTTTTTAAGGAATGTCTCCTAATTTGAACTTTTTGAGGTTGAATGCATTATTTATCGACCATCATTCCTAAATATTGAACAGGAGTAGCCTGTTGAATTTTATGCTGAGTGATGTGTAATCCAGCCTCTGTAACACGGCAGCTCAAAATTTGATATCAGTGAATTAATTCTTTATCAGTGGGGGCAGCAATTAAAATATCATCAATATAATAAAGAATAGAGACCTAGGGAAATTGGGCTTGAACTGGTAAAAGCACTTGTCCAACATAAAACTGGCAGATTGTAGGGCTATTCAGCATTCCCTGAGGTACTACTTTCTATTGATAATGAGCTGCAGGTTCCTGATTATTGATAGATGGTACAGTAAAAGCAAATTTTTCACAATTTGATTTATGTAAAGCAATATAAAAAAAATCTTTAAGATCAATAACCATGAGAGGCCAGTTTTTAGGTATTTAAGCAGGGGTAGGCATGCCAGTTTGGACAGCCCCATAGGTTTAATTACAGCATTAATGGCCCTTAAATCAGTTACCATCCTCCACTTGCCTGATTTTTTTTTTACTAGAAACACAGGAGAATTCCAGGGAGAAAGAAAGGGTTCCACATTTCCAAGTTGTAACTGTTCAGAAACCAATTGAGTTAAAGCCTCCAGTTTTTCTTTAGAAAGTGGCCACTGCTAAACCCAGATGGGTGTGTCAGATTTCCATTGTAAAGGGATAGGATCAGGAGATGTGGCAGTGGCCACCACTAAAAAGGATGACCTAAACCCACCCTGTTTTTTTATAGCAACTGGGAGGGGTTTAGTAATCCCTTCATACTTTGGACCAAGACTGAGTCCAGGAACAAACCGCATGTTTTTCATCATATGCTGATAGGGAGCATCATAAGAGTTAAGTGGAATATTAATTTAAGCCCCCCATTGTGCCAGTAAATCTCTACCCCAATGATTAATGGGAATTGGTGTGATATAGGGCTGAATTGTACCCTTTTGATCATCAGGGCCAGTGCAAGGCAAGATAAACGTGCTCTCATAAACTTCCTCAGCTTTTCCAACACCGACTAGTTCCATGTTAGTGGGATGTTTAAGTCAGGAGGAAGGCCATAATTTAGAGGAAATAACAGAAACATCAGCACCAGTATCTACTAGGACTTCAAACTTTTTCCCTTGAATGTGTATGGTGCAGGTGGGCTGTTGTTTAGAAATTACATTAATCCAATAAGCGGCCTTTTCACCGCAGGAGCCCATCCCAGGGACACGTGTCTTTTCTCCTTTGTTTAAAATGATATTTGGCAGTAAAAACAATTAAGCAATTGACTCACCAGCCAGAATGGAAACAGGAATCTTGGCAGACACGATTAATTTAATCTCATCAAAGGAATCAGAATCAATGAGACCAGTATGAATGATGATACCTTTAGCAGAGACAGATGCCCTACCTAACGCCAGACCCACCGAACCTTGGGGTAAAGGGCCCATGACCCCCGTGGGGACAATTAAAGGCAAAGAGCTAGGTTAGTAAATTTAGAGGAATAGTGCTACAGAGATCAACACCCCCCCGCCCCCTACCGTGGAGGTAGACGAGCATTGTACTGAGACAGAAGGAGAGACTGGGACCCAAGTTGGTTGGCTGTAGGTAAGTTTGTTTCTGCTGGGGTTGCGTTGGGACCACCTGAAGTGGAAACACAACATTGGTCTGAATCTGAAGTGTCCCATTTTTTGTCGGGGCCTGGAACCAGCCGTGCTCCCTGTTTTCCTGTTGTTGTGGCAGGGGATTTCCATCTGTATAATATTTAGAGCGGCAATTACTTGCCCAATGTTTACCCTTGCAACAACATAGGCAAATAGTAGCAGCAGCTTTTGGCTGTGTTTGTTGAGCTGGCTTGGTTGCTTTTAAGTNCTACCGTGGAGGTAGACGAGCATTGTACTGAGACAGAAGGAGAGACTGGGACCCAAGTTGGTTGGCTGTAGGTAAGTTTGTTTCTGCTGGGGGTTGCGTTGGGACCACCTGAAGTGGAAACACAACATTGGTCTGAATCTGAAGTGTCCCATTTTTTGTCGGGGCCTGGAACCAGCCGTGCTCCCTGTTTTCCTGTTGTTGTGGCAGGGGATTTCCATCTGTATAATATTTAGAGCGGCAATTACTTGCCCAATGTTTACCCTTGCAACAACATAGGCAAATAGTAGCAGCAGCTTTTGGCTGTGTTTGTTGAGCTGGCTTGGTTGCTTTTAAGTTTTTTTTTTTTTTTTTTTTTTTTTTTTTTGAGACACAGTCTCGCTCTGTCTCCCAGGCTGGAGTGCAGTGGCCGGATCTCAGCTCACTGCAAGCTCCGCCTCCCGGGTTCACGCCATTCTCCTGCCTCAGCCTCCCGAGTAGCTGGGACTACAGGCGCCCACCACCTCGCCCAGCTAGTTTTTTGTATTTTTTAGTAGAGACAGAGTTTCACCGTGTTAGCCAGGATGGTCTCGATCTCCTGACCTCGTGATCCACCCATCTCATCCTCCCAAAGTGCTGGGATTACAGGCTTGAGCCACCGCGCCAGGCCCCTTTTAAGTTTTTAACAGTGCAATTTTTTTGAGTATGACCAAGTTGGCCTCAATTATAGCAGGCTCCAAGAAAAGAATTAGTGGAACTAGATTGGTTGTTGTCCTTCATGGCCCATGCCGACAGAATACTTTTGTGGGTGTCTGACCCAATGCCTTCACAAGCTTTAATATATGCAGGCAACACCTCTTGATCAGTTACACTTTGTTGTTAGACAGAACGCATGACCATTTTACACTCATAGTTTGCATTTTCAAAAGCTAACATATGAAGGAGAATACCTTATGCACTCATCAGAGACAGATTTTTCAACAGCATCTTGTAATTTAGCTAAAAAATCAGGGTACAATTCAGAGTGACCTTGTTTAACCATGGAAAAAGAAACAGGAGCTTGGCCTGGAGCGTATAATTTGTCCCAAGCTCTCATACACACCTTTATTACTTGTTCTGTGGTAAAAGCATCAAAGTTTAATTGGGCATAAGTATCAGAGAAACTATCAGAGCTTGTGAGCTCAGCCTGAGTAAATAGAATGCCGTTCGTCCAATTTAGTTGAGCCTGCAAATGAGCCTCTTCTGACCACCAAGTACGAAACTGTAAATGCTGAGATGGGGTCAGAACAGTTTTTGCCAAAAGGTTGCAGTCTAAATTAAGTAAAGTGACCTCTGTACAAAAAGTCTGCAAAACCTTGTTAACATAAGGAGAAGTAGGACTATACTGAGTACAAGCATCCTTAAATTCTTTTAAAAAGGTAAGATTAAGAGGTACATAATGACACATTTGTATCCCTTGGAAGTTAGGTGGGTCTAGTGCGACCAGATAAGTCCACCCGTCTAATCCACTTGTTTATTTGTTTTGGTGTAATAAGCATTGCATGAAAGTTTCAAGAGTAGGCATCTGAGACGGAGTTGGCATAGAAGTGACCGTAAAAGCATGTGTACATAAGGGAAACTGAGGGTGAGGAGTCAGAATGGAATGAGAGTGTGAGAAAGGGGGATTGGGAGAGCAGAAGGAGCACAAGTGTACTGGTGATTACTGGCATTCGTGTGTGAAGAAAGGTACAATGAAGCAGGCTGAGTGGATGGCAATGTGACCAGTTGAGGAACTAAAACAACAGGAGTGTGAGGGACTGAAGTGGAAGGGGGAGGGCCTGAAGAATTGTAGGTAAATTGTAGTTTGGTCCCAGAGCCATTAGGTGACTCCAGAGGTTTGAAAAGAGAAGAATTAGCATATATATGGTCCTTTGCTGTGTGAGTTGGGGCCGCAGGAGCTGCAAGTACCAGCTCTTCATGAAAAGAAATAAGATTATCAGGGGTGACCATAATCCAAAGTCACCAGAGTTAAACATTGAATTTTCAACATTTTTATGTTGGGGAGGAGTAGAAGAAAGGAGAGGCTGATCACGTAACGAAGGCTGTATGGGAGAGTAAGGCTGAGGAGGAGGTGGAGGGTCGTCAGATTCAAAAAATTGTGGTAACTGTAGGGAGTCATGGAATTGGTATGTCATCGGGATGGCTGGTGCCAAAGCCCAGTCACTCCAAACAGTGAGGGGAACATAATTCCCTGTGGAGACCAGTTCCCTGAATGTTGCACCAACATGATCTCATAGTTCTACATCTAAGTTTCCTTTTTCAGGAAACCAAGGACAATATTGTTCCAGTGTCGTGAATAGAGTGACCATATTTTCCATAGGCACTCGAACACCATGACCCTGATTTAACAAGAGTTTAATATAACAGAGATAAGCATGATGTTTAGATTGTGCTTGACCCATAGCTAACCTGGACCATACACAGATTACTCACCAGTCATCAGGAGTTGAACACGCATATCTGTGGACCAGGCTGATGTCGTTTCTTCACACCTGCCAAAGGGAATCAGGTTCCCACATGCAATTAGGAAAAGAGAAAGACCACGTTGGCATGCCAGATATCAGGGGAACCCGCACCCGATGTTAATGTGTGTTCTTTTCTATTCCCTAAGCATCTTGGCTGGTTTGAGAAATAAAGGGAAAGAGAACAAAGAGAAATTTTAAAGCTGTGTGTCAGGGGGAGACATCACATGTCAGCAGGTTCCGTGATGCTCTCTGAGCCATAAAACCAGCAAGTTTTTATCAGTGATTTTTGAAAGGGGAGGGAGTGTATGAATAGGTTGTGGGTCACAGAGATCACACACTTCACAAGGTAAGAAAATATCATAAAGCAAAGGGAGGCAGGTTGAGATCACAAGATCACAGAATGGGCAAAATTAAAATTGTTGATGAAGTTTCGGGAACGCATTGCCACTGATAACATCTTAGTAGGAAACAAGGTTTGAGGGCAGACAACCTGTCTGGCCAAAATTTATTAGGTGGGAATTTTCTCTTCCTAATAAGTCTGGGAGCACTACAGAAGACCGGGGCTTATTTCATCCCTTGTACAGCTAACACAATCTTCACAGGGTCCTAAGACAGCATACATCCTTCTCAGCTTATGAAGATGACAGGGTTAAGAGATTAAAGTAAAGACAGGCACAGGAAATCACACTGGTATTGACAGGGAAGTGATAAGTGTCCATGAAATCTTCACAATTTATGTTCAAAGCTTGCAGTAAAGACAGGCATAAGAAATTATAAAAGTATTAATTTGGGGAACTAATAAATGTCCATGAAATCTTCACAATTTATGTTCTTCTGTCACGGCTTCAGATGGTCCCTCCGTTTTGGGTCCCTGACTTCCCACAACAAGTGAATGGAAATTTTGTAGCTCTTTGAGGTCAGTTGAGAAAGACTGAATATACCAGGATGAAAACTAGAAAGGAGATATCTGAGAAACTGCTTTGTGATGTGTGCATTCACCTCACAGGGTCAAACTTTGTTTTCATTCAGCAGTTTGGAAACACTAATTTTGTAGTGTCTGTGAAGGTATATTTGGGAGCACATTGAGGCCAAAAGTGAAAAAGGGAATATCCAGATAAAAACTAGAAACAATATTTCTGAGAAACTGCTTTGTTATGTGTGCATTCATCTCAAGGAGTTAAACTGTTCTTTAGATTCGGAGTTTTGGAACACTGTTTTTCTCCATTCCTCGAATGCACATTTGGGTGCTCTATGAGACCAAAGATGAAAAAGCAAATATCCAAAGACAGAAACTACAAGGAAGTCATCTGACAAACTGACTTGTGTTTTGTGTGTTCATCTCATAGAGTTCAACATTTCCTTTCATTCATGCATTTGGAAATAGTGTTTCCTTGTATTCTGCAAAGACATATTTGGTTTGTCTTTGAGGTCCATGGTGAAAAAGGAAATACCCTCTGAGGAAAACTAGAAAGAAGGTTTCTGAGAAAAATGTTGTGATGTGTGCATTCATCTCACAAAGTTCCACCTTTGTTTGGATTCAGCAGTTTCAGAACAATGCTTTTGTCCATTCTGCGCATGGACATTTAGGTGCTCTGTGAGGCCCAAGGTGAAAAAGCAAATATCCGAAGATAGAAACTATAAGGAACCTATATGACAAACTGAATTGTGTTTTAGCATTCATCTCACAGCGTTCAACATTTTCTTTCATTCAGTAGTTTGTAAACAGTGTTTTCTTTTATTCTGCAAAGACATATTTGATAGTGCTTTGAGGCCTGTGGTGAAAAAGGAAATATCTTCTGAGCAAAACTAGAAAGAAGCTTTCTGAGAAAATACTTAGTGGCCTGTGCATTCATCTCACAGGGTCACACCTTTCTTTGGATTCAGCAGTTTCCGAACAATGTTTTTGTCCATTCTGTGAAAGGATATTTGGGAGTTCATGGAGGGCAATGACAAAAAAGTGAATATCCTAGGACATAAACGACAAGGACGTTATCTGACAAACAGACCTCTGAAGAGTGAATTCTTCTCACAGAGGTAAACCTTTCTTTTCATTCAGCAGTTTGGAAACACGGTTTTCTTACAATTTGTGAAGAGACATTCAGTAGCGCATTGAGGCCTCCTGGGAAAAAGGAAGTGTCTTCAGATAAATAGTAGAAAGAAGTTTTCTGAGAAACTGCTTTGTAATGTGTCCATTAACCTCACAGAGTGAAGCATTTCCTTAGCTTCAACAGTTTGGTAACCCTATTTTTGTCCATTCTTCAAAAGGACGTTGGGGTGCCATTTGAGGCCAATGGAAAAAAGCAAATATCCCAGGATCAAAACTAAAAGGAAGTTATCTGACAAATCGACTTGTGATTTGTTCATTCATCTCACAGAGTCAAACATTTCTTTTCATTCAGCAGTTTGGAAACTGTTTACTTGTATTCTGTAAAGAGATATTTGGTTGTGCTTTGAGGTCCACCTTGAAAAAGGAAATATCTTGTGAGAAAAACTAGAGAGAAGCTTTCTGGGAAAGTGATTTGTGATGTCTGCATTCATCTCACACAGATAAAGCTTTCTTTGGATTCAGAAGGGTGGTAACATTGTTTTTGTTTATTCTGCTAACGGACACTTAGTATCTCTTTGAGGTCAATGGTGAAAAGAGAATATCCCAGGATAAAAGTGGAAAGAAGATATCTGAGAAACTGCTTCCTGATGTGTGCATTCATCTCACAGAGTTACAACTTTCTTTTCATTCAGCAGATTGGAAACACTTTTTTTGAAGTATCTGTGAAGGTATATTTTGGAGCCCATTGAGGCCAATGGTGAAAAAGGAAATATCCAGATAAAAACTAGAAACAATCTTTCTGAGAAACAGCTTTGTAATGTGTGGATTCATGTCAAAGAGTTAATCCTTTCTTTGGATTCAGCAGTTTCAGAACACTGTATTTGTCCATTCTGTGAATGGACATTTGGGTGCTGAATGATATCAAAATTGAAGAAGGACATATCTGAGGAAAGAAACTACAAGGAAGTTATCAGACAAACTGACTTGTATTTTGTACATGCATCTCACAGAGTTACACATTTCCTTTAATTCAGCAGTTTGGAAACAGTGTTTTCTTGTATTCTGTGAAGACATATTTGATAGCGCCTTGAGGACCACGATGAAAAATGAAATATCTTCTGAGAATAATTAAAAGACACTTTCTGAGAAACTGCTTTGTGATGTGTGTATTTATCTCACAGCATTACACCTTTCCTTGGATTCAACAGTTTTGGAACAATGTTTTCATACATTCTGTGAAAAGACATATGGGAGCTCATTGAGGACAATGGCGAAAAAGCAAATATCATTGCACAAAAAGTAGAAGGAAGTTATCTGACAAATCAACTTGTAATTTGTACATTGGTGTCACAGAGTTTAGCATTTTCTTTCATTCGGCAGTTTGGAAACAGTGTTTTCGTGTATTCTGTGAAGATATATTTGCTAGCACTTTGAGGTCCATGGTGTAAAAGGAAATATTTTTTGAGAAAACCGAGAGAGTAACTTTCTGAGGAACTGCTTTGTGATGTATGCATTCATCCCACAGAATTACACCTTTCTTTGTATTCTGCAGTTTGGAACACTGTTTTTCTCTATTCTGTGAATGGATGTTTGGGTGCTCTATGTGGCCAAAGGTGAGAAAGCGAATATCCAAGGATAGAAACTATAAGGAAGTTATCTGACAAACTGACCTCTGTTTTGTGCATTCATCTCACAGAGTTCAAAATTTCCTTTCATTCAGCAGTTTGGAACCAGTGTTTTCTTTACATTCTAAGAAGATGTATTTGGTAGCACTTTGAGGTCTATGGGAAAAATGAAATATCTTCTCAGAAAAACTAGAAAGAAGCTTTCTGAGAAACTGCTTTGGGACGTGTGCATTCATCTCGCAGAGTTAAACCTTTCTTTTCATTCATCAGATTGGAAACACTGTTTCTGTCATTTCGGTGAAGATATATTTGGGAGCACATTGAGGCCAATGGTGAAAAAGGACAGATCCAGAAAAAATCTAGAAACAAATATTCTGAGGAACTGCTTTTTGATGTGTGCATTCATCTCAAGAGTTAAAACTTTCTTTGGATTCAGCAGTTTCAAAACACAGTTTTTGTCCATTCTGCGAATGGACATTTGGGTGCTCCATGAGGCCAAAGGCAAAAATGCAAATATGCGAGGATAGAAACTACAAGGAAGTTGCCTGACAAGCTAATTTGTGTTTTGCGCATTCATCTCACAGAGTTCAACGTTTCCCTTCATTCAGCAGTTTGGAAAGAGTGTTTTCTTGTATTCTGTGAAGACATATTTTGTAGCGCTTTGAGGCCCATGGTGAAAAAGGAAATATCTTCTGAGAAAAACTACAAAGAAGCTTTCTGAGAAACTGCTTTGTGATGTGTGCATTCATCTCACTGAGTGACACCATTCTTTGGATTCAGAAGTTTCAGGACAATGTTTTGGTCCATTCTGTGAAAGGACATTTTGGGAGCTCATTGAGGCCAATGGCAAAAAAGCGAATATCCTAGGACAAAACCTAGATGGACGTTATCTGACAAACCGACCTCTGATGTGTGAATTCTCACTTTGGAAACACTGTTTTCTTACATTCTGTGCAGAGATATTTGGTGATGTATTGAGGTCTCCTGTGAAAAAGGAAATGTCTTCAGGTAAACAGTAGAAATAAGCTTTCTGAGAAACAGCTCTGTGATTTGTCCATTCAACTCACAGAGTTAAATGTTTCTTTGGATTCAGCAGTTTGGTAATCCTGTTTTTCTTCAATCCACGAAGGAAAGTTTGGGAGCTCTTTGAGACCAATGTCAAAAGAGCAAATATCCCAGGAGAGAAGCTAGAAGGTAATTATCTGACAAATCGACTTGTGATTTCTACAGTTGTCTCACAGAGTTAAACATTTATTTCCATTCAAGTTTAGAAACGGTGTTTTATTGGATTCTGTAAAGAAAATTTTGATATGACTTTGAGTCCCACCTTGAAAAAGGAAACATCTCTTGAGAAAAATTAGAGAGACACTTCCAGGGAAACTGCTTTGTGATGTGTACATTCATCTCACACAATTAAACCTTTCTTGGAACTCAGCAGTGTGCTAACATTGTTATTGTTTATTCTGTGAATGAACATTTAGTAGCTTTTTGAGGTCAATGGTGAAAAAGTGAATACCTTAAGATAAAAAGTAGAAAGAAGATATCTGAGAAACCGCTTTGCTATATGTGCATTCATCTCACAGATTTAAACCTTTCTTTTCGTTCAGCTATTTGGAAACACTTTGTAGTATCTATGATGGTATACTTGGGAGTGCATTAAGGCCAATGGTGAAAAAGGACGTATCCAGATAAAAACTAGAAACAATCTTTCTGAGAGACTTCTTTGTGATTTGTGCATTCATCTCAAAGAGTTAAACCTTTCTTTGGATTCAGCAGTTTTGGAACACTGTTTTTGTTGAATCTGTGAATGTACGTATGGGTGCTGTATGAGACCAAAGGCGAAAAAGCGAATATCCAAGGATAGAAACTACAAGGAAGTTATCTGACAAACCGAGTTGTACTTTTTGCATTTATCGCACAGAGTTCAACATTTCCTTTCATTCAGTGGTTTGGAAACCATGTTTTCTTGGATTCTGTGAAGACAGGTTTTGTAGTACTTTGAGGGCCATGGTGAAAGAGGAAATGGTGAAAGAGGAAATGTCTTCCGAGCAAAACTAGAAAGAAGTTTTCTGAGACACTGCTTTGTAATCTGTATATTCATCTCACAGTGTTACACCTTTCTTTCCATTCTGCAGTGTGGAAACACTGTTTTTGTGGTATGTGTGAAGGGATATTTGGGAGCGCATTGCAGCCAATGGCAAAAAAGGAAATATCCAGATAAAAACTAGAAACAAACTTTCTGAGAAACTGCTTTGGAATGTATGCATTCATCTCACATAGTTAAACCTTTCTTCAGATTCATCTGTGTGGCAACACTCTTTTTGTTTATTCTGCAAATGGATATGTATTTGCTCTTTGTGGTCAAAGGCGAAAAGTGAATATCCCAGGATAAAACTAGAAAGAAGATAAATGAGAACCTGCTTTGTGATGTGTGCATTCATCTCACAGAGTTACACCTTTCTTTTCATTCTGCAGTTTGGAAACACTGTTTTTGTAGTATCTGTGAAGGTATATTTGGGAATGCATTGAAGCCAAAGGTGAAAAAGTAAATATCCAGATGAAAACTAGAAACAATCTTTCTGAGAAACTGCTTTTTGATGTATGCATTCATCTCAAAGAGTTAAACCTTTCTTTGGATTCAGCAGTTTCAGAACACTATTTTTGTCTATTCTGCAAATGGACATTAGAGTGTTTTATGAGGCCAAAGTTGAAAAAGTGAATATCTGAGGATAGAAACTACAAGGAAGTTATCTGCCAAACTGAATCGTGTTTTCTGCATTCATCTCACAGAGATCAAGATTTCTTTTAATTCAGCAGTTTGGAAACAGTGTTTTCTTGTATTCTGCAAAGCATATTTGGTAGTACTTTGAGGCCCATGGTGAAAAAGGAAATATCTTCTCAGAAAACCTAGCAATAAGCTTTCTGAGAACCTGCTTTGTGATGTGTACATTCAGCTCACAGAGTTAAACCCTTCTTTGGATTCAGCAGTTTCATAACAATGTTTTTATCCATTCTGCAAAAGGACATTTGGGAGCTCATTGAGGCCAAAGGCAAAAAAGCGAATATCCTAGCACAAAATCTAGAAGGAAGTTATCTGACAAATCGACCTCTGATGTGTGAATTCTTCTCACAGAGGTAAATCTTTCTTTTCATTCAGCAATTGGGAAACACTGTTTTCTTACAATCTGTGAAGAGATATTCAGTAGTGCATTGAGGCCTCCTGTGAAAATGAAAATGTCTTCAGATAAATAGTAGAAAGAAGCTTTCTGAGAAACTGCTTTGTGATGTGTCCATTCACATCACAGAGTTAAAGTTTTCCTTGGATTCTGCAGTTTGGTTTTCCTGTTTTTCTCCAATCTGTAAAAGGACGTTTGGGAGCTCTTTGAAGCCAATGGTGATAGAGCAAATATCTCAGGATTGAAGCTAAAAGGAAGTTATCTGAAAATAGACTTGTGATTTGTACAGTCATCTCACAGATTTAAACATTTCTTTTATTCGACAGTTTGGAAACAGTGTTTTATTGGATTCTGTGAAGAGATATTCGGTACCACTTTGAGGCCCTCTTTGAGAAAGGGAATATCTTGTGAGAAAAATTAGAGAGAAGCTTTCTGAGAAACTGCTTTTGATGTATACATTTATCTCACAGAGTTAAAGCTTTCTTTGGATTCAGCAGTGTGGTAACACTGTTTTGTCTATTCTGTGAATGAACATTTAGTAGCTCTTTGAGGTCAATGGGGAAAAGTGAATATCCAACAGTAAAACTAGAAAGAAGATATCTGAGAAACTGCTTTGTCATGTGTGCATTCATCTCACAGAGTTAAACCTTTCTTTTTGTTCAACACTTTGGAAACTCTTTTGTAGAATCTGTGATGGTATATTTAGGACCACTTTGAGGTCATTGGTGAAAAGGAAAGATCCAGATAAAACTAGACACAGTCTTTCTGAGGAACGGCTTTGTGATGTCTGCATTCATCTCAAAGAGTTAAACTTTTTCTGGATTCAGCTGTTTTGGAACACTGTTTTAGTCCATTCTTTGAATGGACATTTCGGGGTTCTTTGAGGCCAAAGTAGAAAAAGTGAATATCCGAGGATAGAAACTACAAGGAAGTTATCTGACAAACTGACTTGTGTTTTGTGCATTCATCTCACAGACTGCTACATTTCCTTGAATTTGGCAGTTTCCAAACAATGTTTTCTAGGATTCTGCGAGGACAGATTTGGTAGCACTTTGAGGGCCACTGTGAAACAGGAAATATCTTCTGAGCAAAACCAGAAAGAAGCTTTCTGAGAAAATGCTTTGTGATGTGTGCATTCATCTCACAGACTTACACCTTTCCTTTCATTCTGCAGTTTGGAAACACTGTTTTAGTGGTATCTGTGAAGGCATATTTGGGAACACTTTGAGGCCAATGGCAAAAAAGGAAATATCCAGATAAAAACTAGAAACAAACATTCTGAGAAAGTGCTTTGTGATGCGTGCATTCATCTCAAAGTGTTAAAACTTTCTTTGGATCCAGCAGTTTTGGAACAGTTTTTGTACATTCTGCTAATGAGCTTTTTGGTGCTCTATGAGGCCAAAGGTGAAAAAGTGAATATCCGAGGATAGAAACTACCAGAAGTTATCTGACAAACCAACTTGTGTTGTGTGCATTCATCTCACAGAGTTAATCATTTTGTTTCATTCAGCAGTTTGGAAACAGTGTTTTCCTCAATTCTGTGATGAAATATTTGGTAGCGCTTTGAGGTCCATGGTGAAAAAGGAAATATCTTCTAAGCAAAAATAGAAAGAAGCTTTCTGAGAAACTGCTTTGTGGTGTGAGCATTCATCTCCCAGAGTTACACATTTCTTTTGATTTAGCAGTTTCAGAACAATGTTTTTGTCCATTCTGTGAAAAGACATTTGGGAGCTCATGGAGGTCAATGGCAAAAAAGAGAATATCATAGGACAAAAGCTAGAAGGACGTTACCTGACCGTCTGACCTCTGATGAGTGAATGCTTCTCACAGACGTAAACCTTTCTTTTCATTCAGCAGCTTGAAAACACTGTTTGATTACAATCTGCAAAGAGTTATTTGGTAACGCATTAAGTCCTCCTGTGAAAAAGGAAATGTATTCTGATAAATAGTAGAAAGAAGCTTTCTGAGAAACTGCTTTGTGATGTGTCCGTTCACCTCACAGAGTCAAACGTTTCTTTGGATTCAGCAGTTTGGTAACCCTGTTTTTGTCCATTCTGTGAAAGGATATTTGGGTGCTTTTTGAGGCCTAAGGCAAAAGTGAATATCCCAGGATTGAAACTAGAAGAAAGTTATCTGACAAATTGACCTGTGATTTGTATATTCATCTCACAGAGTTAAACCTTTCTTTTCATTCAGAGGTTTGGAAATAGTGTTTTCTTGTGTTTTTCGATGATATATTTGGTAGCGCTTTGAGACCCACCTTGAAAAAGGAAATATCTTGTGAGGAAAACTAGAGAGAAGCTTTCTGAGAAACTGCTTTGTGATGTGTGCATTCATCTCACAGAGTTAAACCTTTCTTTTGTTCAGCAGTTTGGAAACACTATTTTTGTAGTATCTGTGAAGGTATGTTTGGAAACACATTGAGGACAATGGTGAAAAGGAAATATACAGATAAAACAAGAAACAATCTTTCTGAGAGACTGCTTTGTGATGTGTACATTCATCTCAAAGATTTAAAACTTTCTTTATATTCATCAGTTTCAGAGCACTGCTTTTGTCCATTCTGCGAATGGACATTTTGGTGCTCGATGAGGCCAAAGGTGAAAAAGTGAATATCCGATGATGCAAACTACAATGAAGTTATCTGACAAATTGATTTGTGTTTTGTGCATTCTTCTAATACAATTCAACATTTCCTTTCATTCAGCAGTTTGGAAACAGTGTTTTCTTGTATTCTGTGAACACATACTTTGTAGTATTTTGAGGTCCACAGTGAAAAAGGAAATATCTTCTGAGCAAAACTAGAGAGAAATTTTCTGACAAACTGCTTTGTGATGCATGCATTCATCTCACAGAGTTACACCTTTCTTTGGATTCATCAGTTTCAGAACAGTGTTTTTGTTCATTCTCCAAAAGGACATTTGGGAGATCATTGAGGCCAAAGGCGAATAAGTGAATATCCTAGGACAAAACTAGAAGGAATTTATGTGACAAACAGACCTCTGAAGAATGAATTTTCTCACAGAGATAAACGTTTCTTTTCATTCATCAGT
>NW_016803271.1:116267-130689 GCF_001698545.2 Rhinopithecus bieti | reverse complement strand
CTTTGTGATGTGTGCATTCATCTCACAGAGTTAAACCTTTCTTTTCATTCAGCAGTTTTGAAACACTGTTTTTGTAGTATCTGTGAACGTATATTTGGGAGTGTTTGAGGTCAAAGGTGAAAAAGGAAATATCCAGAAAAAAACAGGAAACAATCTTTCTGAGAAATTGCTTTCTGATGCGTGCATTCATCTCAAAGAGTTAAATCTTTCTTTGGATTCTGCAGTTTTGGAAAACTTTTTGTCCATTCTGCAAATGGACATTTTGGTGCTCGATGAGGCCAAAGGTGAAAAAGTGAGTATCTGAGGATAGAAACTACAAGGAACTTATCTGACAAACCGACTTGTGTTTTAGGTATTCATCTCACAGGTATCAGCATTTGCTTTCATTCAGCAGTTTGGAAACAGTAATTTCTTGATTTCTGTGAAAAGTTATTTGGTAGTGCTTTGAGGCCCTCCTTGAAAAAGAAAATATCTTTTGAGAAAAACTAGAGAGAAGCTTTCTGAGATACTGGTTTGTGATGTGAGCATTCATCTCACAGAGTGAAAGCTGTCTTTGGATTCAGCAGTTTTGTAACAATGTCTTTGTCCACTCTGCAAAAGGCCATTTGGGAACTCATTGAAGGCCAATGTCAAAAAAGTGAATATCCTAGGACGAAAACTAGAATAAAGTTATCTGACAAACTGATCTCTGATGTCTGAATTCCTCTTACAGAGGTAAACCTTTCTGTTCATTCAGCAGTTTGGAAACACTGTTTTATTATAATCTGTGAAGAGATATTCTGCAGCACATTGAGGCCTCCTGTGAAAAAGTAAATATCTTCATATAAATAGTAGAAAGGATCTTTCCATGAAACTCCTTTGTGAGGTGTCCATTTGCCTCACAGAGTTAAATATTCCTTTGGATTCAGCAGTTTGGTAATATTGTTTTTGTCCATTCTGCGAAAGGATGTTTGTGTGCTCTTTGAGGCCAATGGCAAAAGAGAAAATATCCCAGGATCAAAACCAGAAGGAAATTATCTGACAAATCTGTTTGTGATTTGTACATTTGTCTCACAGATTTAAACCTTTCTTTTCATTCAGCAGTTTAGAAACAGTGTTTTATTGCATTCTGTGAAGAGATATTTGCTAGTACTTTGAGGCTCAATTTGAAAAGTGAACTATCCTGTGATAAAAATTAGAGAGAAGTTTTCTGAGAAACTGCTTTGTGTTGTATGCAATCATCTCACAGAGTGAAGCGTTTCTTTGGTTTCAGCAGTGTGGTAACACTGTATTTGCTTATTTTGCGAATTGACATTCAGTGGCTCTTTGAGGTCAATGGTGAAAAAGTGAATATCCCAGGATAAAATCTGGAAAGAAGATATCTGAGAAACTGCTTTGTGACCTTTGCATTCATCTTACAGAGTTAGACCTTTCGTTTGGTTCATCAGTTTGGAAGCACTGTTTTTCTAGCATCAGTGAAGGTATATTTGCAAGTGCATTGAGGCTACTGATGAAAAGGAATTATCCAGATAAAAGTAGAAACGATCTTTCTCGAGAAACTCCTTTGTGATGTGTGCATTTATCTCAAAGACTTGAACCGTCCTTTGGAATCAGCAGTTTTGCAACACTGCTTTTGGGTACTCTATGAGGCCAAAGATTAAAAATTGAATATCTGAGGATAGAAACTACATGGAAGTTATCTGACAAACTGCCTTGTGATTTTACATTTGTTTCACAGACTAAAACATTTATTTTCATTCAGCATTTTGTTTTCTTGAATTCTGAGAAGAGATATTTGGTAGCATTTTGAGGCCCACTTTGAAAAAGGAAATATCTCATGAGAAAAAAATAGAGAGAAGCTTTCTGAGAAACTGCTTTCGGATGTGTGCATTCATCTCTAAGAGTTCAATTTTCTTTGGACTCAGCAGTTTCAGGACACTGTTTTTGTCCATTCTGCAAATGGACATTTGGGTGCTCTACAAGACCAAAGGTGAAAAAGCAAATATCTGAGGATAGAAACTACAAAGAAGTTATGTGACAAACTGACTTGTGTTTTATGCATTCACCTCACAGAGTTCAACATTTCCTTTCATTCAGCAGTGTGGAAACAGTGTTTTCTTGTATTCTGCAAAGATATATTTGGTAAAGCTTTGAGGTCCATGGTGAAAAGGAAATATCTTCTGAGAAAACTAGAAAGAAGCTTTCTGAGAAACTGCTTCGTGATGTGTGCATTCATCTTACAGAGTTATAGGTTTCTTGGGATTCAGCAGTTTCAGAACCTGCATTTGTCCATTCTGCGAATGGACATTTGACTGTTCTCTGAGGCCAAGTGTGAAAAAGTGAATATCCAAGTATAGAAACTACAAGGAAGTTATCTGACAAATCGACTTGTGTTTTGCACATTCATCTCACAGAGTTCAACATTTCCTTTCATTCAGCATTTTGGAAACAGTATTTCCTTGTATTCCACAAAGATATATTTGGTAGCGCTTTCAGGTCCATGGTGAAAAAAGAAATATCTTCTGAGAAAAAACTAGAAAGAAACTTTCTGAGAAACTGCTTTGCGATGTGTGCATTCATCTCACCGAGTTACAACTCTCTTTGGATTCAGCAGATTCAGTAGAATGTTTTCATCCATTCTGCATAAGGACATTTGGGAGCTCATTGAGGCCAATGGTGAAAAACCAAATATCCTAGGACAAAAACTAGAAGGAAGTTTTCTGACAAACCAACCTGTGATATGTGAATTCCTCTCACAGAGGTAAACCTTTCTGTTCATTCAGCAGTTTGGAAACATCATTTTCTTACAACCTGCAAAGAGATATCCGGGAGCGCATTGAGGCCTCTTGTGAAAAAGGGAATGTCTTCAGAGAAATAATAGAAAGAAGCTTTCTGAGAAACTAGTTTATTCTGTGTCCATTCACCTCACAGAGTTAAAGGTGTCTTTGAATTCAGCACTTTGGTAATCCTGTTTATGTCCATTCTGTGAAAGGACATTTGGGTGCTCTTTGAGGCTAATGCAAAAGAGCGAATATCTCAGGATTGAAACCAGAAGTTATCTGACGAATCAACTTGTGATTTGTACATTTGTCTCACAGAGTTAAAAATTTATTTTCATTTAGCAGTTTGGAAGCAGTGTTTTCTTGTATTCTGGGAAGAGATATTTGGTAGCACTTTGATGCCCACCTTGAAAAGGAACTATCTTTTGAGAAAACTAGAGAGAAGCTTTTGGAAAACCGCTTTGTGATGTGTGCATTCATCTCACAAAGTTACACCTTTCTTTGGATTCAACTGTTTCGGAACAATGTATTTGTCCATTTTGCTAAAGGACATTTGGGAGCTCATTGAGGCCAATGGCAAAAAAGCGAATATCCTAGGACAAAAACTGGAAGGAATCTATCTGTGAAATCGACCTCTTATGTGTGAATTTTTCTCACAGAGGTAAACTTTTATTTTCATTCAGCAGTTTGGAAACAATGTTTTCATACAATCTGCGAAGTGATATTCAGTAGCTCACTGAAGTCTCATGTGAAAAGGAAATGTTTTCAGAAAACAGTAGAAAGAAACTATCTTTGTGATGTGTCTGTTCACCTCACAGAGATAATTGTTTCTTTGGATCCAGCAGTGTGGTAATAATCTTTATGTCCATCTAGTAGCTCTTTGAGGTCAATGGCAAAAAAGTGAATATCCTAGGATGAAAACTAGAAAGAAGCTATCTGAGAAACCACTCTGTGATGTGTGCATTCATCTCACAGTGTTAAAACTTTCGTTTCATTAGGCAGTGTGTAAGCACTGTTTTTGTAGAATCTGTGAAGGTTTATTTGGGAGCAAATAGAGACCAATGGTGAAAAAGGAAATATCCAGATTAAAACTAGAAACCGTCTTTCTGAGAAACTGCTTTATGATATGTGCATTCATTTCAAAAACTTATACCTTTCTTTGGATTCAGCATTTTCAGAACACTGTTTTTGTCCATTCGGGTGCTAGATGAGGCCAAGGGTGACAAAGCAAATATCAGAGGATAGAAACTACAAGGAAGTTATCTGACAAACCGACTTGTGTTTTGTGCATTCATCCCACAGAGTTCAACATTTCCTTTCATTCAGCAGTTTGGAAGCAGGGGTTTCTTGTGCTCTGTGAACAGATATTTGATAGTGCTTTGAGGCCCACCTTGATAAAGGAACTATACTGTGACAAAAACTAGAGAGAAGCTTTCTGAAAACTGCTTTGTGATGTGTGCATTCACCTCACAGAGTTAAACCTTTCTTTGGATTCAGCAGGTTGGTAACACTGGGTTTTCTTATTCTGCAAATGGACACTTAGAAGTTCTTTGAGGTGAATGGCGAAAAAGTGAATATTCCAGGATAAAAACTAGAAAGAAGATTTCTGAGAAAGCGCTTTGTGATGTGTGCATTCATCTCACAGAGTTAAACCTTTCACTTCATTCAGCAGTTTGGAAACATTGTTTTTGTAGTATCTGTGAAGGTATGTTTGGGAGTGCGTTGAGGCCAATGTTGAAAAGGAAATAGCCAGATAAAACTAGAAATAATCTTTATGAGAAACTCCTTTGTGGTGTACATTCATCTTACCGAGTTATACCTTTCTTTGGATTCAGCAGTTTTGGAACACTGTTTCTGTCCATTCTGTGAGCAGACATTTGGGTGCTCAATTAGGCCAAAGGTGAAAAAGTGACTGTCCAAGCATAGAAACAACAAGGAAGTTATCTGACAAACAGAATTTTTTTTGTGAATTCATCTCACAGAGCTCACCATTTCCTTTCATTCCTCAGTTTGGAAACAGTGTTTTCTTGTGTTCTCAGAAGACATATTTGGTAGCGCTTTGAGGCCATCAGTGAAAAAGGAAATATTTTCAGAGAAAAGTAGAAAGAAGCCTTCTGAGAATCTGCTTTGTGAGGTGTGCATTCATTTCACAGTTACACCTCTCTTTGGATTCAGCAGTTTAGGAACAATATTTTTATCCATTCTGTGAAAGGACATTTGGGAGCTCATTGAGTCCAAGGGTGAAAAAGCGAATATCCTAGGACAAAGACTAGAAGGAAGTTCTCGTACAAACTGACTGTGATGTGTGAATTCCTCTCACAGAAGTAAAACTTTCTGTTTATTCAGCAGGTTGGAAAACACTATTTTCTTACAATCTGCAAAGAGATATTTGGTAGCACAATGAGGTCTTCTGTGAAAAAGGGAGTATCTTCAGATAAATAGTAGAAAAAAGCTTTCTGAGAAACTGCTTTGTGATGTGACCATTCACCTCACAGAATCAAATGTTTCTTTTTATTCAGCAGTTTGGTAATCCTGTTTCTGTCAATTCTGCGAAAGGACATCTGGGTGCTCTTTGAGGCCAATGGCAAAAGAGAGAATATCTGAGGGTTGAAACTAGAAGGAAGTAATCTGACAAATTGACTTGTGATTTGTACATTCCTCTCACAGAGTTAAACATTTCTTTTCATTCAGCAGTTTGAAAACAGTTTTCTGGTATTCTGCGAAAAGATATTTGGTAGTACTTTGAGGCCCACCTTGAAAATGGAAATATATTGTGAGAAAAACTAGATAGAATCCTTCTGATAAACTGCTTTGTGAGTTGTGCATTCATCTAGCATAGTTAAACATTTCTTTGAATTCAGCAGTGTGTTAACACTCTCTTTGTTTATTCTGTGAATAAACAGTCCTTTGAGATCAATGGCGAAAAGTGAATATCCCAGGATGAAAACAAGAAAGAAGATATCTGAAAAACTGCTTTGTGATGTCTTCATCCATCTCTCAGAGTTAAACCTTTCTTTTCATTCATCAGTTTGGAAACACTGTTTTTGTAGTATCTGTGATGTTATATTTGGGATCACATTGAGGTCAATGGTGAAAAAGAAAATATCCAGATAAAAGCTAGACACAATCTTTCTGAGAAACTGCTTTGTGATATGTGCACCCAAATAAAGAGTTAAACCTTTCTTAGGATTCGTCAGTTTCTGAACACTGTTTTTGTCCATTCTGCAAACTGATATTTGGTGCTCCATAAGGCCAAAGGCAAAAAAGCCAATATCCAATGATAGAAACTACAAAGAACTTATCTGACAAACTGACTAGTGTTTCATGCATTCATCTAACAGAGTTCAACATTTCCTTTCATTCAGTAGTATGGAAAATACTGTATTTTCTGTATTCTGTGAAGACATATTTGGTAGTGCTTTATGGCCCATGGTGAAAATGAAATATGTTCTGTGAAAACTAGAAAGAAGCATTCTGAGAAACTGGTTTGTAATGTGTGCATTCATCTCACAGTGTTACACCTTTCTTTGGATTCAGCAGTTTCGGAACAATGCTTTTGCCCATTCTGTGAAAGGACTTTCATGAACTCATTGAGGACAATGGCAAGAAAGGGAACATCCTAAGACAAAAAATAGAAGGAAGTTATCTGAGAAACTGACCTCGATGTTTGAATTCTTCTCATAGAAGTAAAAATTTCTTTAAATTTGGCAATTTGGAAACACTATTTTCTTACAATCTTTGAAGAGATATTTGGTAGTGCATTGAGGTCTCCTGTGAGAAAGGAAATGTCTTCAGATAAGCAGTACAATGAAGATTTCTGAGAACTTGCTTTTTGATGTGACCATTCATCTCAAAGTGTTAAATGTTTCTTTAGATTCAGCACTTTGGTAACCCTGTTTTTGTCCAATCTGCGAAAGGATGCTTGGGTACTCTTTAAGGCCAATGGCAAAAAAGTGAATATCCCAGGATCAAAACTAGAAGGAAGTCATCTGACAAATTGATTTGTGATTTGTATGTTCATCTCACTGAGTTAAGCATTTACTTTCATTCAGCAGTTTGGAAACAGTGTTTTCTTGTATTCTGTGAAGAGATATTTAGTAGCATGTTGAGGCCTACCTTGAAAAACAAAATGTCTTCTGAGAAAAACTAGAAAGAAACTTTCTGAGAAACCGCTTTGTGATGCGTGCATTCATCTCACAGAACTAAACCTTTCTTTTGATTCAACAGAGTGATAACACTGTTTTTTTTTTATATTGCATATGGAATTTCAGAGCTCTTTTTAGGTCAATGGCAAAAAAGTGAATATTCCAGGATGAAAACTAGAAAGAATATCTGAGAAACCACTTTGTGATGTGTGCATTCATCTTGCCGAGTTAAACATTACTTTTTATCCAGCAGTTTGGATACACTGTTTTTGTAGTATCTGTGAAGGTATATTTGGGAGTGCTTTGAGGCCAATGGTGAAAAAGGAAACATGCAGATAAAAACTAGAAACAATCCCTCTGAGAAACTCCTTTGTAGTGTGTGCATTCATCCCAAGGAGTTAAAATTTGTTTGGATATAGCAGTCTCAGAACACTGGTTTTGGCCATTCTGCGAATGGACATTTTGGTGCCATCTGAGGCCAATGGTGAAAAAGTGAATATTCCAGGCTTGAAAGTAGAAGGAAGTTATCTGACAAATCGACTTGTGATTTGTACATTCATCTCACAGAGGTAAACATTTCTTTTCATTCAGCAATTTGGAAACAGTGTTTTCTTGTATTCTACAAAGAAATTTTTGTAGCACTTTGAGGCCTACCTTGAAAAAGGAAATATCTTCAGAGAAAAACTAGAGAGAAGCTTTCTGAGAAACTGCTTTGTGATGTGTGCATTCATCTCAAAGAGTTAAATGTTTCTTTGGATTCAGCAGTTTTGGAACACTTTTTTTATCCATTCTCTGAAAGAACCTTTCTGTTCATTCAGCAGAAAATGTCTTCAGATAAACAGTAGAAAGAAGCTTTCTGAGAAACTGAAAGCACACAACACAAAGCAGTTTCCAAACTGCTGAAAGAAAGGAAATGCTGAACTCTGTTGGATGAATAGCTTCCTTGTAATTTTTATCCTCGGGTATTCGCCTTTTCCTCTTTGACCTCATAGGGCACCCAAATGTCCATTTCCAGAATGGACAAAAGGAGTGTTCCGAAACTGCTGAATCCAGAGAATAGTGTATCTCTTTGAGATGAATACACACATCACCAAGCAGTTTCTCAGAAAGGTTGTTCCTAGTTTTTTGTCTGGATATTTCCTTTTTCACCATTGGCCTAAATGCGTTCCCAAAGGTACCTTCACAGATACCTTTGTGAGATTCAGCTCACAGAGTTAAACATTTAGTTTGATTCACTTAGTTTAAAACCTTCTTTTAAAAAAATCTGGGAAAGGACATTTGGGATCCCATTGAGGCCTATCTGGAAAAACAGAATATCCCTAGATCAAAACTAGAAAGAAGCTATCTGTGAAACTACTTTTCTGATGTGTGGATTCATCACAGATTTAAACCTTTCTTTTGTACCAGCAGATTGGAACTACTCAAAAAGAAGAATCTGCAAGGGGACATTTCGTATCCCTTTGAGGCCTATGGGGAAAACCAAATATCCTCAGATAGAAATAGAAAGAAGTTAGATGTGAAACTGTCTCGTGATGCGTGGATTTCTCTCACAGAGTTAAACCATTGTTTTGATCCAGCAAGTTGGAAACACGCTTTCCATAGAATCCATGAAGGGACATTTGGGAGTACTTTGGGGTCTATAACAAAAAATCGAATATCCCCAGATAAAAACTAGAAAGAAATTTCCCATGAAACTGCGTTGTGATGTGTGAATTCATCTCACAGAGGTAAAGCTTTCATTTGATTCACCAGTTGGAAACACTCCTTTTGGAAAATCAGTGAAGGGACTTTTGGGAGCTCATTGAGGCCTTAAGGAAAAATTCAATATCCTCAGATAAAAACTAGGAAGAAGCTATCTTTGAAAGTGCTTTGTGATGTGTGGATTCACCTCACAGTGTGAAGCCTTTGTTATGATTAAGCTGGTTGGAAATACTCTTTTTGTAGCTTCTGTGAAGAGACACTTTGGAGTTCAATGAGGCCTATGGAAACAAACTAAATATCCTGGGATAAAAAATAGAAAGAAGTTACGTGTAAAATGGCTTTATGATATTTAGATTCATTGCACAGAGTTCAATCTTTCTTTTGATTCAGCAGGTTGAAGACATTCCTTTGGAGAATAGGTGAAGGGACATTTGGGAATTCATTTGGACTATAAGGAAAAACTGAATATCCCCAGATATCAATTAGAAAGAAGCTAACTGTGAAACTGCTTTTTTAATGTATAGATTCATCTTACAGAGTTAAACACTCTTTTTGTAGAATCTCTGAAAGGATATTTCAGATTCCATTGAGGCCTATGAAAAAAACTGAAAATTCCCAGATAAAAACTAGAAAAAAACTATCTGAGAAACTGCTTTGTGGTGTGTGGATTGATCTCACGCTCTTTTTGGAGAATCTGTGAAGGGACTGTTTGGATACCTTTGAGGTCTATGGGGAAAAAAAGAACATCCCCAGATAAAAACTAGATGGAAACTACCTGTGAAACTAATTTGTGATGTGTGTATTTCTCTCACAGAGTTAAACCTTTCTCTTGATAGAACAGGATGAAAACACTTTATTTGGAGAAACTGTGGAGGGACATTTGGGAGGCAATTGAAGCATAGAGGGAAAATCTGAATATCAACAGGTGCCAACTAGAAAGAAGGTATCCAGGAAACTGCTTTGTGATGTGTGGATTCGTTTCACAGAGGTAAAGGTTTCATTTGATTCAGCAGCTTGGAAACACTTTTTTCAGAGACTCTGAGAAGGGACATTTGGGAGCCCATTGAAAGCTATGGGGAAAAAAATTGAATATCCCCAGATAAAAACTCAGAAGAAACTATCCATAAAATTGCTTTGTGATGCGTGGATTCTTCTCACAAAGTTAAATTTTTCTTTTGATTCAGCAGGTTGGAAACATTCTTATTGTAGATGCTGCAAACGGACATCTGGGAGCCTTTTGAGGCCTATGGGTGAAAATGGAATATCCCCAGCTAAAGAATAGAAGGAAGCTATCTGTGAAACTGCTTTGTGATGTGTGGATTCACCTCACATAGCTCCACCATTCTTCTTTTGATTCAGCAGGTTGAAAACACTCTTTTTGCAGAATCTCCAAAAGCACATTTGGGAGCACATGCAGGCCCATGGGGTAAAACTGAATATCTTCACATAAAAACTAGAAATAAGCTATACACGAAACTGCTTTGTGATGTGTGGATT
Source organism: Rhinopithecus bieti (assembly GCF_001698545.2). Taxonomy (NCBI): domain Eukaryota; kingdom Metazoa; phylum Chordata; class Mammalia; order Primates; family Cercopithecidae; genus Rhinopithecus; species Rhinopithecus bieti. Next base: position 120,587 of record NW_016803271.1, on the reverse strand, counting down.
CATCTCATAGAGATAAATCCTTATTTTGATTCAGCAGGTTGGAGACCCTCTTCTTGGAGAAATGCAAAGGGATATTTGGGAGCCCATTTTGGCCTACGAGGAAAACCAAACATCCCAGGATAAAATGAGAAAGAAGCTATCTGTGAAAGTGCATTGTGATTTGTGGATTCATCTCACAAAGTTAAAGTTTTATTTATTTTGAGTCAGCAAGTTGGAAGCAACTCTTTTTAGAGAATTTGCAGAGGAACATTTGAAAGCCCATTGAAGCTCATGGCAAAAAAGTGAATATCTCCACATAAAAACTAGAAAGAAGCTAACTGTGAAACTGCTTTGTAATGTGTGGATTCTTCTCACAGAGTTAAACTTTTATTTTGATTCAGCAGGTTAGAAAAAATTCTTTTTACAGAATCTGCGTAGGGATATTTGAAAGCCCATTGAAGACTATGGCAAAAAAGTGAATATCTCCAGGTAAAAAGTAGAACGAACCTAAATGTGAAACTGTTTGGTGATGTATGGATTCATCTCACAAAGTTAAACTTTTCTTTTGTTTCAGCAAATCAGAGACACTCTTTTTAGAGAATCTGAGAAGGGACATTTGGAAGCCCATTGCGGTCTACAGGGAAAAATAAGAATATCCTCAAATAAAAAACAGAAAGAAGCTATCTGTGAAATTGCTTTGTGATCTGATCTGTGGATTCATCTCACAGAGTTAAACCTTTCTTTTGTTTCAACAAGTTGGAAACATTCTTTTTGAAGGATCTGCAAAGTGACATTTGGGAGCCCATTGAGGCCTGTAATTAAAAAAGGAATATCCCCAGATAAAAACTAGAAAAATGCTATATGTGAAACGTCTTTGTGAAGTATCATTTAATCTTACTACATTAAACCTTTCTTTTGATCCAACAGGTGCAAAATGCTCCTTTTGTAGAATCTGTGAAGGGACATTTGGGAGCACTGAAGTCTACAGGTAAAAACCGAATATGCCCTGATTAAAATTACAAAACAAAAGCTCTCTGTGAAACTGCTCTGTGTTGTGTGAATTCATCTCACTGAGTTAAACCTTTCTACGGATTCAGCAAGTTGGAAACACTCTATTTGGAGAATCTGCAATGGAACATTTTGGAGCTTATTGAGGCCTATGGGGGAAAAAAATATTCTCAGATAAAAACTAGAAAGAAGCTATCTGTGGAAGTGCTTTATAATTCGTGGATTCCTCTCACAAAGTTAAATGTTTCTTTTGATTCAGCATGTTGGAAACACTTTTTTTGTAGAATCTGCGAAGGGACACTTGGGAGCCCATTGAGGTCTATGGGGGAAAATGGAATATCTAGAATCTGTGAAGGGACACTTGGGAGTCCACTGATGTCTATGGGGAGAAACCGAATATCACCAAACGAAACTAGAACAAAAGTCTCTGTGAAACCACTTTGTGAAGTGTGGATTCATCTCACGGAGGTAAACCTTTCTTTTGATTCAGCAGGTTGGAAAAACTGCTTTCTAATGTATGCAGAAAGAATTTTGGGAGCCCAAAGATGCATATGGGAAAACGCTGAACATCCCTAGAGAAAAACTAGAAAGAAGCTATATGTGAAACAACTCTATGATGTGTGGATTCATCTCAGTGTTGACCCATTCTTTTGATTCACCAGGTTGCAAGCGTTCTTTTGGAGGATCTGCAAAGGGACGTTTGGGAGTGAAGGAGGCCTATGGATCAAAACAGAATATTCCCAGATAAAAACTAGAAAGAAGTTGTCTGTAAATATGCTTGGTGATGTGTGGATTCAATGCAGAGCTAAAAATTTATTTTGAATAAGCTGGTTGGCAATACAATTTCTGTACAATCTGTGAAGGGACATTTGAGGGCCCTTTGAGGCCTATTGGGGAAAACTGAATATCCATTGATAAAAACTAGAAAGAAGCTATCAGTGAAACGATTTTGTAATTTGTGGATTGATCTTAATGAGTTAAACGTTTCTACTAATTTAGCAGTTTGGAAACACTCTTTTGAGAGAATCTGTGAAAAGATATTTTGAAACTCATTGAGGCCTATAGGCAATATTGAATGTCCCCAGGTAAAAACTAGAAAGAAACTGTCTGTGAAACTGCTTCATGATGTGAGGATTTATCTTCCAGGGTTAAATTTTCTTTTGATTCAGCAAGTTCAAAACACTCTTTTTGTAGAGTCTGTGAAGGGACACATGGGAGCCCATTGGGTCCTATGAAGAAACCCGAATATTCCCAGATAAAAACTAGAAGTAAGCTATCTGTGAAACTGCTTTGTAATTTGGGGATTCATCTCACAGACTTAAACCTTACTTTTCATTCAGCAAGTTGGAAACACTCTTATATTAGAATCTGCAAAGGGAAATTTGGGAGACCATTGAGCCCTATGGAGAAAAAAAAATAGCCACAGATAAAAACTAGAAAGAATGTATCTGTGAAACTGCTTTGTGATGCATAAATTCTGCTCACAGATTTAAACCTTTCTTTTGATTCAGCAGGTTGAAAACACTCTTTTTGGAGAATCTACAAAGAGACATTTGGGAGGTTATTGAGGCCTATGGGGCAAAACTAAATATCCTCAGATAAAAACAACAAGGAAGCTATCAGTGAAACTGCTTTGTGATGTGTGGATTCATCTCAAAGAAGTAAACTTTCTTTTGATTCAACAAGTTCTAAACACTCTTTTTGGAGAATCTGTGAAGGAACATTTCAGAGCCCAATGAGGCCTATGGGGAAAAAAATTATATTCCCACAAAAAGGCCAGAAAGAAATTATGTGTAAAACTGCTGTGTCATGTGTGGATTCATCTCATAGCATTAACCTTTTTATTTAGATTCAGATGGTTGGAATCACTTTTTTGAAGAATCTGTGGAGAGACATTTCAAAGACCGTAGAGACCTGTGAGGAAAACTGAAGATAAAACTAAAAAAATGCTATCTGTGAAACAGCTTTTTAATGTGTGGATTCATCGCACAGAGTTAAAACATTCTTTTGATACAGCAGGCTGGAAACACCCTTTTTAGGGAGTCTACGAAAGGGCATTTGGGAACTCATTGAGACTAATTGGGAAAAACAGAATAACCCTTGATAAAAAACTAACAAGAAGCCACCTATGAAATTCTTTGTGATGTATCAGTTGATCTCACAGAGTCTAACCTTTATTTTGATCCAGCAGGTTGGAAACATGCTTTTTGTAGAATTTGCAAAGAGGAATTTTGGAGCCCATTGAGGCCAATGGAGAAAAACAAAAGAATATCCCTCAGATAAACATTTTTTGAAAAGCTGTCTGTGAAAATGTGTTATATTGTGTGGATTCATCTCACAGAGATAAAACTTTCTTTTGATCAAGCAGGTTGGAAACATCTTTTTGGAGATTCAGCAAAGGTATATTAGGGAGCCCATTTAGGCCTATGGGGAAAAACTGAAAATATCCAGGTAAAAACTATGAAGAACCTATCTGTGAAACTGATTTGTGAGGTGTGGATTCATCACAGAGTTAAAACTTTCTATTGATTCAGCAGGTTTTTAAGACTCTTTTTAAAAAATCTGTGAAGGAACATTTTGCAGCCCATTGAGGCCTATGGGGAAAACCAAATATCCCCAGATAAAACTATAAATCAGCTATCTGTGAAAGTGTTTGTGACAGGTGGATTCATCTCACAGCCTTAAACATTTCTTTTAATTCAGCAAGTTGGAAATACTCTTTTTAGAGAATCTGCAGAGGGACAATTTGCAGCCCATTGAGGCCTATGTGGAAAAAATGAATGTATAAAGATAAAAACTAGGAAGCAGCTATCTGTGAAACTGCTTTGTGATGTGTGGATTCCTCTCACAGAGTTAAACCTTTGCTTTGATTCAGCAAGTTGGAAACACTCTTTTTGGAGAATCTGCAAAATGACAATTGGGAACCAATGAAGGCTTTTGAGGAAAATCAAATATTGCCAGATAAAACTAGAAAGAAGTTATCTGTGAAACTGCTTTTGATGGGTAATTCATCTCACAGAGTTAAACATTTCTTTTCATTCAGCAGGTTGGAAACACTTCTTTTGGAGAATCTGTGAAATGACATCTGGGAACACTTTGAGGTCTGTGGGGAAAATATGAATATCTGCAGATAAAAACTAAAAATAAGCTATCTGTGAAATTGCTTCGTGTTGTTGGACTCATCTCACAGATTTAAACCTTTATTTGATTCAGCAGGTTAAAAACACTTTTTTTTGGAGAATCTGTAAAGGGACATTTAGGAGCCCCTTGAGGTCTATGGAGAAAAACAGAATATCCCCAGATAAAAACTGCAAAGAAGCTATCTGTGAAACT